>NW_024080832.1:562791-779266 GCF_003009895.1 Hyaena hyaena | reverse complement strand
TTTTATTTATTTATAGGAGAGAGAGAGAGAGAGACAGCGGAGCAGGGGAGGGTCAGAGAGAGAGGGAGTCACAGACTGAAACAGGCTCCAGGCTCTGAGCTGGCAGTCAGCACAGAGCCCGACGCGGGGCTCGAACCCACGAACCGCGAGATCATGACCTAAGCGAAAGTCGGACGCTTAACCGACTAAGCCACCCAGGCGCCCCTAGAAAGTCTATTATCTAAGCGAAGTCTCATAACAGAGTATGTAAGAAAGAAACACTGTCAGAACATTTTTCAGAATTGTTGGTAATGAACACACTTCAGATTCACTGAGCTCATCAAATCCCAAGTTGGGTTACATAAAGACACATCCATGCCCACAAACAAAAACCCCAAAACATGAAAGATATATACATCCATGCTTAAACAGGTCGTGATGAAATTGCAGAGCATCAGAAACAAAGAGAAGATCGTAAAAGCAGGAAAACACTAGTAGGACTTCTCTCTTCCCAGAGCAGCAATGGAATGCCCTCTGCTGAAATCCAGTCTCCCAGGATGTAACTCCCAGGTTACATCAGACCATGTCATCCCCTGCTTAAAACTCTCCAATGACCTAAGTTCACTTGCAAAAACACTCAGTCTTTTTTGTGACTTCATTGTTTATGCTTAGATCTTTTATCCCCCTGGAATGTTTTCTGATGTAAAAATTTTCCCTCCAAAGGGTTAGCTGCTGTCTTAACACAATTTCCTCGATAAGCTAAGCTCCAATCCTCTGAAATACCACTCAGTTGTCTATGAGAGACGGATTCAGTTTTAGGTTTTATTGCGTTTGTGCCTGTGAGACACACTGTTGGAAATACCGGCATAATTTTCTTTTGAAAATTTGTAAAGTTTTTATTTGAATTTCAGTTAGGTTACATACGGTATTATATTAATTTCAGGTGAGCAGTATAGTGATTCAACACCAGTATAATGTTAGGTAAAGAGCTCAGAAGTTGTTCTGCGGGAGAGAGTTGGGTTAGATTAGGTAAGGGAGTCATTTAAGACCTCGTGAGTATCAGATCTTCTAGAGAGGGTGTGGAGTAAGCAGAGGTTGAGGAGGGACCTCACAGAACTTCCCAGCCCACCCTTGAGATGAGCCGGGAACACCCGTGAAAGGTACTGCTGTAAGTGTCTCCTCTCCCGGGTCTTCCGTGTCCCCTCCAGCAGTGAGCACAATGTCTCACACATTAGGTACACTTAAAAAAAATTTTTTTTTACATTTATTTATTTTTGAGATACAGAGAGAGACAGAGCGCAAGTGGAGGAGGCGCAGAGAGAGAAAGAGACACAGAATCTGAAACAGGCTCCAGTCTGTCAGCACAGAGGCCGACACGGGGCTTGACTCAAGAACTGTGAGATCATGACCTGGGCCGAAGTCGGACACTTAACCAGTCCAGGCCCCCTCACATGTAAGGTATACTTTAAAAAATGTTTCCAGGGCACCTGGGGGGCTCAGTCGGTTAGGGGTCCAACGTTAGCTCAGGTCATGATCTCACGGCTCGTGCGTTCGAGTCCCATGTGGGCTCTGTGCTGACAGTTCAGAGTCTGGACCCTGCTCTTGATTCTGTATCTCTCTCTGCCCCTGTCCTGGTCTCTCTCTCTCAAAACTAAATAAACATTAAAAAAAATTTTTAAATAAATGTTTCTAGAATAAACAGCAACCTCATGGGGAAGCAGGGTGATTAACACCCTCTGGCTTTACAGAAGACTCTTCTGATAACAGTACATCCTTGAAGTCACTGAATTCCATCCAGCAGTTAGGCACGAACACCTGGCACTGGGCCAGGTGGTGGGGCAGGAGCCGGGGCAGGAACACACATGGATCCCATGCCAAGCAACAGATACCTCTATTATGCGCTGGGAGGTCTGAAGAAAACGATCAGGGTGCGGTGACAGAAGGCAACAGGGAGTAAGGAGGTTGACACTTAAGGAGGAGTCAAGCCTGGCTTGAAAACAGACTGGGGGTGGGGGGTGGGGGGACAGTTCCTACGACAGATTCTACTGCAGAGGAGTGCTTGAATGGAAAGGCAGCCAGCCTGGCTACGACAGGGCAAACAAGGCACAGGTGGCCTCAAGAGGAAGTAGGATTTTATTCAGAGGGCAGTGAAAAGCCACAGCTTTCAAGAAGAGCGACAGGGGGCGCTCGGCGGGCTCGGTTGGTAAGGCACGTGACTCAGGGTTATAAGTGCAAGCTCCACGTTGGGTCTAGAGATTACTTAGAAATAAGACCTTAAGGGGCGCCTGGGTGGCTCAGTGGGCTGAGTGTCTGACTTCAGCTCAGGTCATGATCTCATGGTTCATGTCTCACGGTTCATGGGTTCGAGCCCTGCATCAGGTGCTGTGCTGGCAGCTCAGATCGTGGATCCTGCTTCCAGTTCTGTGTCTCCCTTTCTCTGCCGCTCTCCTGCTTGTACTCTGTCTCTCTCTCTCTCAAAAATAAACAAACATTAAAATTAAAAAAAAAAAAAAAAGAGGGGCGCCTGGGTGGCTTAGTCGGTTAAGCGTCCGACTTTCGCTTAGGTCATGATCTCGCGGTTCGTGGGTTCGAGCCCCGCGTCGGGCTCTGTGCTGACTGCCAGCTCAGAGCCTGGAGCCTATTTCAGAGTCTGTATCTCCCTCTCTCTCTGACCCTCCCCTGCTCACTCTCTCTCTCTCTCCTAGAAATAAATAAAACATTTTAAAAAATTCTTTAAAAAATTTTAAAAAAGAAATAAAACCTTAAGAGAGAAAGGAGTGACAGGATCAGATGTATATTTTAAAAAGATTAACTTTTATGAAGATCAATACCATTTTTACCACTCCCATGCTATACTATGCATAGCATAGTACATCACCTACCACATGTTAAAGGCTCAGAAACCGCAAAGAACCAAAAGCCCAAAGCTAAGTCTTAGAGAAATAGATGCTTCTTTCTAGGTCATAAGAGGTAAGAAGTGATGGAAGTGGAGTCTGACTGCAGAGCCCCAAGTCTTCCCTGTTGCCTTAGGCTGTCCCTCTGCAATGGGGTCTTTCTATTGTGGTCAAGGTCAGGGGCAGGGAGCCAGAGCCCAGAACTTAGCACAGAGAGAGGAAGGACCCTGGCTCTCCTGAGCTTTGGTCTCACCCCTGCTGTCCATTGGAATCACTTGGGAGGCTTTGAAAAGTCCATTCACCCAGGCCATATCCCAGACCAATTTAGTCAGTGCTCTAGGGGTGGAGCCCAGGGATCAGTATTTTATTTTTTCATTTTTCTTGATGGGTAATATACATATGGTAAAATGCACAAATCTTAAGACTACAACTCAATGCATTGTTATGTGTGTGTACATGTAACCCCGTGTTATATCCAAATCGAGAGATGGAGTATGTGGGGCGCCTGGGTGGCTCCAGTGGTCAAGAGTACAACTCTTGGTTTCAGCTCAGGTCATGATCTCGCTGTTTGTGAGATCAAGCCCCTAGTCGGGCTCTGCACTGATGGTGTGGAGCCTGCTTATGCTCTCTTTCTTTGTCACTCTTTCTCTCTCAAACATAAATAAATAAACTTAAAAAAAACAGAGAGAGAATGGGTTTTGGTCTTGGTCTCCATCGATGCCCTACCCCCTCTCCCCCCAAACCCCAGTCACTAACTCGATCTGTGAGAATCTGCATCATAGGTATGGGCAGTTTGTTTCTTTCTGTTGCAGAGTGCCGTTCCACTGTATAGATAGATCACAACACGTTTATCCATTTACCAGTTGATGGACATCTCAGTTGTTGCCAGTGTTTGGCCACTGTACATAAAGCTGCTGAGGGGAGCCTGGGTGGCTCAGTAGGTTGAGCGCCCCACTCTTGATTTTGGCTCAGGTCGTAATCCCAGGGTCGTGGGATTGAGCCCTGCATCGCCTTGTGTGCTGGATGTGGAGCCTACTTGGGATTTTCTCTCCCTCTCTTTGCTTCTCCCTCCATCTCTCTCTCTCTCTCCCTCTCTCTCTCTCTCTCTCTCTCTCTCTCTCACAAAGAAAAAAAAAATACCCAAACTGCTGAGAACGATCTTATACACATGTTCTGGTGGATATGGGTGCTGAACAGCCGCAGTTTCTAAAGCAGGAAACCTTGAGAACCACCGACTTCAAGGAATCTATAAACTCCTTTTGCTGTTGCGAAAGATGGAAGTCAGAGTCGGGGTCCCCTGAGCCCCCGGGGGCTCCAGGTTTGACAGGGCTAAACTGTGGCTTGTAAAAATCTTTTGGTTGCAGTTCCTTTCCTTTTGAGGTTCTGGAGCCTTTAGTAGAATCTGTGTCACGGCAGAAATGGAGGGAGACCTGGGGAGCAGCGCCCCCTATGGCCGGCGCGGTGGCCTCTATTTCTGAGTCTTTGGAAACAGGGTGCACAATGCCCTTTCATGGCCCAGGTAAGGTGATGCACAGGCTGTAATAGCAGTGAATCACACGTCGCCTTCGGACACCTTGGGCCTCACCGGTTCCCTGCATCTCCCTCCGCCGCATCTAAAATAGTTTTCTGATCCTGTAGCCTGTTACCTCCTCCCACTCCTGAAGAAACCTCCTCAAAAGAGCCATCTGTGCTGCAAAGCTTCATTTATAGCTCCCACAGCATATGTGAGTTTGTGATATGTAGGTGGATGGCTGCGAATGCTTTCCCGGACACACACACACACATATACATGCATGTGCATACACGAGTTACCCACATCTGGCGCCATGGGGCTGACGGTGGGATTTCTCCTCTAAGTGGGGCCTGACCGTGTGCTTCATGTGTGCATTAGGGACAACCTCCCCCTCAGTGACTGTCACCCCTTTGCCTGTCATTGTTTGGGGCAGCTCCTCTGACCTCACCTGCGTGGAGCAGCCGTGATTACTTTCCCAAATTATTTGATAGTGATCAGTGTTGAGACAAAAACAGTAGGCTGAGTTCAAGGAATGCCACTTACAGCCTGTTGGATCTGTGGCCGGTCGTCTCTCTCTTGTTGCTGCCGCAGAGATGATCCACGTTGCAGTCAAGTTCTGGCTCCTCCGCTGCCACCTGTAAACCTCTGAGCCTTTCTCGTATTCCCTTGTTTTCTTTCAAACTGCCTCATTATACGTACCTGTTTACCTGTTTACGTCAGGAAAAACTGCTGCTTGGGAAGCTTTGGAATGTCAGGTGAGGATGGCAGGGATTCCCGCCAGCAGCACTCAGAGCTGGGGAGCTGGTGTCCCAGCAGCCTGGACAGGACCCGGCACCCGGGAGGGGCTCAGTAAAGATTTCTTAATAAACAAAGCTTGTGGTGTATTCTGTTTTTGGAACTCCTGGCTCAGTATCCTCTCCTACTGACCTTCCCTCCTCGGCTCAGTCCAGCCAGACAAGCAAGGTAGCTACTCCCCCCTCTCGAGAGCTCCCCCCCCGCCCCCGCCTGGAGCCTCTGTTTCCCTCTACTTGGTCTGCTGCACATCTTGGGTCTGCCACTGTCGCTGTAGGGCCTTGGGCAGATCCCTTAGCCTTTCTGTGCCTCAGTTTCCTCCTCTCCTTTGTGGGAATAACAGTATTACCAACCATGTGGAGTTGTGGGAAGGATTATGAGTTCACCCAAGTGATGCATTTGGAGCAGTGCCTCACACATCGCATGCACTCAAGAGATGTTAGTTATTAGTATTTTAAATATTTTTAAATTTATTTTTTACTATTTCATTATAAAATAAAACCATACAGGAAAGCACAAAAAATAAAGGTACAGTTTCATGAATTTTAAGAAAAGATTATTTATGGGGCACCTGGGTGGCTTAGTCGGTTAAGCGTCTGACTTTCGCTTGGGTCATGATCTCGCGGTTCGTGGGTTCGAGCCCCGCGTCGGGCTCTGTGCTGACTGCCAGCTCGGAGCCTGGAGCCTGTTTCAGAGTCTGTCAATCCCTCTCTCTCTGACCCTCCCCTGCTCACGCTGTCTCTCTCTCTCTCCTAGAAATAAATAAAACATTAAAAATAACTTAAAAAAAGAAAATATTATTTATTTGAGAGAGAGAGAGTGGCAGGGAGAGAGAGAGAGAGAGAGAGAGAGAGAGAATCTCAAGCAGGCCCGCTGTGGTCAGTGTGGAGCCTGATGTGGGGCTCAAACCCACAAACCCTGATATGATCTGAGCTCAAACCAAGAGTCAGATACTTAACCGACAAAGCCATCCAGGCGCCCCTAGTTTCATGAACTTTTTTTTAATGTTTATTTATTTGAGAGAGAGAGAGAGAGAGAGAGAGAGACTGTGTGTGTGTGTGTGTGTGTGTGTGTGTGTGTGTGTGAGCAGGGGAAGGACAGAGAGGGAAGGATACACAGAATCAGAAGCAGGCTCCAGGCTCTGAGCTGTCAGCACAGAGCCCCACATGGGGCTCAAACTCACAAACCGTGAAATCATGCCCTGAGCTGAAGTTGGACACTTAACCAACTGAGCCACCCAGGCATCCCATCATGAATTTTTATAAGGCAAATGCTCTTGTAACCACCATCCTTGTCAGGAACTAGAACTTTGCTCTGCCCCTCCCCCATCAAGAAGCCTCTCCTTCCCTTATGCCAAGTACAGCCCCTGGCTCTCTCCAGTAGTGCCCACCAGCCCGGCTCATAGTGTTCACTTCCATAGAGCATTATCACCTATGTGTGCATCCCTAGAAGCTGTAGTTCACTGCCCCGTTTAAAAATTAACTTTATGGAGGTGTAATTTATACCCAATAACATTCAACTAATTTTAAATGTGCAGTCCAATGAGTTTTGACAAATATATACTGACATATAACCATCAATCACAATATAAGAACATTTCCATCACCTGAAAAATTCCCTTGTGTCCCTTTGCACTCCACCCTCCTCCCCACTCCTGGGTCCAGGCAACTACTGATCTGCTTTGTCACAATAGATTAAATTTCCCTTTTCTAAAATTTTGACAAAAAAATAAAACTTTGTAGACATGAAGTCATATACGGTATATTCATTTTTGTGAATGGCTTCCTTCATTCAATGTAATGGTTTTAAAATTTATTCGCTTGTGGGGACACCTGGGTGGCTCAGTCGGTTAAGCATCCAACTTCAGCTCAAGTCATGATTTCGCAGCTTGTGGGTTCAAGCCCCGCATCTGGCTCTGAGCTATCAGCTCAGAGCCTGCAGCCTGCTTCAGATTCTGTATCTCCCTCTCTTTCTGCCCCCTTCCCCACTCACACTCTCTCTCAAAAATAAATAAACCATTAACAAATTTAAAAAACTTATTCACATTATAGCCTGCATCAATATTTCCTTCCTTATTGTTACTATGTAGTATTCCACTGAACAAATACATTGAATATGTTTATACATTTCTCTTTGATGGACACCATCAAAACACCAGTTTTTGTCATCTGAAGAAAGCTGCCGTGAACATGCATGTACAGGTTTTGGTACAGACATAAGCTTTTCATTCTCTTGGCTACATACCCAGGAGTGGGATGGCCAAGTTGCCTAAGAAGTGTGTGTTAAAATTTGTGTGAAATTGCCAGATTATTCTCCAAAGCGGAGAAGGTCTCATCAGCAATATATGAGAGTTTCAGTTACTTTGCATCCTTGCTAGCGTTTAGAACTGTCAGAGTTCTTTTTCAATCTGTTGGTTTCTGTTTTTTTGTTTTGTTTTGTTTTGTTTTGTTTTGTTTTACCCACTCTACGGTATGTAGGTTATAGAGCAGTATCTCAGGATAGTTTTAATTTGCATTTCCCTAAGGACCAATAATGTTAAGTGTCTTTTCATTTGCTTATTAATCATTCATCCATCTTTTTCTTTTCCCTCCTGGCTTCACTGAGGTATGATTGACAAATAAACATTGTCTATATTTAAGGCATACACCCTGGTGTTTTGGTACCTTATTTTCTGAAAGGTCTTTTTATCTTTTGCCCATTAACATTTCCTTAAATTGTGGTAAAATATACATAACTTACCATCATAACCATTTTTAAGCATGTGGCCAGTCTTTTGCCTGTTTCTAAACCTGGATAATTTTTCCTCTTATTGAATTGTAGGAGTTATTTATATAATCTGGATACCAGTCCTTTTTTCAGATGTATGTGCTATGAATATTTTCTCCCATTTTGTGGCTTGTCTTTCCATTTTCTTAACATTGTCTTTTGAAGACCAGAAGTTTTAAGTTAATTAATTAATTATTAATAGTCTGTTATTAATTTTTAACAACGCTGCTTTTTGTGTCCTATCTCAGAAATCTTTGTCTACCTGCACAAGGATTGGCTCCTATGTCTTTCTTTAGAAGTTTTGTCGTTTTAACTTGTACACTTGCATCTCTGATCTATTTCAAATTAAATGTTGGGTGTGTGTGTGAGGATTGAATTCTTTTTGTTTCCAACAGTCATCTAGTTCTTCCAGTGTGTTGAAAAGATTATTCCTTCCACACTGAATAGCTTTGGCACCTTTGTCAAAAATCAATAGACCATAAATTTGTGGATCTACTTCTGGACTCTCTTTTCTCTTCCACTGTTACCTAGGGCTGTCCTTACACCAGCACTGTCCTTCCTGGATGCTGTTGCTTTACGGAAAGTCTTGAAATCAGGTAGTATAGGTTTTCTAACTTTGTTCTTTCTTTCTTTCTTTCTTTCTTTCTTTCTTTCTTTCTTTCTTTCTTTCTTTCTTTCTTTCATTTTTAATATTAAAGATGTGCTTTAATTTATTATTTTTGAGAGAAAGCACATGAGCAGGGAAGGGGCAGAGGGAGAGAGAGAGGGAGAGAGGATCGGAAGCAGGCTCTGTGCTGACAGCAGAAAGCCTGATGCGGGGCTCAAACTCATGAGCCATGAGATCATGAGCTGGGCAGAAGCCAGATGTTTAACCAACTGAGCCACTCAGGTGCCCCACTTTGTCCTTTAAAAAAAATTTTTTTTTGTTTTTGTCTCCTTATTAACAAAATGTTTTTGAGAAGCATCTTAAAGACCAGGAAAGACTTACAGATTAAAGGAAGATGAAGGAAAAATCACAACTAACTGCAGTGTGGGATCCTGGATCAGATCATGGAAACAAAACGGGACATTAGTGAAAAATTCATGAAATTAAAGTTCCGTCTGTAGTTTAATTAGTGCTGTACCTGTGTTGCCTTCCTACACAGAGTAGGTGACACAGAGTAACACTAAGAGAAGTTGGTGGAGGATATAAGACAACTCTGGGTACTATTTTTGCAACTTTTCTCTAGGTCTACAATTAGTTCAGAATGAAAAGGTGTTTAAAAAATTTTTTTTAACATTTACTCATTTGTGAGAGAGAGAGAGAAAGAGAGAGAGAGGGAGAATGCAAGCAGGGGAGGGGCAGAGAGAGAGACACACAGAATTGGAAGCAGGCTCCATGCTCCAAGCTGTCTGCACAGAGCCTGACACGTGGCTCGAACCAACAGACCACCGTGGGATCATGACCTGAGCAGAAGTTGGGTGCTTAACCAACTGAGCCACTCAGGCACCCCTAAAAACGTTTTTTAAATGTACAAAAACTGGGGGTGCCTGGTGACTCAGTCAGTTAAGTATCTGACTCTTGATTTGGGTTCTGGTCATGATCTCACAGTTTTAGGAGTTCGAACCGCACAGTCCGGGCTCTGTGTGGACAGTGCAGAGCCTGCTTGGGATTCTTCCCCTCGTTCTGCCCCTCCCCTGCTTGTGTACTCTCTCTGTCTCTCAGAATAAATAAATGTAAAAAAAAAATTAACTGTACAAATACTGATTATAACAACTGTACCGGGGCACTTGGGTGGCTCAGTTGGTTAAGCGTCCGACTTCGGCTCAGGTCATGATCTCATGGTTCATAGGTTCGAGCTCCGTGTCAGGTTCTGTGCTGACAGCCAGCTCAGAGCCTGGAGCCTGTTTCAGATTCTGTGTCTCCTTCTCTCTCTGACCCTCCCCTGCTCACACTATCTCTCTCTCTCTCTCAGAAATAAATAAAACATTAAAAAATTTTTTTAATAAAAAAACCAAAACAAACAAAAAAACCCAACTGTACCAATCTGGTTGGGGAGGCAGGGGCTACATGAGAACTCTACTTTCTGCTCAATTTAACTGTAAATCTAAAACTGCTCTGGGGCACCTGGCTGGCTCAGTCAGTAGTGTGCACCTTTTGATCTCAAGGTTGTAAGTTTGAGCCCCACATTGGGTGAAGAGTACTTAAAATTAAAATATTTATTTTTAAAAATGTTTATTTATTTATCTTGAGCGAGAGAGCTAGAGAGCAAGTGGGGGGGGGTGCAGAGAGAGGGAGACAGAGAATCTCAAGCAGGCTCTGCGCTGGCTTCACAGAGCCTGATGTGGGGCTTGAACGTACAAACTGCAAGGTCATGACCTGAGCTGAAACCAAGAGTTGGATGCTTAACCAGCTTAGCCACCTAGGGGCCCCTAAAAATAAAACCTTAAGAAAAAACTGCTCTAAAAACCAAGGTCTGTTAGAAAAAAAGAGGGGAAAAGGTGCAAATAGAAAAGAATGAGAGAGGAAAAAAACTTGGTAAGACTTTTTGGGGAGCAGGTATTTTTCTCCCAATTTTTTTGTTGTGGTAAAATAGACGTCACATAAAATTTCCTGTCCGAACCATTTTTCAGTGTGCAGTTCAAGGGTCTACAGTACACTCTTTGTTGGGCAATGGTGGCCACCATCCATCTCCAGAACTCTCCTCATCTTACAAAACTGAAACTCTGTACCATTGAACGTTAACCCCCCATTGCCCCCTCCGTCCAGCCTCTGGCAACCACCATTTATTTTCTGTCTATATGTTTTCGACTACTCTAAATATCTAATATAAGTGGAGTCATACTATATTTGTCTGCCTGTGGCTGGTTTATTTCACTCATCATAATGTCCTCACTGTTACAGCACACACACATGCTTATGCCCATGCACACACAACAAGCACTAATAAAATGAATGAGAAAGAAAAAAATTGATATGTCTTTAATCTCTCTTTTAATCTATAGGCTCTCTCTGTATTAGGTTTTTTTTTTTAAGGTTTATTTTTGAGAGAGACAGAGAATGAGCGAGGAGTGGCAGAGAGAGAGGGAGAAACTGAAGAAGGCTCCAGATTCCGAGCTGTCAGTGCAGAGCCTGAAGCGGGACTCAAACCCATAAACCGCAAGATCACAACCGAACAGAAGTCGGAGGCTTAACCAATTGAGCTACTCAGGCGTCCCTGTATTCGTTTTTCTATGCCATGCAACAAATTGTCACAAATTTAGTGAGTTAAAAGAATGCACATTTAAAAAGTTATTACCTTCCCTCTTAAAAAAAATAAAAAAAACAAAAAAAAAATAAAATAAAAAGTTATTACTTTACGATGATTTAATTTAATTTTATATATTTATTTTGAGAGAGTGAGTGAGCAAGCTGTGCACGTGCAAGCAGGGGAGGACAGAGAGAGAATCCCAAGCAGGCTCCTCACTGTCAGTGCAGATCCTGACTTGGGGCTTGATCCCACAAACTGTGACATCATGACCTGAGTCAAAATGAAGAATTGGAGGCTAAACTCACTGAGCCATGTAGGTGCCCCAAAATGTTTTAATTCAAGTGTTGTTAACATACAGTGTTTTTATATTACTTTAAGTGTATAAAATAATGATTCAAAAATTCTGTACATTTCTCAGCGCTCATCAAGGTAAATGTACTTTTTTTCTCATCATAAGTACATTCTTTAATCCTCACCTCCTATTTCTCCCGTCCTTTGTACCACCTCCCCTCTGGTAACCATCAGTTTGTCCTCTACAGTTAAGAGTCTGTTTCTTGGCTTCTCTCTCTCTCTCTCCCTCTCTCTCTCTCTCTCTCTCTCCCCCTCTCTTTCATTTGCTTGTTTGTTTTGTTTCTTAAATTCCACATATGAGTGAAATCCTATGGTATTGGTCTTTTTCTGATGGATATTTCGCTTAGCATTATGCCCTCCAAGCCCATCCATGTCATTGCAAATGGCAAGATTCCATTCTTTTGTGATGCTGAGTAATATTCCATTGCATATACGTACCACATCTTCTTTCTCCATTCATCTGTCTGTGGATACTTGGGTTGCCTCCATATCTTGGCTAATATCCTGCAATAAATATAGGGGTGCAGACATCTTTTCAAACTAGTGTTTTCATTTTCCTTGGGTAAGTACCCAGTAGTGTGATTACCAGATCATACTGTATTTCTAGTTCTAATTTTTTGAGGAACCTCCATACTGTTGTGCATAGTGACTGCACCGATTGCATTCCCACCAACAGTGCAAGAGGGTTCCTTTTTATCCACACCCTCGCCATATTTGTTATTTCCTATGTTTTCTATTTTAGCCATTCTGATAGGTGTAAAGTGATATCTCGTTGTTTTAACTTGAACACACAGTTATTATCCCACAGCTTCTGTGGGTCAAAAGGCTAGGCTTTTTGTGTTGGGTCCTCTGCTCAGGGTCTCCTAGGCTGCAATGCTGTTCTTGTCTTGTCTGGTTGTTTGACTAGGGAAGAATCCATGGCCAACCTCATTGCAGGTTGTTAGCAGAACTTATTTCCTTATGGTTGCATAACTGTGAGCCCCAGCTCTTTGCTGGATGTTGAATGAAGCCGCCTTTAGGTTTTAAGAGCTGCCAGAAATTTCTTACCATGTGATCCTTTCCATTGGCTATTATTCTTAGCATGGCTGTTTTCTTATTCGAAACAAATAAGTTTCTCTCTCTCTCCTCTTAAGGTGGAGTCTCCTATAACAAAACAGTCATGGTAGTGGCATTCCATCACCTTTGCCATATTCTCTTGGGGAGGAGCGAGCCACAGGTCATGCTCATACTTAAGAGAAAGTGAGACAGGACTCATTGGGGTTCACTTGGAGTATGTGGGCCACATTCTTCACTCATTTTCCCCCCTTAACACATAATTTGTTGAAGCATTGGGTTGTTACTGTGGAGTTTCCCAGGCCAGATGTTCTGACTGATGCACAGTGCAATTCAACACGTTCCTCTGTCTCCTGTGTTTACGGCAAATCGGCAGCTGGACCCAGAGGATTGATCTGAGAAGGACTCTTTTGCCAACATTTGGGTGGAGGCGTGATACTCCCTCAGGAGGCGCCTGATGTCTGGCTGTCTCCCTTTTTGTGACATTTTTGCCATTGATGCTCAATGCTTACATTCATTCACAGGGTGTAGCAAAATGGTGATGTTGAATTTCTGTGATTTCATGTATTGGTTGTAATACTTTTATAAAGAGATGCTTCCCCTTATCTATTACCTGGCTACCCAGTGGCATAGTGCATCTGGGGAAGGCAGGATAAATGCTTGAGTCATTTCTTCTATTTACCAATTTCCAAGACAATGAATAGGTTCTGTCCCAAGGAGGCCAATGATTGCGGGGGTGAGGGGCACTCCGCTTTTATTCCCAGAGCCATGGCCACTCAGTGATTTTGTGTGCCAACCCTGTAAAGGACAAAAACCCAACATCTTTTTGGAGTAAACCTTCAAAAGAAGTGGAACTGCACGTTTTCAGACTTTCCCAATCTGGCTGGCAACATGCAAGGTCAGGTCGTTCCGAGAATCAGGGCACAGCCAATTATTTTTTAATAGCATTGTGAACCCATGGATTTAAACATATTTGATTTGAATCTGTTGTATTTCTTCTCCTTATTAAAGCTCACAGGGTCTAGTGGGAGCCTCTTCAAACTGGTTACTGAGTCCTTTTGACACAATCCTATTAGTCTTTTTTTTAATTTTAAAAAACGTTTATTTATTTTTAATAGAGAGAGAGCAGGAGAGGGGGAGAGAGAGGGAGACACAGAATCAAGAGCAGGGTCGTGACTCTGAGCTGTCAGCACAGAGCCTACATGGGGCTTGAACACACGAGCCATGAGATGAAGACCTGAGCTGAAGTGGGACGCTCAACCGACTGAGCCACCCGGGCACCCCTGACACGATCCTATTAGACTTTGAGAGCTTCTGGCCAGTTGTTCCATTGAGGCTCATCACCTAACTCGCACTTACTACCTTCCTGCTTGAAACTGAAGAACCAAACCAGCGCCATGACAGGCTTCAGAAGGCCCCAGAAATTAAAAGGCCCAAGTTTCTGAGGCATGACTCAGCAGGCTTAAGCAACCGTCCTTCCCCCTGCTGGAACCAATCACCGGAGGTTGGGAAAGTACCGGACGGTCCCGCCACTTTTCTGGCCCGCGTTGTTTTAAACCCACCAATCCCTCCGCGCCGCATCAACCTCTGCCGTCGCCCTGTCCTATCACATTGTAGGCTCCGCCCATCACCCCTTTCCCCGCCCTAACTGTGATAAAAACCCTACTCCTCCATTGTTCCGGGCTCTCAGCACGGATCCACTGCGTTGGTGAGGTCTGGGAGCCCGAGCTTAAGCCCGAATAAACGCCCTTTGCTTTTGCATATGTGACTCGGACTCCGTGGCGGTCTTGGGATTTTGGGGAGATCGCGATCTGGGCATAACAAAACCAGGCATTTCTCCCATTTTCTCGGGAAATGATATTTCAAGACCACAGTCTGGGCTTTCAGGAAGCCTGTAGCTGTTGGGTTGATCCCTGCATCTAGCTTTTTCGGTGGAAAGACTAGGAAATCTATGCGCTTCCGTGTGACCTCATCTGATACGGAGAAGAAACGAGGTGTCAGAGCTGAGAGGCAAATAAACTCATGACCGGCAGACCCACTTTTTATCTGGCCCTTCTCTTTCCTCCATTACTGTGGTCCTTGTCCGGCAAGTCAATTTTATCCCATGACCAGCGGTTTCTCCCCAGTGTGAGGTCCTGTCCCACCGGGCAGGGAGCCTTGGATGGTCTCCCCAGGAGTTTATAAGAAGTACAGCCTTCCAGCCTCTTCAATCACCTTGTGTTTGGTCACGCTCCAGCGTCAGCTGCTCTTCTCAAATTGGCTGCCGTGCTTTCTGTGAATATCTGTTGCTTATTTTGGGGGGTCTCCTGTTTTCAGGTCACCAGATGCTACTCTGTTGCTTCCCTCTGCTTCTTCCCACAGATGCAAGTCTTGTAGCTGTCTGCGATTTGTCCTCATCCGCTTGCATTTTAGGCTTCGTGGAGGCAGCTTGTCACCTGTTGTGTCGTGAGCACTTGTCTGTGGTTTTGGGTCACAGCTAGGGTCCCTCATTCAGCTGATAGCTGGGTCAGGTTGGAAGAAGCTCCAGGAAGCCTCGCTCAGCTTTTCCCTTCGTGGCCTCTCTCCCTTCGTGGCCTCTCTCCCCACATGGCGGCTCTGCATCTTGTCACCAAAGCATCTTTGACGCACGGTGGTGGCTTCCCATGGAGCAGAGAGCAGAAGCTACTAGCTCTCCTAAGGGGCACCCGCACTGCGTCCGTTGGTCCAAGCAAGTCACAAGTCCCGCCCGGATTCGAGGAGAGGGACACAGACTCCCGTCCTGAAGGGAGCAGCGGGTGCATGCAGAGGGAGATGGATGGGGCCATCTTTGGAATCCCAGTGCCGGCTTGTCTGACCCAGGGCCCAAGCAAGTACCATCCCCAAACCTTGCAAAGCTCACCTGGGGCTGACAGCAGCCTGTACCCGTCACTGTCACTAAGGGCTAAAGCAAGGAGGGAGGATTGGGTGGCTCTCGGCCTCTAGTCCCAGAAGGGAATTCTTCTGATCCAGCCCCACCGTACTCCCCCCATCCCGTCCACTTGGGACTTTCTACCTGGGGCTCTGGGGAGCACCGGGACGGGCGGGCCCTCCTCCCGCGGGCCAGCACAGTGACAAGGGAAGGAAAATTAGCTCTCATCTTCCTCCCCGCCCCTGGTACTCACAGGCCCCCCTGAAGGCTGGTAGGACAGATGGCCCTGCCGGTGGTAAGTCAAGCCGGGAGCCCTGCCAGGGAGGGCCAGATGGAGCAGTAGGAAGGAAGGCACAAATCAGCCGGCCTGGCCGGCACCACAGATAACACTGCTGGGCGCGGTGGCTGCTCTGCAGGCCCATTTCAGCGGCCCTGGAGCATCCTGGAGGTGCCCTCCCTGGCCTCCGGCACCAAAGCTCCTTGCAGCCTAGGGGAGGGGCGAGGCCAGATGAAGGGGAAGGCAGAGCAGTTGAGGCCTCAGGGCCACTCCAGAAGCCACCATTTTGTTCCTGCCTTGCTGCCCCTCCAAGTGTGGGCGAGGCCGCCTGGCTAAGTTTGGAGACAGTCGCCTCCTGGAGCCCTGGCGTTGGGATGGATGAAATGGCAGGTCATGCCCCTCTCTGATGCCTCAGCTTTTGTTCTGGGGCCGGCTGTTGGGGGAGGGGGCGACAAGGCTGATGCCATATGGCGGGTCCACTTCCTCAGCGACAGAAGTGGGTTTTTGCAAATTGGAGAGCAGGCGCTGAGCCGCGTCCCAGCTGCCTTCTGTGCCTGGCTTTTCCCTTCAAGGTGAAGATTTGACTTTCTGCCTCCAGTCAAATTCTTTGATGGGAGCCTTTCATCCTTAAGAATCAGAAACAGGGAGGGGCGCCTGGGTAGCTCAGTCGGTTAAGTGTCTGACTTCAGCTCAGGTCATGATCTCACAGTTCATGAGTTCCGAGCCCCGCGTCGGGCTCTATGCTGACAGCTCAGAGCCTGGAGCCTGTTTCACATCTGTGTCTCCCTCTCTCTCTGTCTCTCCCCCACTCACATGGTCTTTCTCAAAAATAAATGTTAAAAACACTAAAAAAAAAAAAAAAAAACACCCAAAAGAATAAGAAACAGGTAGAGTTCCTTCCGGAACTCCCCGAATACCTTTGCTGTCAGGCTCAGGGCAGCTGTGGTGTCTGGAGGACCAGAGGGGATAAAGATGAGCCAGGCTGAGCGTGGCGCCCCTACAGGCTGCGAGGCTGTGAGCCTCCCCCCTACTGTCAGTCGTCTCCTGGTGCTTGCTGTCCCGCCCGCCCCCCCTCCCGTGCTTCATGTCACTGGGATTTTTGAACTGGGAAACATCGTAGCGCTCAGATTCTCAGAGTGTCGCCTGGTCCGTGTGGGAGTCACCTGGGGAGCTTTAGAAAATCTCAGGTCCCAAGTAGAAATGCAATGAAATATCACTTCATGGACACGAGCATGGCAACGATCCCCAAACCCAGAAGACAGCAGGTGCTGGCAAGCGCGTGAAGGGGTTGGAACCTTGCACGCCGTTGGCGGGAGTGGGAGGTGGTGCAACCACTGTCGAAAATAATATGGAGGTTCCGCAAGAAAATGAAAAGTAGGATTGCTATTGGTTCAGCGATCCCACTTCCAGTATGTAACCAGAAGGATTGAAAGCAGGGTCTCCGAGAGATATTTGCACATGTCGTGCTCATTGCAGCCATCATTCCGAGGAGCCAAGAGGCAGAAGTAACCCAAATGTCCATGGTTCAAAGAATAGGTGGAGAAAAGGTGGCATCCACACGCGAGGCAATATTACGTGGCCTTAAAGAAGGAGGAAATCCTGTCCTGTGCTACAACGTGGATGAAACTCAAGGACACTATGGCTATATTCCCAGTGCCCAGAACGGTGCCTGGGACACAACAGGCCCTCAGTACTTGGAATGAATGAAGAAATGAAGCATGGCTTGGATAGAATACTGCTGGTCTGTATTTGTTTCTCGGTGAGCCCATGAGTAAAACCACACAGAACCTATTAGACAGAGAGGCAGAGAGTGAGAGGGAAACAACACAAGACAGAGAAGGGTCCAGGGCCCAGATGATGGGACCAAGCCATCCCAGTCCACACTGAGGATGAGCCACGCTCCAAAGAGCTCCCAATTTGGCCAGGGGGACCGATAACCAACAGAGCAGCCTGTGTCCCACTGTGTGATTGAGCGGTGACACGTGGCTTAGGGGCAGCAGGGCACATTGTCAGCACGACCACTGCTGGCGCCTCCCAGACCATCAGGGCAAAAGGAGAGACGGAGAGAGACAAGGAGGTGGAGCTTCGACCACCCTGGGGCCGTGATGGCTGTTGTCGCTGGAGGCTGTGCTGAGGAGCCTTCCAGGGTCTCTGCCTCTCTCCTGCCATCTGCCAATTGAACACCATGGTGCAACGGCACCACAGCCAAGGGCTGGGCCCCGCGAAGAGCAATCACCTTAGGGCCTCCATCTTGGTTCTCCGTTGCTGGATAACAAGCCACGCCAAGGCTCAGTGGCTTCGACCAAAACTGTTATTTCATCTTCTGATGCTGTGGGTTGACTCTGCTCAGCTGGGTGGTTTTCTCACTTGCGATCTCTTGTGTGTCTGTAGTCAGCCTGCTGCTGGGGCTGGGGTCTGCTGAAGGCCTGACTGGTCTGGAAGTCCAGGACCACTCTCTCTCTCTCTCCTGGCTGCTGGCTGTCAGCCGCAGCAGCGACAGGTAGCAGGGAGCCGAAGATGCAGGCTGGTTCGGGGCTGCCCTGGGAACGAACGGAGCCTCACTCTTGCCACATCATCTTGGTCCAAGTAGTCACTGGGCACCCGGATGGAAGGCTGGTGGGGAAACAGACCCCACCTCTTCCTGGGGAGACAGGCAGAAGGGCCTGTGGGTGGGAGTTACCGTGGGGCCGTCTTCGGGAAGTACGCAAAGTCACAGCTTCAGGACGCATTGCGGTGCGGTTCTGCCAAGACCAGCAGAGGTTTCCCACTTTTCAGGGCACTGTCAGCTTTTTTTTTTTTTTAATTTTTAATGTTTTATTTCTTTCTGAGACAGAGAGAGAAAACCAGTGTGAGCAGGGGAGGGTCAGAGAGAGAGGGAGACACAAAATCTGAAACAGGCTCCAGGCTCTGAGCTGTCAGCACAGAGCCTGACGCGGGGCTTGAACCCACGAATGGTGAGATCATGACCTGAGCCGAAGTCGGACGCTTAACCGACTGAGCCACCGAGGCGCCCCAGGGCACTGTCAACTCTTAGGGAGTTGGTGTGCCCACATCCATCACAATTCCTGCGGGGGATGTGGACCAGCAGTGCACGAAGAGGTGGTACCGCAGTGGACAGCCAGCCCACCTGGCTCTGCGTCCAAGTGCCACTGCTTTCTTCCTGCCTTCCTTCACCTCTAGAAGCCTCGGTTTTCTCATCTGCAAAATGGGATAATGAGGATGCCTCCTTGCAGCTTCATTGTGACAAGAGAGGTATCGGCCATGGGGCACTTGTGAGTGGTGATTATGATTATTACACCTTCCCCGCTCTACTTATGCCTATCTTTAGGGTGTCTGGGTGGCTCACTCCGTAAAGCATCTGATTCTTGGTTTCAGCTCAGGTCATGATCCCACAGTTCACAGGTTCAAGCCCCATGTCGGGCTCAGCACTGCTGGTGCAGAACCTGCTTGGAATTGCCTCTCTCTCTGCCCCTTCCCTGCTGGTGCTCTTTCTCTCTCTCTCTCTGTCTCTCTCTCTATCACAATGAATAAATAAGCTTTAAAATATGTGATTTAATTTTTTGGTATTAAATTAAATGCTTGCATAGTTCACATATCAAAGGGGGAATAGGAGGGTCCAGAAGGCAGAGGCTTCCTGCCTGCCCCTCGCTTTTCTTCCCAGGAGGCAGTTCCTCTTTCTAGGTCCTGTGTCCTGCCAGAAATACCCTCTGTGTTTACAAGCAAACATGAGTATATATTCTTCCACCACCACTTAAAATATATATGGTAGTGACTATACTCACTGCTTTGCACCTTTTTCCCCTTAAAGTAGATATTTGGTGTTTGTTTCATATCAGAACATCAAGAGCTGCCTCGTTCGAGTTTTTTTAAGTAATCTCCTTACCCAACGTGGGGCTCAAACCCACAACCCTGAGATCAACGGTCACATGCTACACGGACTGAACCCAGCCAGGAGCCCCAGCTCTATTCATTTTTATCGGCTCCATCATACATACTCCATTGTTTGAGGGATGCCTGGCTGGCTCCGTTGGTAGAGCATGCGACTCTTGATCTCGGGGTTGTGAGTTCAAGCCCCACGTTGGATGTGGAGCTTACCTTAAAAAGGTAAAAAAGAGGGATGCCTGGGTGGCTCAGTTGGTTAAGCATCCAGCTCTTGATCTCAGCTCAGGTCTTGATCTCAGGGTCATGAGTTCAAGCCTCACATTGGGCTCTGCGCTGGCACGAAGCCTACTTAGAACAAAATAAAATAGCTTTCCTTTAAAAAGGAAAAATACTCCATCGGTTGGCCGTGCCGTGGTGTTTCTAATACATCCCGTGTGGAGGGGCACTTGGGTGGTTTGCAGTCTACAGCTCTAACACACTACTCTGTGCTCCATACCCATTGTGTTGGCAAGGAGACTGAGGTTTGAGAGGTCACGTGGAGAGTTGGTGGCAGAACCAGGATCAGATTCCAGCCCCCAGGCTCTACATGCCATGAGCGTATTTTCACCTTGGCTTGGGCTTCCTGGCTCTGGGGTGGGGGGACCAGCGTGAAAGGGGACAGGTGGCAGGAGGGTGGGGGTGGCGAGCAGACAAATCTACAGTGTCATTTTTTTCTCTTCCTTGGCCTAGCACTGGCTGAATGAAGAAGGAGAACCATTTGGAAGGAAGACCTCAGACCCCCAGACTGGAAAGCAGCAAAGCAGAGACCATGGGCTGAAGGGGGTGTTTTGCAGCAGTGATGAAGCCTTTGCATAAACCTTGGTTTTCCTTCTGGTAGGATTTGCTTTGGAAGCTAAACCACAGTCCAGGATTGGAAAGGAACTCAGCCTTATAATTCAGGAGACTGTGATCCAGACCCAGGCCTACCACTGACTCATGAGATCCTTGGGCAAGTCATCTAACCTCTCTGGGCTTGGAAGGTGGGAGTTTGACCCAATGGGGCCTCTCCAATCACAAGATACAGGCTCTGGAGCCACTAGGATTTGGTTGCAATGACAACTCAATCAAGGTTCCCTTGACAAACCTCATTTCCTCATTAAAAATAGTAGGAGTCAAGGGGCACCTGGGTGGATCAGCCAGTTAAGCATCTGACTTCACTCAGGTCATGCATGATCTCATGGTTCATGGGTTCAAGCCTTGCATTGGGCTCTCTGCTTCAAAACAGAGCCTGCTGCAAAAATTGTCCCCCTCTGTCTCTCAAAAATAAACATTTTATTTTATTCCCTGGGGTATTTTTATTATTATTATTTTAAGGTTTTATTTATTTCTGAGAGAGAGAGAGAGAGAGGGAGGGTCAGAGAGAGAGGGAGACACAGAATCTGAAACAGTCTTCAGGCTCTGAGCTCGCTGTCAGCACAGTGCCCGACATGGGGCTCAAACCCACAAACTGTGAGATCATGACCTGAGCCGAAGTTGGACACTTAACCGACTGAGCCACCCAGGCGACCTGAAAATAAGCATTTTAAAAAATAGTAGGAGTCAAAGTAGTACCAGATGTGGTAAGAGTCAAAGGAGATAACGTATACCAAAGTCTTTGGATAACTAAAAAATCAAAACACCATGTAAATTCCTCTCCCCTAGGTATTAATTTTAAAGCTGATATTACACATGGTGAACTCTGCCCATTACCGCGTCTTCAATATAAATGATTATTAGGGAACCACATCTCTCTGTTGTTCAGGATGCAAATTAAAACCCAAAGCCGAGGGGCGCCTGGGTGGCTTAGTCGGTTAAGCGTCTGACTTTCACTTAGGTCATGATCTCGCGGTTCGTGGGTTCGAGCCCCGCGTCGGGCTCTGTGCTGACTGCCAGCTCAGAGCCTGGAGCCTGTTTCAGAGTCTGTGACTCCCTCTCTCTCTGACCCTCCCCTGCTCACGCTGTCTCTCTCTCTCCTAGAAATAAATAAAATATTTAAAAAAAAAAAAAACCAAAGCCGAAACACAAAATCTTTGTTGGGTGTTGAACTTGATAACCCAGCATCTGCTTCGGTAGTCTGCTGCATTTAAGGTACAGTGCCACTAGGTGGCGATGGTGTCCAGGCCACTGTCGTGTGTCTTTGACCGTGTCAAAGATCTCCTTTCTTATACTTTGTGAGAGGCCTCTTCAAAGGAACTGGCGAAACCTCAGTTTCCTCATCTGTAAATTGAGGGTAATCGTACTAAATGAGATCCTGTAAAATCCTCCGGTGCACAGTAAGACCCTCAGAATAAGTGTTTGCTCCTCTCCTAAGAGCTAAGTGACTAAGAGCCTGGCTTTTGGAACCAGACTGCCTGGGTCTGAATCTCAGCTCTGTTGCTTACCCGCTGTGTGACCTTGGGCAAGTTACCTAACCTCTCTGGGCCTTTGTTTCCATGTCTGTAGTAATCGTACCTATCCTCACAGTTAATACGTGTAGAGTGCTTACAAGGTTCCTGGTCTAAGAAAAGTGCTCTGACTTTGCCATTGTTTCTGTATGTCCTAGGGCGAGCCCTCGCTCATGCATAGTGTGGGTCCTAGCTCTGGGCACCTCCCAAGACTGAGTGGCTTGTCGAGAGAATAGGTCTTCAGAACATTTTTTACCCCCCTGGCATGAGTCACGGACAGAGAACGCTACAATTCCAAGACTCCCGACACTTCCGTCTCCAGATTCAGGGCACAGCTGGCAACAGCCTCTGTCCACCGGCAGGTGATGGAAACCAATTTGCAAGTGTGAAGCCAGCTGGTGCGAAGGTACAGAGAGGGCAGAAGGGGCCGTGAGGCTGTTTTTAAAGTACTTTTGTCCCTTGGGAGTGTCTTGCTCACCTATGTGCCTGCCGTTGGGAGGCAGCTCAGAAAATAAAACACCATGGGCTCCTGGGCCAATGGCTTTCCCCCTCTGTCCTGCCCCACCTCCGTACAGGTTTGCGGGGGAGGTAGAGGAATCTGGTGACGACAGCACCCGACCGAAAGTCAGGAGATCTGTTTTTAGCCCAGCTCTGTCACCGATGCACTGTGTGACCTTGACGAGTCGCTTTTCCTCTCTGGGCTTCAGAGTCCTGCACTGCCAAAATTGGGACACACTTCCTGCTCTTCCTTTCCAACCAGAGATGTGGTGATTACAGAGAAACTCCTCAAACGTCATCTCCTCCTCGAAGCCTTCCATATTGGATGGAACGAAAGGGAATCCAAATCTTTCCCGTCTCCCCTCCACTGCTCCCAGGCTAACCGTGTGATATTGATCACTACTCCATTATTCGCTCATTGGTTGATTCCACAGGTTTGTTCACTGCTGGTCTGAACATGTCCTTTTTGTCTTGTCCGTGTTGGAAACTTATCTGGGGAGGGCTGTGCCTGCCTCCTTGCTCAGTAGGGCACGCAGACTCTAGCAGAAGAGGCTAGGGTGACCAAGGCATGGCTTGGGGCTCTCAGCAGGGAGAAGGGTCCCATTGAATCCCAGAAGTATCCGGAACTTAATGGGACTGAGAAAAGTGAATTGTTGGGGAAACAAGAGATGTGAAAAGTGCCTTGAAGAGTGAAACAGATGAATGCTCTGGATGGGGCACAGAACAGTAAGAGTGGGGGAGAGAGATGGGGGTGGTCAGCTCTGATAAGCGTAAGTTTTACAATCAGAAAACTGAGTAGGAAGCCAGTTCAATTTGAAGAAGCATGGAAATTCTGTGTCAATTTCCAAAATAAAATGTTATTTATTTACGCATGGGCAGGCGCGTGCGCGTGTGTGTGTGTGTGTGTGTGTGTGTGTTCCACTCTCTCTCTCTTTTTTTTTTTTCCAGGGCTTGGGCCGCTAGCGTCTTAATTCTAGGCTGGGCATACCTCAGCTTCAAAGGGAGTAAGCCCAGCCTGTCTGCTTCCTCACTTCCCTACCCTTCTCTCCATCATCTGCCTAATCAGGTCTGCGCCTTTATTCTCCTCCCCACAACTGCCCTAACTGGTCCAGCTTCCATCAACCTCCGGCCCCCCAGCTCTTCTTAGCCTCAGCATTATGACCCATCCCCTGGGAACGCCCACACCCTTCCCACTCTTGCCATCCTCCACCAAATGCCTGGCTGCCAAGGGACACTGAGCGTCTTTTATCGGTCAGTGTCCCATGCTCTGGACTTTACTACCTTTTTAAAACATACCCGTCTTGGGCTGCATTCCATCTACATCAAAGCCCCCTGATGACACACTGGGCAGGCTAACGTAGCGGAGGGGCAGGTGTTGTAGTCTAACCATCCCAGATTGCACTTTAAGAGCTCTGGGGGGCAATAGCCTCTTCACCTTAAGAAAATTCTGTCTAACGGGAACTTCACAGCACCATGGTAGACCAAAAGCGGAGAGATTGGGGGGGACGTGTAGTTTATGGTAACAATAGCCACAATTTGTTGTACACCTGTTGTGTTTCAGGCACTTAGCTAGGTGCCTTACATCCTTCGTCTAATTCCAACAACCCTGTGAGGCAAATGTAATTATCATGATAACAATAACAGCAAAACTCTCCGAGTACTTATGTGCTAAGCAATTCATCTTTATTGTCTTGTGTAACGTTCACAGGACCTATGTCGCAGGTGCTGTTGCCTTGTCCGTTTTCCAAACAAGGGCACCAAGGCATAGATCAATTAAATAAGTTGTCACATAGCTTATTAAGATAAGGAAGTCGAACTGCAGAGGGGTTAAGTAATATGTCCTTTTTTACCCAGCAAACAAGCAACTGAGTGAAGTCCACGATTTCCCCTCTACATGCTCAACACATCTCCTGGCAATGGGAAATTCCAGGTAGACGAGAGGATAACTGGGGGCAGGAACTGCTAGGGTGTGGGAGATGGTGGGATTTCTTCAGCTCCAGACAGGAACATTTCCCTTACATGGTGTCCAGGACACGCTGGGACCCCAGCCCAGTCCCCTGCCAATGTCTCCTGGCTTTGCAGGCCTGTCTCAATGACCCTCTGCTGCCTCTTGCCCCATCCGGCTCATCAGAATCCCAGCACACTCATCGGAATGATGCCTCCTTCAGGAAGCCTTCCTGGATGGCCCTAAAGCAGAGCCTTTGGACCTTCTCTGGGACACTGTCCACTCCCCTGGCTCTCCTCTTCATCCTTGGGGTAGGCACCGTCATCTGGCCTCCCTAACAAGGTGTTGAGTTCCTCCAGGTTCTCACACCTAACAGGAAGTCAGTACTCAGAGAATTCTCATTGAATGAATAAATGCTGCACATGGGCATTCCCCTGGGTCACTGGGGTCATGAATTTGAGTGCCTTTGGTGAGGGCGGATGGGAGAGGGATGGCAGGAAACACCTGTGATCAGCCCAGGGACAGACACTAGGGAGTGGTGAGGTCTGTGGCAAAGGAGGGTTTGCAGGACCACCTGAGGGACTTACAATCAAATTCAGCCAATGCTGAATAAATGGCCGGGACCTAATGGCCCTGCGGACACTCCCATTACCTTCCCCTTCCCTAGCTTTATTTTCCCACTTTGTGCATACAATCTTAAAATATCTTCTTTATTCTATATATTTATTATATTCAGCATTTTCCCCCCTCACAAATGCTCTGCCTGAGGGCAGGGACTTGGTCTGTTTTGCACTGGGGGTGGGTTGGGGGGCATCCCCAGCGGTGCCTGGCACACGATAGGCTCTCCAGAGATTGGTATGGAATAAATCATCAGCCCCTGCCTCTACCTACAGTGAAGAGAGCTGCCCCAGTCTCCCTGCAGTGGCCACGCTCCCGGAAACATTCCTGGTTCAGGGCCAGAAGAGTGAGGGGTCAAGGCAAAGCCGGAGGGGGTTACAACAAGCCCCGCCCCCCAGCCCAGCCCCGAGGAGATGCCGAGGGTCTATCCTGGTGACAGCAGGTCCAGCAGGAACTAGGGTACGATGTTTAATGGCTGCCCCGTGGGGTCAATGGGGCACTTCTGGGCGAAGGTATGTGGGGGCAGGGACGGAGGGGATGGGGAGGAGCGGCCGTCCCTCACGCGCGCGCGCGCGCACACACACACACACACTCACCGTACAGGCACTCGCTTGTACCAGAACACGTAGGATTAGGAGAGGCCAGAAACCAACAGACAGACGGACGGTCAGGGCCGGAAGAATGTCCCAGAAGGTGTGGGAAGGGCAATGAGGGGGAGCGGCGCGACGCCCCCGGCTCCGGAGAGCCCTTGCAGGGGGACTGGGGGGACGAGGGTTGGGGGGGTGCTCCCGGCGCCCGCTGGTCCTCCGAAGAGACCCGGTGCGCCAGCCGGGAGCAGCCCCTGGCGGCAGGCGCGGGACGAGGACCTGGGGGAGCCGCCCCCCTCGAGAACTGGGGGAGCCGCACCCCCCCCTCCCGCGCCTGCTAAGCCTGGAGCTGCCTCCTCAGCAGCCGCGGCGCTGCCACCTGCGCAGGCACCGCGCCGCCCTGCGCCGAGCTGCCATTGGCTCGCTAAAAATGCCTCTCTAATCTGCGCCCATCTGTGCACGCCTCCTCCTTCCTCCCCCCGCCTCCTCGGCTCTGACCTTCCTCCTTCCCCGCAGCCCGGCGCGGTCCGGACAGACGCGGCGGCGGCGGCGCAGCCTCCTCTTCCCCCGGGAAGCCGTCCGGGCTTGAGGACGGGCCCAGACGCCCCGCTCTGCCCGGTGGCGCCGCCGATGGTGCCGGGCGCTCCAGCCCCCAGGTAGGGGGTCTAGCCCTGGGATAGAGGGTGCGGAGGGAGGGGGCCAGTTAGGGATGCGGGTCTGTGGTGGGCGCAGAGGCTGATACCTCGGGGGTTGGGCAGTTCACCTGGAGGGAGGGGGGCGCGCGCGGAGGCTGCTTGGCAGGCACCGGGGCTGGCGGGCATCACCCCGGCAATGCCAGGATGCCCCTGCGCCCGGCTCGTTGGGAAAGGCAGCTGGCAGCGGAGGCCTTTACCCTGGGGAAAAGGCAGGGATTAGGTTCCTTGGGAAAAGCTGGGAGCCGGGCCCGGGGATTCCGAGTCTCTGGCCTGGGGCGGTCTGGTACCAGCAGGGCGGGTGGGCTCGTGCCCGCGTGGTGCTAAGCTATTTATGGATCAGAGTGGGCAGGGAGAAACACAGCAGTTGATGCGCCCTATGCTGTGCCTGGTTTACAATGAGAGATATTTTCTTCTCTCTATCCCTTCCCCCATAGCTGGGATTGGGGGGCGGGGGGGGAGAGGAGAAGGAGGTGATGCTAAATAGCCCGCAAATACAGCTGAAGCCGAAGCCTTGGTCTTTCTGACACTGCTCTCCTCCCCACCCCCCAGGCCACTTGCTGCCTGTTGGAACCCTCTCCCTCTTATGTTTGCCTTAGGAGGGCATGAAAGGATTAAAAGGTCGTCAGGGTGTGAGGGACCCAGTGGCAAACCCCAGAGCTTGGCCAGACCCAGCTTCAAGCCCCACCTGCCCCCTACCTGCCCCCCCAGCCCAGCACCCCACGTGTAGTCGCACATGTGGCCGCTTTTCTCTGGGCACGACCATAAATAACCTACATTGGCCTGGCTCTGGCACAGCCGGGGGGCAAAGAGAACTGTCTGTCAATGATTTTGGAGGTTCTGTGCCTTACCCACCTGACCTTCGCATCACACGCACATCCCCGCTCACAACCCACCCCCCTCCAGGAAGCTCCCTGCTACCGCAGGTGAGATCCTTGCCTCCCTCCTGCATTCCTCACCTAGTCTGCCTTGTGCTTTAGTTATTTACGTCTAGTCTGTTGCCCTCTAGACCAGAAGTGCCTTCAGGGTAGGAATCTGATTCACTTCTGTCACTGACCCTGAACCTGACCAGGGTCTGGCACCAAGTAAGCGTGTGTAGATGAGTGAATGGATGAATTTGGACTGTGGGAAGTAGCCCGCAACCTGAAGCTGGGGAGTGAGCCTCCGCTTGGGCTTCCTTCCCATCCTCCAGGACCAAGAGCCACCAAAATCAGTCCCATTCTGGCCCTTCCTGGCCCTGCAACTGATGGGCAGTGATGACCTTTGGAGATGAATGTCACAGTCCTGATGGCTTCAGAGGGTCATTTTGGGCCCCTGCTTTGAGTGCCCTGGCCTAATCTAGGCTCGGTAGAAGGCCCGGTGCAGGTGTGACTTTCCTCAGGCCCCTGGGTTGGCATTTTCTTCCTGGGGTGCTCAGCCCAGACCAGGGGTCTCTGTCTCAGCCCTTGGGAGAGTCCTGGTCAGCATCAGGGAGTTTGGGAAGCCCCAAGCCAGGCCATCTTTAGCTTCTGTGGTCCTCCTAGCAGGCTCAGAGCAAATCTCATGACTCCATTGTGTGGAGGAGGAAACCCAGGCCAGAAGAAGAGGCCAAGGGTTTGGGGGTCTGTGATCGATGTGAACATTTGCAGAGTTTTTTTCTGGCCCTTGTTGCTCCTTGGACAGCCAAGCCGTCTGCAAGATGTTCTTGTTCTGGCCTTGCAGGGGGGGAGACTGAGGTCCAGAGAAGGTCAGCAGCAGAGCCTATGGCACTCAGTTCCTAGCTCCAAGTCCAGTGCTGTCTCCACTGGGCTCTAGGGAGCTGGGGTGAGCCCCCAGATGCAGGTCAGAGAGTGATTGTTCTAGAACCCAAAGGTTTGCTCTCCCTGACTATCTTGGCCCCTAGTAATGGAGAGAGTAAGGGAGCGTGGAGGGGTGCGGTGCTGCAGGGATACAGGGAGGCGAGTGGGGGGGGTGTTGGTGCCATCAAGGGGTTGGCCCTGGGGAGTTCTTGAGAAGAGGGGTGCAGTAATAACAGTAGAAACTAACAGCACACAGCCTCCATCGTGTGCCAGGCCTTTTCCAACTATTAACTAATTCAGTCCTCTCCGTAGCCCAATGAAGTGGGTACCTTATTATCCCCATTTTACAGAAGGGGAGACTGAGGCACAGAGAAGTGATCTGTCCAAGAGCACCCAGTTTGGAAGTGGAGGAGCTCGGATTTGAACGCTGGCCCCAGTGTCCCTGTTCTTAACCCGTATTGCCTCCTGCAAGGCAGGAGGGCTGTGGAGCTGGCTGCTGGGGGCTTGCTGTCTCCATGGAGATGTAGGTTTCAGGTACTCAGTGGCTAAAGTTCACGCCTGGTGGGTGGGAGGCGCATGATCTGATTAAGTGTGACTGTGGGGTGTGGCTGCTGAGAATACTAACGAATCTCAAGGAGCAGGAGCACCACCTTTGTAGGATGCACCTGCTGACCCTGCTCCTCATCCCTTGAGGGCTCTCCATTGCCCTGAGGATAGAGGGCAGTGTCCTAAAAGTGACCCCGTCGCCCTCCCCGAGCCTGTGTTTCCTCTTTCTTTTCACCCTCCCTGTACCCTCCAGCTGCTCTGAACTGCCGGCAGTTCCTCAAATAAGTCATGCTTCTCTCACCTGCAGGCCTGTGCACAGGCTGTTCCCCCACCAGAACACTCTCCCTCCTCCTCCCTACACATTCCTTCTCACCCTGGGGTGGCTGAGACTTCTGTTCATCCCAGAAGCTTCTCTCCCTGGGCCTGCTGCTCAGCACCCCCTCCCCCACAGGCCCCTGGGGTCATTTGGTTGTTGCCCCTCCTCCCACCCCCAAAGGCTATGAAGTCCAAGGGGGCAGGGCCTGTGTCCTGTTCCCAGTGTCCCCAGTGCCTGGCACCCGGTGGCCCTAGCTCCTTTGTAGAATGAGTGAATGTGGCCCCAATACGTACAGGCATTTTTCTTCCTCCCCTCTGGAGTTGAGGAAACCACTCATAAATTTGCATATAGCCCCACAGCAAGGATCAGCTGGTGGTAGAAAGCCTTTGGGAGACGTGAAAGGGCCTGTGGACCTGGTGGGACAGGGGAGAGAGCATTTGGGGTGGGGGAGTTCACCGATTTGGGGGAAGGCTTCCTAGGGAAACAGGTGCTTGGTTTGGTTTTCCATTTTTCTTAAATTAAAAAAAAAAAAGCTTTTATTTTCTTATCCCCAAAATAATATTTGCTTGTTGTGGACAGTGTAGAATGTACTGGAAAGACAAGTAAACTCCATTAGCCAGCACCAGAGCCGCCCGATGTAGGCAGTTTGGGGCTGGTTTCCTGCCAGGGGGCAGCGGACTGGGGCAGGGGTGGGAGGAAGTGGGGACTGAGGACTGGAAGGGTAGAAAGTGAGGGGGATTAGCGTGGGGGGGGGGCGCACGTTTGGTCCCTGAGCGGCAGGGAAGGAAGCAGGCAGGATGGGGTGAAGGTAGAGGGGAGCTCCGATGCAGGCCCGATGGACAACCTCAGGGACCCACCGTGAGCTCTGGAGCTGGAATGGCCCTTTCGAGCAGAACTCTACGGTCCCTAGACCTCAGCACCCATCAGGCGCTGGGGGAGGCAGGGCTTGCCTTTAGGCAGGGGGCTCTGGCACCCCCATTCCCCCTGCAGCGGGGGCCAGAGATGGAGTTTACCACCAGAAAGGATGGGTGGGAAGGAACCTGCGTGATGGGCAAGGGGAGACCAGCAGGAACCTGGCTCTGAGGGGGACAGAACTCCGATGCCAGGGAGGTTGGTGGGGCCGTCTCCAGGTGGGGAGGGGTGGTCGTGGGAGGGGGTGCCTCCCAAGACCTCTTGGCTGTGAGGGCCAGCTGGCCTCCTGATAGCTGGGAGGCCAAAGGAAGCCTCGGCTCCTATTTAAAAATCACTTGATATTGGGGCGCCTGGGTGGCTCCATCGGTTTGCCGCAACTCTTGATTTCAGCTCAGGTCATAATCTCACAGTTTCATGAGATGGAGCCCCCGCCCCGCCCATTGGGCTCTGTGCTGACAGTGAGGGTCCTGCTTGGGATTCCCTCTCTCTCTGCCTCTCCCCTGCTCTCTCGCTCACACACTCTCTCTCCAAGTAAATACATAAACATTAAAAAAATAAATAAAATTTAAAAATCACTTCATATTAAAATGCTGGGTGGGAGCTGTAGTAGACTCACCGGTAGGATGCCCCGTTACTTTTGACCTTCAGATAAACCACAGATTTGTTCAGTACCAGCATGTCCTAAATATTGGGGGGAATGCACTTGCACTAAGAATTTTATTTGCCGTTTATCTGAAAGGCAAATTTAAGTAGGTGCCTGTATTTTTAGTTGCTACCTCTGGCTCCCCCACACAGGGAAGGGAGAGACGTATAGAGAAAGAGAGAGGGAGGGGGGGGGGTCCTAGTTTTCTCTTCTTTTGTACCGTTGGAGGGGTCAGTGGCTATTTGTTTGAAGTTGACAGTTAAAAAAAAAATGAAAGTGTCTCTTGCTTGAAATTGACAAGGTGTTTCAAATTTTGTGTCTGTAAACTGTGGATTTTGGTTCTCTGGCATGGCTCAGAAGTACTAAAGGGCACTGCTCTCATTTATTCAGAAGGGACAGAAGGAGATTGGATGATCCAGGGCAGAGTCACTATAATTATGTTGATCCATTCGAGAAATAAACGGGTCCTCATCATAATCAAGCTCTTATGTGGCAGAGGGTGTGGAAACGGAACTCTCACATCAGCCACATCAGCTGGGCAGAATAGGTGGGCAGTGCCTTTCGGGCAGTAGTGATCAAAGCTTTGATCTGGCAGCTTCTCCCACAGGTGCCGGCTTAGAGGTGCAAAGACAGCTGGGTGGAGATGGCCAGTGCAGCAGAGCCAAATAGCCATCAGGAGGGCCAGTGGTGTAATTAGGACCTCTGCAGCCCGTGTGATTTTAGGCAGCTGTTGGGTCCTTTTATTTGGTCAGTGAATATCCACCGCATGTCTCCTGGGTGCTGGGCACTGTTTTAGGTGCCTGGGGATGCTGACCGGAAAGAACAGATGGTCACAAGGTATAGCAAGTTAAGGCAAGTGACTTCTAGAATAGCCTATTTCGTATGAGCCCATTTAAAATATATATACTTATGTATCTCTGTGTTCCTACTGCATAGAAATGTCTGGAAGGCTGCGTACCCAATTATTAGAGCTTACCTGTGAGGGCCGGTGTCAGGAGGCTCTGTGCCAAGCAAAATGGGGAACATTTCCTTTTTATTTCCATGCTGTGCTGTTTGGATTTTCTGACAGCAAATGTCATTACTCATAAAAACATAATTAAAATTATGCTTGATAATATCTGGGATTTTTCTTAGAAATCTTAAAAAGTGAGCATTTAAATTGCTTTCCTCTCAGTTGGACAGCATTTTTGTCAGATGCTGCCACTTGGGTTTAAATTTTTATCTGTGGCTGGTTTTGAACCGGCCTTCTCATGGGCCTCTTTCTCTCATTTCCTTCCTCATGTTCCTGAGGTGGATGAAACCTGGTGGGATGGGCAAGGGGCTGAGGTTAGTCTGGGTGCTGGGAAGGCAGAAGGGGCATTGCAGAGGCCAAGTCTCCATGAAAGTGGTGTTGAGCACCCGCCGTGTGTGTGGTACTGGGGTGTCCTGGGGGGAGACGAAGGAGGGAGGCAGGCCCTGGACAGCAGTGCCAGGGGGCCCCGGGGGGAGGGGGGGCTGAGGTCCACTGACACGTGCCAGGCAGTTACATTAACCATATTTATTAACTCATTTAGTTTTCCTTGGTAACCTTATGAGGTTATACCCATTTTACAGGTGTGGAAACTGAGGCTAAATGACTTGCCTGAGGTCACATTGCAAGTAAGTGGCCGAGGCAGGATTCGCACCCACGCTGTCTAGATCCAGAGGCTCTGCCCTTAACCTCTATGCCCTGGCACCTGTTGTTAGGGGGTGAAGAAGAGGAATGCTCATGAAACCAGTGAGTCTTCTGTAGGAGGTAGATCTGAAAGGAAAAGATGGTAGCTTCACAGAGGTGGAAGGTGCCTTCCAGGCAAAATGATAAGGGGACAAAGTTGCAGAGGCTGGAGAGGCGGGCTGGAGGGCTTTGGGGAAGAAATCAGAACCTGAGGGAGGAGGTGGGAGATGAGGCTGGTGGGGAATATGCCAAGTATTTGAAGCCATTGGTCTCATTGGACTTTCAGGGACGGGTGGCCCAGAACCCCTCAGCCCCCTTCTGTCCCACCTGGCCCCTCCCCAGGGCTCACACACCCTGTCCCTGTCCCGCCTGGGTGCAGCCTTGACCAACCACTGGAGGAGAAGAGAGACAGCTGAGGCCAGGCAGGAGCATGGGCTGGGGCAGGAGTGGGGGCAGGGTGAGGTCCTGGCCCTTCTACTGACTCACGCAGTGGCCTTGTGCTATTCAGCACCTTGCCTGGGACTCAATTTCCTTTTCTGTGCTCTATTTTTAAACTTTTTATTATGGGAAAATATAAGCATTTACAAAAGCAGAGAGAATAGTATCACAAGCCGCCATGTACCCATTGCTCAGCTACAACTGTTATCACTTCATGGCCAGTCTTGTTTCATTTCTGCCCCCCCCCCCATTTCCCCTTTCTCCTAATAATTCAAACCCGGTGGGATCACTCCGAGGCATCATTTCATTACAGATGCATCAAGATGCATCTCTAAATGATAAGGACTTTTCCTAACACAATCACAATACTATATTGTACCTAAGAAGAAACCTTCCTTTATATTGTCGCATATCCATTGAGTACTCATGTTCCCAGTTATTGCAGACATGTCTGTCTGTCTGTCTTTCTTCCTTAAACTCATTTGACTCCAGATCCACATAAGATCCACATATTGTTGGGGCGCCTGGGTGGCTTAGTCGGTTAAGCATGCGACTTTCACTTGGGTCGTGATCTCACGGTTCGTGGGTTCGAGCCCCGCGTCGGGCTCTGTGCTGACTGCCAGCTCAGAGCCTGGAGCCTGTTTCAGTCTGTGACTCCCTCTCTCTCTGACCCTCCCCTGTTCACGCTGTCTCTCTCTCTCTCTCCTAGAAATAAATTAAAAAACATTAAAAAAAAATCCACATATTGTTATTGGTTGATACACGTGTTAGTCTTTTTTCCCTTTTTAAAAATGTTTATTTATTTATTTTTGAGAGAGAGCGCGTCAGAGAGGGGCAGAGAGAATCTCAAGCAGGTTCTGCGCTGTCAGCACAGAGTCCAGTGCGGGGCTCGAACTCTCAAACTGTGAGATCATGACCGGAGCTGAAATCCAGAGTCAGATGCTTAGCCGACTGAGCCCCCCAGGCAGCCCCCGTCTCAGTCTCTTTTAATCCACAGTCTCCCTGTCCACCTTTTCCTTCCTCCTCGGCAATTTATCTGTGGGAGAAACCGGGTTATTCGTCCTCTGGAAATTTCCCGCAGTCGGATTTTGTCGGTTGTGTCCCTGTGGTATAGTTTACCATGTTCCTCTGTTCCCCCTGTAACATGGGTGGTTGGATTCGCCTGCCTCTGACTCGCCTTGCAGCTGCCTGCAGGGAACCCTCCTGCCTCTACCTTCACGACGCCCAGAATCTGATGACTTCTCACCCCGTCACCCATTGCTGCCTCCCTTCCGAACCTCCACGGTCGCTTTCCTGGATCAGTACAGCAGCCGCTGCCTGGTCTCCCTTGCCTCCCTCCTTGCCCTTACAGCCAAAGAGACCCTTTTAAAACCTAAATCAGGTCACATCCCTCCTCTGTTCAAAACTTCAGTGGCTTCCTCTTATTTGGAATAAAACCCAAAGTCCTATAACAAGTCCTCCAACAGCCTACAGGCCCCTGCGTGATCTGACTACTCAGTACTGCTGACCTCATCTCATGCCAACTCCTTCCTCACTGGGCTCCCGGTTATTTTTTGGATGTATCAGATATCCTCCTGCCTCAGGGCCTTTGCACTGCTGTCCCCTGTGCCTGGCTGCAGAGGTCGGCATGGCTTACGACGTTCACATCTCTGCCCATGTCACCTCCTTCGAGAGGCCTTCCCTGGGCATCTCATTTGAATAGGTGCCATTGTTCTCCACCCCCTGCCCCTGCTTTAGTTCCCCTCATAGCCCCTACCCATCCCTGATGTTTCCATGTTGTTGGTTCCTGCCTGTCTGGGAGCTCGTGAGGACAGGGCAGCACGACTGCCCACCGAGCAGACCTCCTCTTCCCCTTACGTGGTTCTTGGCCAGCTCCTCTCTTTTCAGCATTTCCTGGAGCATAAAACAGTGCTTCAGAGTTTTACAGAATACTTCCTGTCCTAGGTCAGACACAGGAAGCAAAACCAGAGACAGGGATTCCTGGGCCAGTGACTTCTTGCCAGCTGCTCATAGAAGGGAGGGAGGGAGCCTGCAGAGCGCACGAGAAGGGTGTAGCAAGCGCCAGGGATGAGGTCCTCCTGTCTCGGGGCAAGCAGGGGGCCAGGCCTCCGTGTCCCCTCTCACCAGGCAGTCATTGGCTGCTCCCCCGGGAGGGCATGCTCTCTTGGGCATCTGGGGCGAGGCTGCTCACCCAGAAGCCCCGGGCAACTCCCCGGGGGGAGGTGGGGAACGGTCAAGGGCATCCTGCACACCTCCTCTTCTACATCCAAACCCATTTGTGGCTCTGAGCCTGGCCGTCAACGGTGAAGGGGGGTATCTATTAGTGACTGTTATTCCTGCGTGATAGATGAGAAGTCGAGGTCCTGGGGGCGGGAGGGTGGATGGCACAGCCAGGAAGGGCAGACCTGGGACTGGAGCTCGGATTCTTTCTGGGGACCCTCTGACTGGCTGATCAGTCATCTTAGTGGCTGCGGGTTCCTGGTCTTCCTCTCACACGTTTGTTCCGCAAGCAGGTGCCCAGCAAGCAGGTGCCCAGTGCCGTGTGCCCTGCTGAACCGGGTGCCGGCCAGTCACTGGCGGGTGAAGCCCCCCACCCCGTTGTCCACACCCTGCGCTCCCCCAAGGAACCCCGAGCCCTGGCCTCTGCAGTGATGACATGGACAACACGCGGGGCCCCTTGAGCACTTGCTGTGCTGGGCACTGTGCTGGGCTCCCCCAGCGCCCCACTTCAGTGTCCCGGCACCCCACTTCACATGGGCACGCTGGGGCTGCAGAGGGGCCTCGGGCCAGGGTCCCTAGCGACTCCGTGATAGAGCTGGGATTCCAACAGGGTCTGAACACGACTCTCTCACTCCCGCCTCCCCTCCCTCAGCTCAGCCCACAGCGGGATATCCGGTGTCATCTCTATCATCAGCTCCATCGGACACCAGCCGCTACCCCTGCCTGCTCCCCAAGTGTTGGGTGACCAGCTGCCGGCTCACCTGCCCCACTTGGCTGGGCCCCAGCCAGGGCACGTCTGACGGGACGTCTCTCGGACCCTACAGGGCCTAGGGTTCCTGCATCCGCCCCGCACCGCCTCCCTGACCCTTTGTCGCCGGTCCTGAGGTCCTGACAGTCCTGACAGTCCTGACGGGCTGGGTGGGCCCTTGGGCTAGTCCCCAGCAGGCCTGGGCATTGGGGGCCCCTCCTCCTCACACCAGCTGGCCTGGTAAGCTGCAAAGCTGGCTTGGCCTGGCTGCCCCTGGACAGGGCTGGGGGCGGGGCAGCAAATCACAGGCTCCCTTCACGCCTCACCACCCCCCAAACAAGGTCAAGGGGAGCCCAATAGGGAGAAACTGAGTCAATGCCTGAGGGATGTAAGGGCGGGGAGGGACCCCATGCTACCTTGGTGATGGGGGTCTGTGAAGCAGTAGGATGGGGGTGGGGTGCTCCGACCTGCATCAGCCCCAGATCCTTGAGACCCCTGCTCCCGCAAGGACCCTCTTGTACCCCATCCCCAAGCTGCTTGATTGCTCAGCTGAGCTGGGGACTGGAGGCCAGGCTCTGTCCCAGCCTTAGGCCTAGAGGCTCCCTTGGGGCAGGGGCTGTGCCCTTCCCAATCCCCACCCCGGCAGAGCTCCAGGCATATTTGTGCAAAGCTGGACATGAAATAGCATGGAGAGCACATGCAGATTAGTCTGTCCCCTGGTTGGTGCAGCCAGTGGCCTGCATGGCTGGGGTGCTACGGTCTGCAGGCTGGTGAGGTCCCCCCACCGCAGCTGGAGGGGCGCAGGGGCGGTGAGCGCCCCCAGAGCCGTGACTGCCCCGCCTTTACTGCAAGTTAACGTCTGATTTCTATCACATTTTTCCTCCTCACCAGATGGCGATTTTCTAATTTGATCATTTTGTTTGCATCAGCTAGACTTCTGTAAAGAACCTTGCCTCTTCCTTTATTTCGTTCTTCTGAAATATGGTATGTAAATTAGGATAAAGGCTTGATTCTTCCCCTTTATCAGTTATAAAGTCAATGAGTTGGTGTTCTAGCAACCTCCAAAGGAGACCAGTGAGTATTTTCCCCATTTTAAAATATAAAAGTATGTAAAATAGATTACTCATTTTAACAGAATACGAAGCCAACATCTAAGTCACTACCATGTAGGTAAAAAAAAAAAAAAAATTGCTATAGTTCCAAGAGACCCACCCCGTTCTCCCTTCTCCAATGGGACCCTCTCCCCCTCTCTGGGAGAGGGGCCTACCATTCTAAATAGTGTTATTAGCTGCTTGGTTTTTGGTTTTACCATATAAGTGTGCATCCAAAACCAAATAGTTGTGTCTCTCTGAATTTTAATTAATGGAGGGGCGCCTGGATGGCTCAGTCAGTGAACAGTCCAACTCTTGATTTTGCCTCCGGTCATGATCTCACAGTTTGTGGGTTCAAGCCCCGCCTTGGGCTCTCTGCTGGGGAGCCCACTTTGGATCTTCTGTCCCCCACTCTCTCTGCCTCTCCCCACTTGTATTCTCTCTCAAAAAATTTAAAAAACTAAAAATGAAAAATGAATTTTAATTAATGGAATTATTCTTTCACGGCTGTTTTTTTCTCAGCATTTTCTTTTTACTGTGCATCTAGAGTGTTCTTTGTAGTAGTAATCCTTTCATTTCTGTATAGTGTTCCAATACGTGGATAGACTGAGATTTTCTTATCTAGGCTAGTGTTTACATGCATCAGGGCTGCTTCTGATTTGTGGCTATGGTGAAAAATGCCACTCCAAACATTCTTTTTTCTTTTTTTAATGTTTATTTCACTTTTGAAAGAGAGAGAGAGAGAGAGGGAGGGAGCAAGCGGGGGAGGGGCGGAGAGAGAGGGAGACACAGAATCCGAAGTGGGTTCCAGCTGTCAGCACAGAGCCTGACGCGGGGCTCGAACTCATGAACCACGAGATGAGCCGAAGTTGGACGCTCAGCCGACGGAGCCACCCAGGCACCCCACCACTCCGAACATTCTTGCATAAACACGTTCGTGCTTTCCAGCAGGGCTCATACCTAGGAGTGGAACCGATGGCTTTTCACACTGGATGGTGCTAACCTGTCATCCAGAGTGGTTGTAGCGGTACACGCACCTGCAGGCAGCGTGCGCTGGGTCCCAGAGCTCTGTTTTCCCGCAGAAGGCCATTGGCCGACTTGGAAAGGTCTTTAGGTGCTGGTTTTTATTATCGTTGTGGGTGTTCGTAAACGTGAGGAGAGTCAGCCCTTGTGTTCATTGGTCTTGTTGTAATGCCTAAGTTATCCCGTCTTTGGCCAGTGGGAGCCTCTTCACGCTGACCCTGGCATCCTCTTCACACAAACACACTGGTGTTTGTAAGTGGCCTTGCTTTCTGGAACGAAGATGTTCTAGGTGCCACTGAGCTGCAACCAGCCATTTCTTTGAAGATATATATACGTATGTACATATACATATACATATCTCCTAATTATATACGTACATATATATGTATATATATCTCCTAATTAACTGATATATAATTATTTAAAAATTTTTAATGTTTATTTTTGAGAGAGACAGAGTGTGAGTGGGGGAGGGGCAGAGAGAGAGGGAGACACAGAATCTGAAGCAGGCTCCAGGCTCCGAGCTGTCAGCACAGAGCCTGACATGGGGCTCGAACCCATGAACCATGAGGTCATGACCTAAGCTGAAGTCAGACGCTTAACTGACTGAGCCACCCAGGTGGCCCTGAGATATCATTCTATACCATAATTTTATCCCCTTTAAAACATAGAATCCAGTGGCTTTTAGCACACGCACAAGAGTTGTGCAATGCCCCACTATCTAATTCCAAAACGTTTCCATCACTCCAGAAAGAAACCCCAGACCCTTGAGCAGTTAACTCCTCAGTTCCTCTTCTTCAAGCTCCTGGTAATCACCAGTCTCCTCTCTGTCTCTATAAACTCACCTTTTCTGGATAATTCTTATGCGGACTCCTACTGGTCTTTTCTGGCTGGCTGCTTTCACGTAGCGGGATGTGTTTAAGGGTCACCTGTGTCGTAGCAGGGAGCTGCTTTGTTCCTTCCTATGACTGAATAATATTCCGTCGCATGGATACACATTCTTCCATTACTGGACATTTGTGTTGTTTTTACTTTTGGCTGTAATGAGTAATGCCTCTATGAGCATGTACGTGTAAGCTTTTGTGTGGACTAACGCTTTCGTTTTACTTGGACATAAACACGGGGTCACATGGTAAATCGACTTTTTACGGTTTTGAGGAAACTACCAGGCTGTTTCCCAGACTTACATTTCCACCAGCAGCGTGTGAAAGTTCCAGTTCCTCCTCATCCTCACTAGCGCTTTTTATCATCTGTCTTTTTTTTTTTAATGTTTTTATTTATTTTTGAGAGAGAGACAGAGCATAAGCAGGGAAGGGGCAGAGAGGGAGGGAGACACAGAATCTGAAGCAGGCTCCAGGCTCTGAGCTGTGAGCACAGGGCCTGACGTGAGGCTTGAACTCACTGACTGCAAGATCATGACCTGAGCCGAAGTCGGACGCTCAACCGACTGAGCCACCCAGGCGCCCCAGCCTACTATTGCTTATTTTGAATGTCAGTTGTCAAAACTTAGAGGTAACCAAGATGTCCTATAATAGGCAAATGTATAAATTAGCTGGTATGCCCAGACAGTGGAATATTAATCAGGACTCAAAAGAAATGAGCCATGAAGCCATGAGAGGCTTGGAGAAACTTCAAAGACATAATCAGTGAGAGAAGCCAGTCAGAAAAGGCTACATACTATATGATCCCAACTATATGACCTTCTGGAAAAGGCAGAGTTCACAGGAACATGACCTCCATGTCCCCATGAGCTCCATAAAAGGGTCATGGTTGCCAAGGCTTTGGGGAAAGGGAGGGTGGGTGAGAGGGATGGAGGGGTGAATGAGTAGGTGACTTTTAGGGCAATGAAACGATTCTGTTTGATACCGTAGTGGTGGACACACGTCATTATACGTTCGTCAAAATCTCTAGAATGTACAGTACCCATCGTGAATGCTCATGGGATCTCTGGACTGTGCTTGGTAATGATGTGTCCGTGTTGGTCCTGGATGGTAACAAATGTGGCACATTGATGGGATGTTGATGGTAGGGGAAACTGGGGGTGGGGGGTGGGTAAGTGGAGTATGTAGGGATCCTCCATATTTTCTACTCGGTTTTGCCATGAACCTAAACTGCCCTAAAAATAAAGTCTGTTAATTAAAAAAATAACATCAGGGAGGGATGAGTGTTACAAAGGGAAAAAAAACGGAAGTAAGGGGCTTGGGAGTGACAGAGGTGGGCTGGCTGTTTCAGATGGGTTGGAGGTCAGAGACATGGATTGGAGACCTGACAAGGCAGGGAAATGAGCCTTGTGGACACACCAGGGGAGGAGCATCCCAGCACAGGGAGTGGCACATTCAAAGGCCCTGGGGCAGGCAAGAGCCTGGTGTGTGTGAGGGATGCGGAAAGGACAAAGTGCCTGGCAGGGAGTAGGGCATGGGGGAGTGGATGGAGGTGGGGGTGAGCAAACAGGTTGGGGCGCTGCGTGTGCCTCCTGCAGGCCAGGCAAGCCCTGGGATCCTTCTCAGCGGGATGGTGAGTCGCTGGAGGGCTTCAGCAGGGGTGCGACATGTCAAAATTGTATTTGCGATTTCCCCGGAGGAGTGTCTGGCAAACAGATGGTAGGGAGCAAGGGGTGGGCGGGAGAGCTGCGAGGGGGCCACACAGCCCTCCAGGCGAGCAATGAGGGTGCTGACACGCCGTCCCTGGCAGAAGGGGTGCTGAGTAGCTGCGCTCTGCGTGTATTTTGAAGGGAGAGGCTGTGGGATGTGGCGAGACAGGGAGTGGAATCGGTATCGTTGGTTCGAGCATTCGGGTGAGCAGTGGTGCCATTTTCTGGGATGGAGATGCCCCAGTTGGAGCTGACCCCAGAGTTCCGTTGTGGCGGTGCCTGTGGCTCAGTTGGTGGAGCGTCTGACTCTTGATTTCAGCTCAGGTATGGTCCCAGGGTCCTGGGATCGAGCCCTGGTTGGGCTCCATGCTGAGCATGGAGCCTGCTTGGGATTCTCTCTCTCTCTCTCTCTCTCTCTCTCTCTCTCTCTCTCTCTCTCTCCCCCTCTCCCTCCCTCCCCTCTCTCTCATGGAGCCTGCTTGGGATTCTCTCTCTCCCTCTCTCTCTCTCTCTCCCTCTCTCCCTCCCTCCCTCCCTTCCTCCCTCTCTCTCTCTCTCCCTCTGCTGCCTTCCCTGCTTGTGCATGCTCTCTCTCTCTCTAAAAAAGGAGTTCTGTTGGGGTCAGGTCAACCTGTTAGACATCCAGATGGGATGTTGAGGAGGTGGTTGGATTTATGAGACTGGAGTTCAGTGCCAGAGTTGCGGCCTGGGGTATAAGTAGGGTTGGGGGGGCATTTATAGCCACGGGCCTGGAGGAGATCACTTGCAGAGTGGGTGCACCCGAGGAAGAGAAGAGGCCCCAGGGCAGAGCCCTGGGTGTGGGGGCACATGGAGGTGGGGGAGCCAAGGAGAGATCGAAGTAGGAGTGTGACGTCAGAAGCAGGAAGGCCACAGATGTGAGGGCTCATGGGGTGACAGCCCTGTGGCTGTGGGAGGGGGTGAGGGAGGGGCTGGAGCTTTGGCCTGTGGGAGCCAGTGGTGGCCGGTGAGGGCCGGAGCCTGGCTGGAGGGGCTTTGGGAAGGAGTGGGGAAGGGGTGTCCAGACCACCTTCCCAAGAGCATCCTCCGCGGGCTTACAGGGTAGGAACTGAGGGCGGTGTGCAGTTCTGGAGGGGGGGGGCTTTTTGTTTTATTTTTTTATTTTTTATAAATTTTAAAAAGTGTTTTATTTATTTTTGAGAGAGAAAGAGAGTGTGCAAGCGGGGAGGGACAGGCAGAGAGGGAGACACAGAATCTGAAGCAGGATCCAGGCTCCAAGCTGTCAGCACAGAGCCCTACGCGGGGCTTGAACCCACGAACTCAGAGATCCTGACCTGAGCTGAAGCCGGACGCTTAACGGACTGAGCCACCCAGGCGCCCTCCCCCCTTTTCTTTTTAAGTGAGAGGAACAGCACCCTGTTCCTCCCTTTATGGGAAGGATTCTGGATGGAGGGAAGCCCTGAGCCCGTGGTAGAGCAGGGTCATTGCAGCTGGAGAGCCACCAGGGCAGGGGCTGGTACCCCGTGTGGTGCGAGGGACTCAGAGCTGGGGTGGGCAGGCGCCGAGCGAGTGCGGGGGTGCTGCCTGTAGACTGCTCGCTCCCATTTTCTCCCGACTGCACAGGCGTCAGCTGGGGGCGAGGAAGCGGGAGGTGTCAGGAAACATTGGTGTTGGTGGCGGTTCTCACGGCCGCCGTGCGAAGTAGGTGCCGTCAGCCCTGCTTTTGCAGAAGATGAGAAATGAGACGGTGGGCCCAAGGGTGACTTGCCAGGAAAGGGCGGGACTGAGATTTGAGCAGAGCCAAGTGGATTCCCAGGGCGCCTCTCCGGGTGTGGACATCACCATGTGAGTCTACACCCTGCTCTTCAGCCTCTCGGCCTGTCCGGCCCTTCACCTGCAGCGTGGACAGCGGGGCCCATGGGGGGAGGGCGACCGCCCCCAGGTCATACAGGGTGACACAGGGTGGGAATCTCTTTGTCATCTGGCTCCCATAGGTTCCCCCCGAACAGGGGCCCATGATGACCATTTGGGTCCCTGGGACTGATACCTAGCTGGACCCTGTATCGAAAGGTCCCCGAAATGCCTGGGTATTCCTCGTTCTCCAGAGCTGCTTAGCCGAATAAATGGCCGTGTAAGCCCCTCTGGGGAGGGATTGGTAAAGTCAGTACCGCATACGTTTGTTCTGGACCCCGTCTCAGCTTGAGTCACTTGGATCTGAAACCTTGCTCAGGTCTGGAAACTGGGCAGAGGATCACGACCTCTGTTGACCCCCATACCTTGGTTTCTTTCGATTGTACAGAACGGGCAGTGTCCTTGTTGGCCGCCCTGCGGCCTGTCCTGGGGCCACTAGGTTCCGTGAACCATTTCCATAGCTCTGCGGGTTGGGCATCCGGCTGCAGCAACCGCACCCACCTTACTGGTGACGACTGCGTGCTGCCCCCCTCCCCAGCCTCTTATTTGGGGGTCCTTTCATCTCATCGCTGTCAGGGCGCCTAGTTCTGTATCAGCAGCTCCTGGGGTTGGGTCTCCAGAGGACACTCACCGCCGAGCTGGTCAGGCTGCTGGGACCCCTCCCAGCGCTGCTTTCCTATGGCTTCCAAGTCCTGCTCTTGCCCAGGCCTGGCCTTGATGCCACAGACTCATCGTGGGCTGAGAATTCAACCTTCTCTGACATTCTGCCCCCCTTATAATTAAGCTGTATGTCTAGTCCTCAGCTCTTCCCTCCCCTCCAGCTGCGGGGGAGAATTTACATGCAGCTAAGGAGGCCCTTGGCTTTCACACTTGGCCTTGAATTAGTGATTACTCGCTCTCAGTCCTTCACTGTCTTTCTCTGGGCACGAGCGCCCCCAGGAACAGCCGCCCCCTTCCGTGGGCTTTATAACGAACTACTACTCCCCCAGCCTCTTAGATTCCGGAGGTACTGTGTGCTCCCTTCCACTTCCAGCCTGGGAAGGTGTTGGCACTTCTCTGCCCACCCAGCCCTGGTCCTCACTGCCGGCCCCCAGGGGGGACCCAGCGCCCGGTCCCAGCCTTCAGGGGCTGCTTCCTAGACCCACTCTTGACCCCGCTGGCCGGGTTGGGTTTCTGGAGAAACAGACTCTGAAATGATCTGTGGCCGGTCACTGGGAAATGTTCTCAGGAACACCCCTTGTAGGCGGCGAGGAGAGTGGGACTGGGCAAAGAGGAAGAGGCTGAACTCGGGTCTTCCTTGATCCCAGGGTGGGGTGGGGGTGGGGGGCCTCTGAGGCCGTGGTGGCACATCACGCGTCCTGCATAAAGGCAAAGGATCCGGGTCTGGTGGCCACAAATCAGCTATTAGGCGTGAGCGCCTGCCAGGAGGGGTCTGTAAGATGGAGGGCAGTTCTTGAGGAGGGACTGAGAATTCAACAGTAAATACTCCCCGCAGCTGGGGGAGGGGACCTTTGTACCGAAGCAGAGCTCTGGGCAGCGTAGCACATGCCGCTGCACACAATCCATTTATTCTTTCCACCGTTGATAGACATTGGGTGGATTGGAGCTAATATGAGCAGCACCAGTGTGAGCATTCGTGCACGAGTCTGTGGTGGCCATGCGCACCCATTACTGTTGGGTGGGTACCCAGGTGCGGAAGTGTTGGTCTAGGGCAAGCGTGTGGTGGGCTTTGGTAGACACTGCCAAACAGTTTCCCGGAGTGGCCTTTTCCACCCCCACCAACAGCATTTGCCAGTTCTGGTCGCATCCTTGCCAACACCTGATATTGTCTGTCTTTTTATTTTAGCCATGGTGGTGGTCCGGACAGCACCGATTCTTTTTCTTTTCTAAAAATATTTTTTTAATGTTTGTTTATTTTTTGAGAGAGAGAGAGCGCAAGCAGGGGAGGGGCAGGGAGAGAGGGAGACAGGGAATCCAAAGCAGGCTTCAGGCTCCGAGCTATCAGCACAGAACCCGATGCGGGGCTTGAACTCACAAACCATGAGATCATGACCTGAGCCGAAGTTGGACGCTTAGCTGACTGAGCCACCCAGGCGCCCCAGGACAGCACTGATTCTGATGTGCAGTCAGGGTGGGAGGCTGCTGCTCCCTGGCAGGTGGGTGGGTGTGAGATTTGGGGAGCCTGGGCCACCCCCACCTGACTGTCCCTGGTATCCCTTCCTAAGCATCTTTTTCGAATCCTGGCAGATGCATTAAAACAGTGTCAGAAAATAAATAACACCCTCATGAGACTCTGGTTGGTCCAATCCCTGGGAGCCTGAGAGCCCAGCTTTCCCCATTTTAGGGTGATGGGAAGGAAACAGGTGAGCCAGGCTTACATGGGGTCCCCTGAGGCCGCCAGGACACAGTGGTGGTGACTCACTGTTTAGTGCTTCACCATTTCCAAAATGCGTTTTCATCGCAGCTCCTTCGGGCCTCACCACCGCCCTCTAGTTAGTGGCAAAGTGAGCCACGCACCCAGCGATGGATCCCAAGTCAAGGGCCCCAGCGTAACTTCTTCATCTTACTGGCCCATGGCCCTCCCCCTTCCTTTAGAAAGCAGCTCAGTGAGGTGTGACCCCTTCTTCCCTGTTCTGCATTACCTCCACTTGTTTTATGAGGTGGCCCTGCCCGTTGCCCATTACTGTTCTCTTAGAAGCGGGTAATTCCCAAAGGTCTCCGGGGCTAAGTGCTAATTGGATCAGAGCATCTCCAACCTTGATGTGCTCAGGAGTCTCCTGGGAACTTTGCTAGAAGATTCAGAGTCAGGAGGTCTGGTGGGCCCAAGATGCCGCGTTTCACACAAACTCTCAGGCAATGCCAGTGCTACTGGCCCATGGACCACACTTTGAGCTGAAGTTAGACCCCGCCCTAGCTGTGGGCTGTGTAGGTCCATCCTCATGCTGTGTCTGGCGTCGCCCGGGAAGCTCAGGCAGACCCTGGTTACTTCCTGCCTGGACTCTGGCCTGAGCGTCAGTTATTACAAAGCTGTCTCTGGTTTTCCCATTATGAGATGTACCCGTCAAGCCATTTGGCTCAGTTCAAAGCCTGTTACTCTTGGTATTTTTCTTGGGAGCCTCTCTATTTCCTCCCTCTTTCTACTCTCTTCTCTTGTCTCAACACTCCTAATTCCCATCCCCCTCTTGCCCCAAATGGGCAGAATCTCAGCTAGACATTAGGTAGAAAGCTGGCTGAGTAAACTTATTTATACTAAAGTATGAATGACTCACATCTCTTCCCTTAACTGTTCTAGGGGTTAGTTGGATGTGAAAGAGAAGGAGATTTTGGTTGTTAGAGAAGTTGACAGTGAGGGAAGGAGCAGAAAATATTCAGGAATTCTTTCCTGCACCCCTGAACATTTTCCAAGCTTGGGATTATTATTGAAATCATATATGGGAATTTAAAACAAAACAAGACGGGACACTTGGGTCTCACCCCAGAGCCACAGACTCCAGAGTCTCCAGGGTGGGGACCAGTAATATGCATTTTCTTTGAAAGAAATTTTGTTTCTCATCCAGGTTTAGAAATGATTTCCCTAAATTATACCATGGGTGCAACTCGTGATTCCATTTCCCCTCTGTTCCTAGAGGAGAACTGCTCAGAGGGTCCTTTTGTCTCACCCAGGAAACTGTTGGGGGTGGGGCCCAGATGACATGTTCAGGGCTAGCATCCGCCAGAACTCAGCTGCCTACGGGCCACTCGTCCCCAGTGAGGAAGAGCCTCTGTCTCCTCATCTCTGCAGTGGGGACAAACCCAGCCCACTCCTGTGGTTGCAGTGGGGGAGCAGAGATGCAGTAGATGTTGGCACAGGATGGAAGGCAGGCTGGGGGTTGGGGAGGCAGGAGCCAGGGCATGTTGGGGAGCCCAGCACCTGCGCTGAAGCCGGGTCACAGTGGCTCATCGGGAGTAATTGCTGTGGTAATTATGAAGATTGTACAGGCAAATGGATCCCACGTTGCGTTCTGCTCCCTGGCAGAGGTCGTCTATGATCGTCTGACTTCCTCCCCTGGGTGGGTGGGGGCGGGTAGGCGACTGCGGTGGGGGCCTGCCAGGGGTCTCTGGGATGCAGGCCCAAGCTGAAGGGAAGGGGGCCTGGGAGCCTCTGCTAGGCTGGGGTGGGAGGCAGGCCCGTGAGCTCCCGGTGCAGAGCTGCTCTGCCCCCTCCTCCAGGAAGACACCTGGCTCCCTACTGCACTCTTAGTTGAGCTGGCCTCGGTTTGGGGCACTTGGTGCTTACTGACTCATGGGGAGACTGAGGCCGACGTGGTGATCTGTCCTACCCATCAGTCCATCTGGAAGGCCCAGCCCCAGACGCCCCTCAGCCTGACACACTCTGGGGCTTCGCACCGTCACCAGCCTTCTCTGGCTGCCTTTCTCTACAAAGTGAAGGAGACGCAATGGCTTTGGGAGGCTCTTTCCAGGTCTGGGTTCTAGGACTCTAGCATTTGTCCCCAGGTTCTGTGGAAGATTCGTGCACGGCTTTGGAGTCAGACAGAACAGAGTTTCAACCCTGGCCCATTCCTGCTGTGTGCCATTGGGGCACTGACTTGACTTCTCTGATCCCCCGTTTCCTCTTTGAAAAGATAGAGAGAATAGTGTACATCGCTTAGGGTTGCCGTTGAGATAAAGGAGGTGATGATAAGGAAATATCTAGTTGGCGCTGTTGACCTCTGCTTCTGGGTCGAGCGTGGTTCCCGGGGCTTTTACTGTCCCAGGTCATGTAATCCTCCCAGCCGCCCTGTGGGCCACATGCTGCTCCTCTCCCCAGTTAAAGAAAAATTTTTTAAATGTTTATTTATTTTTGAGAGACAGAGACAAAGCATGAACGGTGGAGGGGGAGAGAGAGACACACACAGAACTCATAGCAGGCTTCAGGCTGTGAGCTGTCAGCACAGAGCCTGATGCGGGGCTCGAACCCACGAACTGTGAGATCATGCCCTGAGCCGAAGTCAGATGCTTAACCAACTGAGCCCCCAGGCGCCCCTGCTCTCCCCAGTTTAAAGATGAGGAAACAAAACAATGGAAAGCACGGGCCGACGGGGCTCCCAGCAGAGGTCAGCGCTCGTACGGCTACTTCTGTCCTCTTCCGGAAGCTTCTCCCGCAAGCCTTCCCCATCTGCTCCAGGTGTTCTCACCCATATGCCTCTGTGGAGCTCCCCCTCCTATGTGCTCCCCCTCTTCTCCAGCCCTCCCCCAGCAGCCAGCCCTCCCTGACTCTGTGGTGTGGACAGCTTGGCCACGCTGTGTGGTGCCCTGGTGCCGTCTGACTCAGTGGTCTTTCCCGAGTCTCCTACCCACCTCTCCCTGGAGCTGACCCGTGGCCAGTTCTTGTTTATCTCCTTAGACGCGCCTGGCATAGCGTGGAAGGTACTGGAGAGCTGTGTGTTTGGAAGGTTCCAGGGCCAGAAGCGTCCACAGTCCCCCAAGGGCTGGCATAAACCCCACTGAATACCTCCGTGGGCCACACCCGTACTAGAAACTGGGCCAAGACCAGTACCAGATGACTTGGGACCAAGATTTCAGGGCCATAACACAGAGGTTCTGCGCCCAGCACATGCTTGGGAATCACCCGAGGGGCTTTGCTCTCACGGATGCCTGGGCCCCACCACAGAGAGGGGTGAGCCTGGCCTGGAGGGATTTTAAAAGTGTCCTAGATAAGAAAATTGGATATCCACATGCAAAAGAATGAAATTCAACCTCATATCCTATACGAAAACTCACTCAAACAGATCAATGACCTAAGTGTTAAGAACTAAAACTTCTAGAAGCAAGCACGGGGCAGCGAAAGTCTTCACGGCAGTGAATTTGGCAATGATTTCTTGGAAATGTACCAAAAGCGCAGGCAACAACAACAAATTACATAAATTGTACTTCATCAAAATTTAGACTTTTACACATCAAAGGACACTATCAAGAAAGTGAAAAGAAAACGTACAGAATGGGAGAAAATGTTTGCAAATTATTTATCTGATATGGGGTTAATATTCAAACTATATAAAGAGCTCCTACAACTTGGGGGCACCTGGGTGGCTCCATCAGTTAAGCGTCCAACTCTTGATTTCAGCTCAGGTCATGATCTCATGGTTCATGAGATCGAGCCCCGAATTGGGTTCTGTGCTGACAGTGTGGAGTCTGCTTGGGATTCTCAGTCTTGCTCTCTGTCCCTCCCCCACTCGTGTGCTCTCCCAATCTCTCTCTCTCTCTCTCTCTCAAAATAAATATTTTTTTTATAAGTTAAAAAAAAAAGAACACCAACTCAAAACAAAGAATCAAGGACTGGTCAAAAACAAGCAAAGTAGGGGTGCTTGGGTGGCTCAGTTAAGCTTCCGACTCTTGATCTCAGCTCAGGTTTTGATCTCAGCGTTGTGAGTTCAAGCCCTGAGTTGGGCCCCACTGTGGACATGGAGCCTACTAAAAAAAATAATAAAAATAAAAAATAAGCAAGCAAGCCAAGGACTTGATATTTCTTCAGAAATGAGATGCAGGTGGCTAATATGCACTTGAAAAGGTGTTCAACCTCCTTAATCATTAGGGAAGTGCAAATCAAAACTACAATGAGATACCACTTCACACCCATTAGGATGGCTATTATAAAAAACAAAACAAAACCCAGAAGTAATGAGTGAGGATGTAGAGAAATTGAAACCCTTCTGCATTGCTGATGGGAATGTAAAATGGTGCAGCTGCTGTAGAAAACGGTTTGGCAGTTCTTCAAAAAAGTTAAACATAGAATATGCTAAAGATTTCTACTTCTAGGCATCTACCCAAAAGAAACGAAAGCGTGAACTCGCACCGATTCTGAAACACAACGTTCACAGCAGCATTGTTCTCAATAGCCAAAATGTGAAAATCAACCCACTGTCCTTTGGTGGGTGAATGGATAAAGAAAATGCGGCGTATACATTACGGTGAAATATTATTCAGCTTTGAAAAGGAGAAAATTCTGACACGTGCTTCAACATGGGTGAGCCTTGAAAACATGCTGGGTGAAAGAAACCAGACACCAAAAAAATGTATATTGGGGCATGAAAGAAACCAGACACCAAAAGTATATTGGGGCACCTGGGTGACTCAGTCAGTTAAGCGTCTGGACTTTGGCTCAGGTCATGATCTCGCAGTTCATAGGTTCAAGCCCCACAGTGGGCTCTGTGCTGTTAGTGCCGAGCCTGCTTCAGATTCTCTGTCCTCCCACTCTGTCCTTCTCCTGCTCTCTTTCTCTCTCTCAAAAATAAACATAAAAGGAAGAACGTATATTGTGTGACTCCACTTAAAATGAGGTCCCTAGATTAGGCAAATTCATAGGTCTAGAAAGTAGAATGGTAATCACCAGGGGCTGGTCGAAGAGGGGCCATGGACAGAGTTTCAGTTTGGGATGATGAAAAAGTTCTCGAGATGGAGGGGCGCCTGGGTGGCTCATCGGTTAAGCGTCCGACTTTTGCTCAGGTCACAATCTCATATTCCGTGGGTTCGAGCCCCACATCCGGACTCTGCTGACAGCTCAGAGCCTGGAGCCGGCTTTGGATTCTGAGTCTCCCTTTCTCTTCGTCCCTCCCCTGCTCACATCTCTGTCTCTTTCTCTTTCTCTCTCTCAAAAGTAAATACACATTAAAAACATTTTTAAAAAGCTCTAGAGATGGATTGTATGTAGTGATGGCTGCATAGCAATGTGAACATACTTAATTGTATACTTACAAATGCTTAAAATGGTAAATTTTTTGTTATATGTATTTCTCCACAATTAAAAAAAGTGTTCCAGATAATTCTTATGTGCATCTGGATTGAACAGCACTTGAAAGGGGCCAGCAAATTGGCATGAAAATGATAGTTACAGTTAAATCTTACGGGTGCTTTGATAGATAGGAGTATGTATGTGGAAAGAATGAGGAGCTCTGTGCGGAAAGGTCAGGGGGCCAGGGAAGATTTGTGTCCCCAGGAGGCAGCCTGCTGTAATGATTAAGAGGTCGGTTCTAGGCCAGACTGTTTGTTTTCAAATCCCCCGTGGCTCAGTGAGTTTTGTGCAGTAACTTGGGCAAGTTACAGCTGTGAATCTCAGTTTCCCCATCTATAAAATGGGAATAATAATAAAGAGGCAAGCTGTGAGGTTAAACAAGGTAATTCACGTAAAGCATTTAAGGCGGTGTCTGCTCAACAAATGTTAGCTAATGTCATTGTAACCTGATTATACCATAATTTATCGGTTTCGCCAACAATGGACTTTCAGGTTTTCTTCATTTTCCAATGTAACGATTGCAAAGGACATTCTTGTGTTTGTTTTCTTGAGCATATATTAGTTTTCCCCAAGAGCCTATGCCATTAAGAGGGATTTCTAAATTGTAGGCATGGGCATGGTCAACTTAGGGGACATGGCCGCAGTGTTTTGCAGTGTTGGGAAGACTGTTGAATGATTTCAGTGCGATTTAAATATGTGAATCCTGTATTCAGGTGTGTTAGCCCTGTAGATGGTAACAGTTGGGATGCCAATAACAGAAAGACCAACTTGGGGCACCTGGGTGGCACCTGAGCCAGCCAGGTGCCCATGCACCTGTATTTTTGTTGGCACCTTCCAACGCTGTCGGGTTTGAATTTTCTGCAATGATGGGAATGTTCTGTATCTGCGCCGTCTAGTGTGGCAGCCACTGGTGGCTATGGAATACACGAAGTATGACTGAGGAATTCAGGAATTGAATTTTCAATTTTATTTAATTCCATTGAACTTAAATTTATATTAAAAAAATTTTAATGTGTAGTTTTGAGAGAGAGACAGAGCAGGAGCGGGGGAGGGGCAGAGAGTTGGAGACACAGAATCGGAAGCAGGTTCCAGGCTCTAAGCTGTGAGCACAGAGCCCCATGTGGGGCTTGAACTCACAAGCTGTGAGATCATAACCTGAGCTGAAGTCAGACTCAACCGACGGAGCCACCCGGGCGCCCCATGTTGACCTTCAATGTAAACAGTCAAATGATACTAATGACTTCTATAATGAATGGGCAGTGCATCCTTAGACACCCTGCATTCTTCCCAGGGTGCTCTGCAGGGTGCTGGCTTGCGGTAGGCCTGGAGAAGCACTCAGCACCCAGAGTACTCAGAACTAGATGGGTTCCTACTTAGTGGGTGCCCTGTGCAGTCCATGTCGGCCGGAGCCTTCTGAGATTCCAGAGGGGAACTCGGCCCTTTTGAATATTACCAAAACTGTACCCACAATGAGCATTTCCCAAACTGAGGCAGTCCAGTCTATCCAGGACCTCCGGGTGCTTTGCTTTTGGTAGGGATTTGATCAGCTCAGTGTAGAAATGTCAGTAATGCCGTGCTGATCAGAAACTCTATCTGGTAATTAATTGAGTAAAAAATAATTTGTTGCCTAGTTAAAAAAAAAAAAAACTTCCGGGGTGCCTGGGTGGCACAGTCAGTTGAGTTTAGTTGGTTGACTCTCGATTTCAGCTCAGATCATGATCCCAGGGTTATGGGATCGAGCCTTGTGAAGGCTGCTTAAGACTCTTTCCCTCTGGGGTGCCTGGGTGGCTTAGTCGGTTAAGCGTCCGACTTTTGCTTAGGTCATGATCTTGTGGTGGGTTCGAGCCCCGTGTCGGGCTCTGTGCTGATTGTCAGCCCAGAGCCTGGAGCCTGTTTCAGAGTCTGTGACTCCCTCTCTCTCTGACCCTCCCCTGCTCATGCTGTCTCTCTCTCTCCTAGAAATAAGTAAAACATTAAAAAAAAATTAAAAAAAAAAAGACTCTTTCCCTCTGCCTCTCCCGCACATATGCTCTCTTTCAAAAATGAAATGAAATGATAAAACCAAATAAAATATTTCTTAGCTCATGCAGTTTGTTTGGTAGACAAAAATCTTTCCAAACGCGGAGTTGGGTGAAGAAATATGTAAATGGCCCCCGGTGGTGCATAGGTTAGAGATAGTTAATCTGGCCCACCCCCCCTCACTTTGAGGAAGGCAAGCCAGCACCTAGAACGGGAGGGACCTGTGTGGGGCCACCTGGCTGGAATGGGGCTGAGTCAGGGCTAAAAGCCAGGGTCCCATGCTTTTTGGAGAAGCTAATATCTGAACATTGTTCTTGTGACCCCGTGTGTGTCTGCCCTGGGCTGTCTGCACCCCCAAGGCGGCGATTGTGTCTGTGACATTCCCTTTGATCGGTGATCGTAGTAGTACGTGGAGGTTTAAAAGCCTCTTTGATGTTGGGAGTTCTAGAATCGGTGTAGGAGTAGGATGGTCCCATCATAGTGGGGGCTACCCGGAAAGAAGGTCATGAAAATGCAAGTTTTGGGGCCCCACCGCTGACCTTACTGTGGTGGTCTGGTACAGTGCTGCTCCCTGCTGTCACCGTGAACCCCACCTCCTGCTATGCACACCCTGGTGTAGCACCCCCACCCCCCACCCCGCCATTGACCACTGACTCTGGACTTGCCACGTGACCTGCTCTGGGCAATGACACATCGGCCAGCATGGGAGAAGCAGAGAAGCAGAGATAAGATAACTTGAAAGACAAGTGACACATTGGAATTTGTCCTTTTGGAATGTTTGCTCTTGGAGCCTGAGCTACCAGCAAGTAGGTCTAGGGTACCTTGCTGGAGAGAGGACAGCCCAGGGGGAAAGACAGGGAGAGTCCCGGGAGGGGAGTGGCAGGCCAGCCCGCCCAGCAGAGGGCTCCGGCCCGTCGTGTGAATGGAGACGCCTTCGCCTTCTCGGGTGCTGCAGCCCCAGCTGAGGCCAGTGTGGAAGAGATGAATCACCCAGATAACCGCGGCCAACCCCTAGAATTGCCAAATATAATACATCATCATTGTTTTAAGTCACTAAATTCTGGGGAGCTTTGTTATGCGGCAACAGAGGACCAAAACCCCCTGCTGCATCAGAATTTCTGTGGGCCGTGGCCAGGCTCTCCACTGTATCCCAGCTGCCAGAGGATTCTGGCTCTGTGCTAATGTCATTCTTGAGCCCACAAACTGTGAGATCATGACCTAAGCCGATATCAAGATGTCTGATGCTCAACTGACTGAGCCACCCAGACGCCCCGCCCATTTTGGCCCCGCCCCTTTAAAAATCCATCCTTTCTCTGTCGTGCAGACTGGGTAGTTTTTATTGTTTTATCTTCAAGTTCACAAACTCTTTCCTCTCTGTCTCCACTCTGCTGCTGAGCCCATCCAATGACCTTTCAGTCCTAAATTTTCAGTTTGACTCTTTCTATCTTCTATTTCTTTGCCAAGGCTTCCTATTTTTTTTTCATTTGTTTCCAGGGTGTTCCTAATTGCTTGTTGAAGCATTTTTGAGCCTGCAGCTTTAACTTCCTTGTCGGATAATTCCAGTATCTGTGTCATCTTGCTGTTGGCCTATGTCGGTTGCGTTTTCTCCTGCAGAGTGAGATTTTTCTGGCTCTTGGTACGACAAATGATTTTTCTATTGTATCCTGGACATTGGCCTATTACGAGACCCTGGCTCTTATTCAAATCTCCTGCCTTAGCAGGTCTCCTCTAAGACTGCTTCTGCTGATGCCAGGTCAGGGTAGAAGTCCAGCTTCGCCGGGGGCTCCTGGGTGGCTTGGTCAGTTAAGCATCTGACTTTGGCTCAGGCCATGAACTCATGGTTCGTGAGTTTGAGCCCTGCGTCAGGCTCTGACAGCTCAGACGAGAAGGCTGCTTCCTCACTGCTGGGCAGGGGTGGCAGTTCTGGCTTCTCACCAGACAGACCGCAACTGATACCTCCCTGCCTGGGAAGGGAGGGGTAGTTCATTACTGCTCCCCATGTGGTCTCCACTGACCTGTTACTGCTAGGGATGGCGACAGTCCTAACTAGGCCTCCTAGGTCCCCACCCAGCCTGGAGGGGGACAGGTACCTTGATACCACTGGGTGGGGATGGAAGTCCCAGCTCCCCACCTGTTCTCTGTAACCACGTGGGGGGGCAGATGTGCGCCCCTGGTTACACCCACGCACAGCTCTCCACTAGGTTTCTGCTCATGCCAAGGGGACGGGGCTGCGGTTTTTTCCACGGTGTTCGGCTAGAGAAGGGCGTTTATTGTTTTAAAGATTTTGACTTGCTAGACAGTACCTTTCTTGGTCTTTCCGATAGGGAGAAGAGGCTTTTCTTGAGACTGTCTACACTCATTGGTATTTCTGGGTTGCTGACTTCTCCAGCTCCAAATCTGAGATATTTTGGGCAAAAAGAAAGTGCAGAGAACTCACTGCTGTGTTGTTCCTTGAGCCCTGAGATCCCTAGTCAGTCCGCCTTCTTCTCTCCCTTTTTAGAGTCTTTGTAGGTTTGTTTTATATATAATGTCCAGGATATTAGCTGTACTTTCTGGGAGGAGCAGGGAGAAGTATATCTATTCCATCTTGTGCAGGAACCAGAAGTCAAGATTTACCTGTTCTTTCTCTCTCTCTGAGCAAGCATGAGCAGGGGAAGGGGGAAAGAGAGGGTGGGAATATCAAGCAGGCTCCCTGCTCAGCATGGAACCTCACGTAGGGCTTGATCTCATGACGCTGGGATCATGACCTGAACCAAAATCAAGAGTTGGATGTTTAACCGACTGAGCCAGCCAGGCACCCCAACATTTACCTGTTCTTCTACTTCATATAAATAGAATCCACTACATATGTCCTTTTAAGTTTGGCTTCTCTCACTCAACATGATGTCTTCAGGTTATCCACGTGGTTGTGTATAGTCAGCTGTTTTTCATTGTTGTATAAGGTCTGGCTGCGTGAACAAGCCCTAGTGTGAATTTGCCCAGTGGAATCCTATAAAGCCACGAAAAAGCAGACCTCCCTCTCCTGTGTGCAGTAAACCACACAGTCTGCTCACAGGTCCTTCTGTGGATGCCATGTGCTTTGCTTCCAGTTTGCAGCTATTTTGAACAAAAGTGTTTGCAAGAGAATGTGCTGGTAGGGACAGCTATTCTCGGACATGTGTTTTAGCGACAACAGCACTCGCTTCCGTTGGGAGTAAATATTTCAAAAGCCTCTTAACTGGGCTGCGTCTTCAGCCCTTGCCTCCTTCTACTCACTTTTCCATAGAAAAGTTACAGCGATCTTTTGACAACATAAATTGCATCTCTTCTCCCCCTTGCTCAAAAATACCAACGGCTTGGGGCACCTGGGTGGCTCAGTCGGTTAAGCCTCCAACTTTGGCTCAGGTCATGATCTCACGGTTCGTGGGTTCGAGCCCCGCGTTGGGCTCTCTGCTGACAGCTATCTCAGAGCCTGGAGGCTGTTTCAGATTCTGTGTCTCCCTCTCTCTCTGACCGTCCCCTGTTCACACTGTCTCTCTCAGAAACAATTAAAAATATTAAAAAAAAAAAAAAACAAACCCAACCAATGGCTTTGGGGCATCTGGCTGGCTCAGGTGGTGGAGTGTGAGACACTTGACCTTGGGGTTGTGGGTTTGAGCCTCATGTTGGGTGTAGAAATTACTTAAAAAGAAAATCTTTTAAAAAAATACCAATGGCTTCTCTTCATCTTTAGAAGGTGGTAGAATCCTTCCCATGCCCTACAAGGCCCTGTACGATCTAGCCCCTGCCTGCCTCTTCTTTGTTCCTACCTAATTTACTACCTCTCTCTACTTGCCATTCCTCTATCTTCCCACCTGTTCATCCACCCAAACATCCATTCCATTTTGGGGTGCCTTCAGCGTGCCTCGCTTACTCCCGCCTCAGGACGTTTGCCCTTGCTGTTCCCTCTGCTCCAAAACACTGTTCCTGCAAATCATCACCTCTCCTTCCCCCTTTATTTAAGTGTCTGTTCAAATGTCATCTCTTCAAAGAGGGGTTCTAAAGTGTCTCCCCATTCATCCTCTGTCTTTACGCCACGTTCTTCTTCTTTTTATTTTATTTTATTTTTTATTTTTTTATTTATTTCTAGGAGAGAGAGAGAGAGACAGCATGAGCGGGGAGGGTCAGAGAGAGAGGAAGACACAGACTCCGAAATAGGCTCCAGGCTCTGAGCTGGCAGTCAGCACAGAGCCCGACGTGGGGCTTGAACCCACGAACTGTGAGATCATGACCTAAGCAAAAGTCGGACGCTTAACCGACTAAGCCACCCAGGCACCCCCGCCACATTATTCTTCTTGATAGCACTGATCACCCCTTGAACTGCTATTGTTTCTTTGTTGTGTGTCTCCGCTTTGGTGTGAAATGTCCAGGAGGTTATGGATATTGTGTGTCTGGTTATTTCCCGGGTATCACTCCCTAGAGCGATGCTGCGCATAGGAGGTACTCAGGAGAGATTTCAGGATTTGCTCAGACACACCCCAGTTCAGGCACCAGCGTCGTCTTCCGTCTTCCAGTTGTGTATGGAAGGGCGAGTCCCTTAACCAGTACCCCTCCCACTTTAGTCTCCTGGGATCTTGTGACATTGCAGATTCTGATTCAGGAGGTCTGGGTGGGACCCGAGATTCCGCCTTTTTCTCCCAGCTCCCACGCGGTCCAAGCTGCCGGTCCTGGGATTCAGGTGTTGAATAGCGATGCCTTCATAGCTCTGAGTCTCAGTTTCCACATCTATAAAATGATTCCTTGTGAAAAACAAGTGGGTACAGTGCATAAAGCACCGTGCACAGTGCCTGGACTTAGGAGGTACTTGGGACATACCTAGGTGCCCTTCTGCATCTGAGGCTCGAAGTTGCCTCCGTTTTCTCTTCCCCCATCCCTGTATGCTTAGCCCCTACAAAGACCCTCAGTGGAATTTTCTGAGCTGGCCAGCCCTGCCTGTTATGGGTAGGGGTTTGGGGAGGGTTCTGGCATTTTGACAGTCGTGGGAACATTATGCAAATGAGATGCAAAACAGCAGCTAATGAACCCTGATTGCATTGGCCCTGGTGCTGGGGAACTGTACCATAGCTGTGCTGGCCTGAGAAGAGGGGGTAGTGAATGTTTTCTGGGTTGGACGAGGAGGTGGTGACAGAAGGGTCCAGCCCCCTCCTCCTATGTTGAGTGGTCCTGCATGTGGGACTGGAATCTGGTTAAGGTCCAGGAATAGGGCTGAGGTCAGGCATGGTGTGTGTGTGTGTGTGTGTGTGTGTGTGTGTGTGTGTGTGTGTGTGGTGCAGGGTGTCCCTGAGCCTGTCTGAGACCTGCAGGTGGGAGGCTACAGGGCTGCACACCGGTGGCCGGGGGACCCTCTCAGTAGCAGAGGAGACCAGATCAGGCTGATAGTGGGGGGTGGCTCTGCAGGCAGAGAGGGAGCGACAGGGGGTCACCTCCTCCCACAGAGCCTGTATGAGCATGGGAGGGAAGAACTTGGGGGTCTGCCAGGCAGGAGGTGGGGCTGGATCAGGCTCACGGAGCAGGGGAGGTGGGGGGCAACTATGTTTGGAAACCCAGGATAGAGCTGGATCTTTAGGAGAAAGATGGTCCGGGGCTGGGGGCCTGGCAGGTGGGCAGGGGGCTCTGTTTACAGTGCCTGGGAACTCAATCCATCCTCGCCCTCAGCCAAGGTCTCCCCACTCTCCAGGGGGCCCCAGCTCTCAGGTGCCAGCCATCCCCACCCTCTGCCCTGGGCCTTGACTCGACCCTCTGTTGAGGAACTCCAGGCCTAGGGATGACTGTCAGGCTTCTGGCTCAAGGATGGTCAGGCTGGAAGTCACCTCTGAGGTCATTTGGGGGTTGTCTTCACTCATGCCCACTTCTTTTTAAAATTTTTAAAAAATTTTTTAAAATTTATTTCTAAGAGAGACAGAGAGAGAGAGTGCGAGCAGGGGAGGGTTGGAGAGAGAGGGAGACACAGAATCCGAAACAGGCTCCAGGCTCTGAACTGTGAGCACAGAGCCCGACACGGGGCTTGAACCCACGAACCGTGAGATCATGACCTGAGCCTAAGTCGAATGCTTAACCGACTGAGTCACCCAGGCGCCCCCACACATGCCCAGTACTTGACTGGCCCTTCAAATGCATATGACCCTGTCCTGCCTTTGATCTAAGGATGAGAAGCTCACTTGGCTGTGAAACTTCTAGAAAATGGGTCGCTGTTGCCAGGTGTCCTAATCAGATCTTAATGAAACCGATGGGGAGCATTGGGAAAAGCTTGGCAAAGCAGTGGGTTTGAATCCCAGCCCGGGGATTTACCGGCTCTATAACCTTGGGGAAATTGCTCAGTCTCTAGAACTTGTTTCCTGTCACTTCTGCGCCCTCAGGGCTGCCGTGACGGCCAGGGGCGCTGCAGGGGGACAGGAGCTAGCACATCCACAGGCTCAGCACCCTCGAGGGCAGACACTGTGTTTTGCCCCCGGCTGAGTCCCAGCCCCTAGAACAATCCCTGGTACACGGTGGGTGCCTAGTGAGTATCTGCTGACTGAAGGAGGTTCCCTATTTCATCTGGTCCCAAGATGATTTTCCCCCTCGCAGTGGACGGCTCTGATATTTGGATGCACCGGACAGCTTATAGCCTTGGTTTAACTGGCATCGGTCTCATCATTGAAGGGATCTCACATGGGATGAAGTGTGGAAGAGGCTATTATTTATTATTATTATTATTATTATTATTATTATTATTATTAACAGTTTTTCCTTGATTTTTGGTTGGCTTCTGGGTCTTTTTGATAGCCTCTGCCTTCCCTGGGCTGAGCGAGGTCCCTGAGAAGCACGCTGGGGGGCGTGGGCGCTGCACTGATCCTTGCCAGGGTCCTTCTGAGGCGATGCTGGGCTGGGGACAGTGCGTCTTGGGCCCCAGTCCCCGCTTGACGTCCTCACCTTGCCTTCACCAGATGCTGTCCCGTCCTCTCTCCACCCCCACCCCAGACCCCTCCTGCAGTAGGGCCGACACAAGGTGGGCAGATTAGTGTCTGATCTCTAGAGGTCAAGTGCAGAGCAGAAAGGTCCTCTCCTAGAAGTGGATTCTGGTTCAGTCTCCCAGTTGGGACACTTGACATTCTGATCCCCTCCCATGGGGCTGGGGGCTGGGGGCTTACATATATACCCATTGCTTTCGTGTAGAAAGGGTTTGTGTGTTGCATGTTCTGGGTCCATGTAGATGCGTGTACATGTGTCCTGAAGGTATGTAAGTGCTGATATTACTACTATGTCTGTCCCCTGTGCACATGGAGGGAGATGCACAGAGTGTCGAAATGCATGTGTGCAAATACATGTCATGAGTGTTTGTGTTTGGGGTGCTCATTTGCATCAGAGCATGTAGATCACACGTGCATGGCGTGAGCCTAGCTGTTTGCTCTGAAGGGTGTGTGATAGCCATGGCCCGTGGGAGTTGGATCACAAGGCATCACTCCTGGTGACCAGCCCAGGAGACTTGGATGCTCAGATGAGTTGTTTTACTACCGTGGGCCTCAGTTTCCAATCTGTAAAATGGGTATGGATTCTCAGGGGATGAGATTGTAGCCCAGCATCTCATACTTGGCCTGACCCAGAAAAGGCTCAAAATAAAATTGTGAGGAATGACTGAGTGAGAATGAACGATTAAGCACACAAATGTTTACAGAGCAGCAGGCAGTGAATTATAAAGGCCTGAGGCAAGTGCAAGGGCAGGTGCCGCTTACAACGTCATGCAGGGATGTTGGGAGGGAGGGTCTTGGGGAGAAAGAGGGGAGAGGCGCTGGAGCAGGGTCCCCCGCAGTCAAGGTGGCCTTGTGAGCCCCTCTGCTCACCAGCATCTCCTCGAAGGTGAAGTGTGCGCGCCCCGCCTGAGCTGACGTAGAAGGCGGGCGTCCCCTGGTGTAGGGGAGGGAGGGAGGGAGGGAGGCTGTGCAGCATTGCCTGGTTGCCATAGAAATGAGCAGAAGGAGGTGGGTGGCTGGTGAAGGAGGCGGGTCGGGATGAGGGAGGGGAGGAGGCAGCCGTGGGGGGCGGGGAGCTGGCTTCCGCAGTTCTGGCGCTGCTGCCTTCCTGAGCCAGCGGTGGAGGGAACCCGAGAGGACAGAGCCCCCTGCCCGGGCGCCAGGCCCCCTCCCTGCCCGCCACCACGGAGACGGAGGAGGACAGCCAGCCCCTCCGGCCCTGGCCCGGCCCAGCGGGGGCAGTGAGCTCCTACCTGCCCCTGGCTTGGAGCCCAGACAGGCCCAGGTAGGCATCCCGATGGGGACAGCTGGCAGAGGCCGTGTGGAGAGTGCCTCCCTCCCTCCCCGAGCTGCCCCTGCCTTCCTGCCAGCCGAGCCTGGCAGGAGGCATACGGGCAGGGCCAGGGGACCTGGGAGGGGGGTGGAGAGCAGCCTGGATCCCGGGAGGCCCTCTTCAGAATCAGCATCCCCCTCAACAGGAGGACCGTCCCCGCCGCTGTCTTCCTCTTCTGCACTGCTGTCCCTCGCCACCGCTGCCACAGGTCCTGACTGTAGAAGTGCTCCCCTCTCCAGGGGAAGCGGGCTGAGTGGGGCCAGGACTTCCGGGGACCCCCAGTGCTACCCCTCCCCAGGCTGAGGCGAGAGGGGTTGGGCAGGGAGAGGTGAGCATGCCCTCTGCCCCCCCACTCAGGGCACCGCTAAGCCCTGCCCATTGGGGAGCAGCAGACCCACGTCCCGTCCTCCACACCCCACACCAGCTGCCTCTGTGCTGGCCCAGATGCCCTCAGGCATTGGGCATAGAGCCCCCTGCTCAGGCCGGAGGCATCTGTCTTCTCCTCCTCCAAGCGCGGGCCGTGTCCCTTCCTTGCTCTCCCTGCTGACCTGGAGCCCTAGATCTTCCAAGGGACCCTCGTCCTATCCTCGCGAGCCCAGGGTCTCCATGCTGGGGGATCGGGTGGGGGTGCCCGTGGCTCTCCCTGCCCCCCTCTCTGTCCCTCTGCTGCGTTGCTCCTGGGGACAGGCTCCGCGCTGCCGGGGAGCCCGGGCACTGCGGAGGAGTCCGCTGCTCAGGAGGGGGCGGGGCTGGGCCCGGGAGGCCCTGCCGCTGGCGGGCCTGCGCTAGTGCAGTGCCTGAGTGGCCCCTGCTCCGGGTGTGCCCTGGGACAGAGCCGAAGGGCCTTGGCCGGCATGGGGAGGAGATCCTAGCCCGAGGAGGGCAGGGGATGCCTGAGTGCGACCCTGAAAGTGTGCTTCACGTGCCCGGGCAGCGAATGGTCAGCCTCCTGCCACCGCGAGAGCTTGTCTGGGTCCTTTGCCGGGACCACACTATGCGGCTTCCGGTTTCCCTGGGTCCCTGGGGGTCAGAGTAGCCCGTGCAGGGGCCGGGAAGAGATCTTGGGGCCTGCGACGGGGTGGGGAACGAATACTCACCAAGAAGCTGACGTGGCTCGTTCATTTCTGCAAACGTTAGTCGCACCTGCTGAATGCGAGGCACAGGGGGCTTCTGCTTTGGGGTGAAGGGCCCAGGAGGGAGAAGGCCAGACGAGGTGGGGGATGTAGATCTCCCCAGGAACCAGCAGCCAAGTGACCCGGATACACTGTGTCACTCTGCTCCCAGCTCCTCTGAACCCCACCACCCTTTCTGCTCATCTCTCTCCTTTAGGGGGAGCTAGAGACGCCCCCTCCCACCAGGGCCTGGGACAGGCATCTGTCCTGCCTCCATCCGGGCCAGCACAGGGGGCTGGTGAGGCCTGGAGGCCTGGAAGGAGCTGTTCCGTCCCCAGACCGTCCACACCTGAGGCCACAGATGCAGAGGGCTCACCACAGGCCCTCTCAGAGGAGCCCAGTGTGAGATGCCCGGCCTCCGGGAGAGAGAGGCACCCGGAACAGAGAGGGCAGGGGCCTGTTTACCAGCAGCTCCAGCTCCTGCCCTCTCGCCTGTGGGGTTTCAGCTTGCCCCCTCCCCAAGAAGCTGACCCTGAGATAGGATACGATGAGAGAGGCTCATTTGAGGGGCGGCCTTTGGAAATACTGAGAATATGTAGGCGAGACGGGGGGGCTGGTCCCTGCTGTGGGTGACTAGGGCTCAGTCCCGCTGGGGACCTCTGGAGCCACTGGAGGACCCACCCCAGGCTTAGCCCCCCGGGAGGGTGGGGGGCTGGTGCCTATATACACCATCCCCCTCCCCCCCATCCCGCCCCAGGATCTCTTGAGGCTGCTCCTTCCCCCCCCCCCATACCCTGCCTAACTTTTCCCTTAACTATTGTCACCACCTAGCGAGCGAGGTGATATTTGCACTCCCTGTGGAGGCTGCTGTGGGGCACAGGCACTGGATGGGTCCTAGAGGCTCCCTGGAGACAGACAGACTGATGGACAGGCCTAATGAGATGCTTCCTGCTCGCCACCTGGAGCGGGGTGGGGGGGTAGGGGAGGTAGGGGGTGAGGGGGATGCAGGGTGGGGACCGCCTTTAGGGATGATTTTCTAGAGGAGGGAGAGAGGGTCTGGGGCTGGAGGAAGAAGGAGAGGGTAGAGAGGGTAGGAGGGTAAAGGCCAAAAGCTGGGGTCTAGGGAAGGGGTGGGGGGGAGGAGAGGCCAGCCAGGATGGCCAAGGTGCAGTGGCTTTAACTATTGGCTTTAAGCATTTTCTGGCTAGGACGAGCCTACCTCGTCCCCTCTGCCCTGGGTCTCTCTGGGACCCCCAGAGTCAAGTGAGACCCAGGCTCTGTCTCCTCCGGTTTCCCAATTTGCGTTTCCATCTTCTTCTTTCCTTCCTACCTCGGGACTCCTTTCTGAAGGGGGGGCCCCCATGGGCCTTACCACAGAGGAGATGGAAATTGGGCGGTCTGGGTTTTATACCCAAAGAAAAAGGCAAGAGGAAGTCAGGCCTGGGGTCTTCTTTTCGCAGGTCACCTGGAGACCTGGGGGTCCCGGGTGAGTCATGGAAGGGTGCGAGCAAAGTGGCAGAACCTGGAATGAGGAAGGGGTACCCATCACGGGGAGGAGGGGGAGGACAGCATGTCACAGCTGACCCCGAGCCTTCCTGCTGCAGCTGAAGCCCCAAGAGAGGCTGGCAAGAGCCCCGTTGTGGCCCCAAGTCGGTGCGGCGCCCCCATCCGGCGCGGTGAGCCCGCCCATCTCGGGCTAACGTGAGGAGCAGGGCCACCGCTGGGAATGTTTGTGGGGCCCGAGACCCACCCTGGGTGAGGGGGAGGCGGCTCTGTCTTCCTGTGGCCCTGCCCGGGGTGGAGCTGAGCCGCTCCCTCGGGAGAATGTCTCAGGCCAGGGGGCCCGGGGTAGGGCTGGGCAGCTGGGGGGGGGGGGCAGGGGAAGGACTCACCCCCCGAGTCTGGATCTGACTGTGTCCTCCCTGCTGTGAGACCTTGGACAAGTCAGTTCGCCTCTCTGAGTGTCTGGGACGGCAGGGGAGTCACTGCCCCCTCAGTGGGCTGATGGGATGGGAGACGCGGTGTATGAGGAGGCTGGCATGTCGCAGGTACATGCCATGACGCAGTGATGGCGTCACAGTTGATATACAGGGAGAAGGAAGAGAGGGATAAGGGAACAGCCTCTTCTATCCGTGTACTGTGGGTCCCTGAGGAGGGAGTGCACCACCCTGAGGGCAGAGTCATTGTGGGGGATCAGGGAGGAAGAGACCCTGGAACTGGACCCTGAGGGTTGGCCCGGAGGACAGGAAGGGGATACCAAGAGAAGTACGGGGCCAGGGAACAGAGGACAGGTGGGATCCGGGAGCCCTCCTCGTGTGAGATTCTGGCTTTTGGTTGTGTCACCATCATTATCAACATATATTGAGCGCCTGCTGAATGCAGGGGATGACATTTGGCTCTGAGGTACAGAATCCAGTATTTCTGCCATTTAATGAATGAATAGAAGATGCTTGGCATTTACTCATTCATTCAACAAAAAAATACCGTATACCTAACTGTGTATCAGGCCCTGCTCTGGATGCTGGAAATATGGCAGAGAACCAGACAGACAAAAACCCTCCATCTTAGCAAGCCGATGTTACAGTGAAAGAGGAAGACACAAATATGATGAATACTGTAATGTTGGGAGCCTGGCATGTGTTAACATGTGCTGTGGAGAAAGAACAATAAAGAGAGAAAAGGGAGACAGGAGAATGCTGGGGGTAGGAAAAGAGTGTCAAGGTAAATAGGGGGAGGTCAGGACATTTGAGCAGACCTGGAAATGTTGGGGGGGGGCGGCATTCCTAGTAAGTGCAAAGGCCCTGGGGTTAGAACAGCAAGAGGTTGATGGAGCAGGCATTGCAGGGCCTCCTGGGAAGGAATTAGACTTTTACTTGGAGGAAACGGGGTCACAAGAGGATTCCGAGTAGGGCAGTGGTGGGATCTGACCTAGGTGTTACCAGGGATCCCCTGGCTGCTGTGGTGGGGGACAGACTGGAGTAGGAGTGGAGGTGAGGGACAGAAAGTCAGAGGCAGGAAGGCCAGTGAAGAGGCCACTGGGGACAGTGATGGGGCTGGGACCAGGGTGGTTGAGAGCAGAGCCCAGGATCTGCTGATGGGTTGGCTGGGGGTGGGAAGTGAAAAGGGGTGGGGTGACTTCAAGCCCTGTGGCTGTTAGTGACTCACAGTGTAGGAAGCCTCATGCCATCTTTGTCCACAGCAGCCGTGCCCTCTCTGGGCTTAGGCTTTTAATCCCTCTGTCCCTCTTCAAGCGGGGGGCAGGCAGAATGTGACCAAGGCCCCCACCCTCCAGGGTCTTGTAGAGGCAGCTGGGGCCTGATGAGGGACCCCTATCTCCTTGGGGCTCCTTTCCCCCTAAAGGAAAGGTCAAGGCCACCATTAAAACTTCACACTTCCATAATGGTCTGTATTCTTCAATAAGAGCTTACTACCCTTTTATCCCTTGTGTGTCCCACGAGACCTGAGTGTTGATTTTCCCATCCTGTGAGTTAGAAAAACAGACCCCGTGACAGGACTCGCCTGAGGTCCCATGGGTAAGTGATAGGGCCGGAACAGAGCCCACACCCCCCGTCCAGCATGCTGAGGGCGACACCATCTTTGTGGGCGAGAAAGACCTGGCCCCTTCGCTGGCTCTACCACAGCCGCCTCCCTCCCTTGCCGCGGGACTGCCGCCCCCACTCCAGCAATAGTGACAAATCCGTAATTAGAGTCGACAGGCTCTTTCAGATGCGTCCCAGCCTCTGGGCGCTGTCTGCAATGTGGGGTGATAGTAGCACCTGCTGAATAGGGTGCTGGCAGGATCTGATGCGTTAAGACACACGAACGGTCCTTGGCACCAAGTACGTGCTCCATAAATGCCAGTTATCATTATCAATGATAAAGGGCTGCCAGGGCCGCAATAGCTTTACAGCCGCTGGAGAGAAAAGTCAGACAGGCATCGTGCCCATTTGATAGGTTCTTCTAAGAGCATGTCGGGCTTGACCACGGGCACCACGGATGCTGGCCACACTGCCTTCCGGACTCTGGGAGATGCAGTGTTTTCAGCTACTGACCACCATTCAGGAGGGACATGGCATTTGACCAGAGCTACACCCCAGGGTGGGCATGTGAGGCTGACTTTCAGGAGGCAGGCGCAGGGTGGGGTGGGGTGTCTGGCCATGCGCTGCTGGGGGGCTCACATGCCTCCTCTTGCACCCTCTTCTGGGTCCTGCCTGCCTCTCTTCCTGAGCCCGCCTCCCTGCACCCTCCCCATTTCATCCATCCTTTGAGTTGGGTTGAATCAGCCTCATTTCCCAGCAGGGCCCAACAAAGTCACGTGAATTGCCTAAGGTCACACAGCAGTTGGGTGACAGAGCGGGGACCCCCCAAGGCTAGAGGTACGGCAGCTGGGAGCCCGGAGACCCGTGACTTGCCTGCACTGAGGGAGGGACCCCAGCAAGTCCTCCCCCCCCCCAACCCCAGGACCTGGACAAAGTGGAGATTGGTCTCCGCCATTGTGCATTCCCATCTAGCCTGACACGCCAGGTCTTAGCTGTACCGTTCCCTTGCTCCGTATTTCCAGTGCTCTCTGGGTCCTGGCTCCCAGCTCCCTCAGCTCTCCTCCGACAGGGGCTGGAGGGTTTAAAAAAATGTGCAGTTTATGCACACAAGGCAAAATTTAAACGGCATAAAGGACCAACAGTGAAAAATCACCTTCCCATCATGGCCCCCAGCTGCCCAGTTCCCCGAGGTCAGCCACCACTGCCAGCTTCCCGTTTCTTGCTTCAGTATTTCCTCCTATACAAATGGAAGCGTCCGCAGGCCCACTGCTCTGCACCCTGCTGGGCTTGTTGCAGAGCCACAGCTTGGGGAGGGTTCCCTGGGCGCCTGCACCATCATTTACCTACACAGTCCCCTGGACGCGCATCTGGGATGTGTCCGGCCTTTGGTTTTTACAAGTAGGGCTGCAGCTCATGGAATTAGGCGTCCTCAGTTTGCCCCGCTGGCTGGAAGGTAAATTCCTGGGAGCAGCATTGTGGGGCAAGGAGGTGTGCCTCTGTAGTGGGGAGAGGGGACGCTGTCCCAACCCCCCATCCTCCAGTCAAGGCTAATCCAGTCACTTCCCCACACCAGGGGTGGGCTCCACCTTCACTCTCTTGCGGCTCGCCCGCCCCCTCCACCCCGCCTGCCCCCACCGCCAACCTGCTGACAGCCGTGCGTTATTTGGATCCCGAAGAACACAGTTCTGGAGGACTTCACCGGTTCTAGATGGGGCTCTGGCCCCAGAGATACTTACCTAACCTGGCTGAGAGTCCTTCATTAAATATCCCCACCTCTTGCTTTCCCTTGTCTGTATGCAGTCCTCTTCATGAAGGGAGTGCTGCTCTATAAGTGAGCAGGGTCCGATGCATAAGGAAAAGAACGCAGACATGTTTCTTGGTCCCTTGATGAATTCTAGCCACCTTTCCTCCTACCCATCCCCACCGTGCACAGGTTTGGGGGGAAGTTTGAGGTTTTGCTAAGGGGCAAGGAACCAAAACTCTTTAGTGCCTGGGGGGAGCAAGGAGGAGGCGGTGCTGGGTTATTACTGGGAACAGGGCCCTGGACAGATAGGGAGACTGAGGCCCGAGAGGGGAGGGCCATCCTTGACCAAGGATCCACACGTGTTGGTGCCACCTGCCCCGGGCCTGAAGGTTAGCTGCTATAAGGGCCGGGCGTCCCTGGATCCCCAGGTGGGACTGAATTTTCCAGAGGCTGGCCCTCCCCAGTGTGCTCATTGCATAGGGCACACAGCCCCTGAGACGGCAGTGCAGAGTCAGGGAGGCATCCCCCGGACGTCCCCTGCCTGAGGCGGGCACCTCCCAGCGGGGTCGGTCCTGCCCTGGCCTCCCTGCCCCTTTGAAGACCAGGTGCCTGGCCCTTTGGGTCCTGTCTCCTGACCGCTGAGCTATTCTTGTGTGGGGTGGCAGTGAGGCCTGGGTGAGGGTAGGGAATCGGGCAGCGTCGCCAGCCCTGGGGCAGCACATGGCCTAGATTGGACAGCTGTGATGCCTGCCGACAGATCCAGGCCACACGGAGCCGCTGCGCTGCACGCACAGATCACAGTGGTCTGACCTGTAGGGCAGGAAGCCACATGCCTGGGACTCTTATAAGGGGACACGTAAGTGGCTGATGGAGGCTCTGGAGGCTGGGCATCAGGGCAGCCAAAAGGGCGATTTACAGGGGCCCAGCCCCGGCCAGAGATGGGAGGGGGCTGTGCTGCCAGCTTCCCAGGGCACTTGGGCCCAGGCGGGGGATTTGCAGAGGTTCTAGGGGCTGAGACCAGGGTCTCTGCTGAGGGCGGCGGGGCTATTGGGTGCCAGGATTCGGGTGGATCAGAGTGGGGGCAGTGCCAACGGGGGGTAGATTGAGAAGCCAGCTGGGGTTCGCTGAGCCTCAGTTGGCCCCACAGGGTGCCCGGCCCTGGGGAGGGGGAGCAGGACATGCATAAAGATTAGCCTGATTGCTGGCTTTGTGTGTGTCTGTGAGGCAAACAGCAGGTTTATGTAAAGCAACTATATATAATCATGGGGCTATAACTTTTAGCCCTGAGTCCAGGAGCACAGAAGCAGTTGTGTGAGCGCCTTGGGTCTGGTGGTTGGGGCAGGCTTTTGAGAAGAGGTGCCACACTGGAGCTGGAGGCTGGATTTGGGGGAGAGGGAGGCGAGGATATGGAGCCGCGGGCCTGTGGAGGAGAGGTTCGAGGGGTGCGCACGAAGGGTGCTACAGGCTGACTCTTGGGGTTACCCTAGGGCTGGTGAGCCAGTCCCCGGGCAGGGAGTCCCCATCCTGGTGCAAGGCTTACACCTATGGAGTTGGGGCCCCAAGCCTAGATGGGGCTCGTGGGGCGCCTCGCCCCTCTGCAGGGATCTCTCTCCGCCCTCCCAGCGCATGAACAACCCAGCCTGCTGACCGCCACTGCACACCCACCCGTCCCCCTCGGCTACACCATGTCTGGCTCCTACGACGAGGCCTCGCTAGCTCCGGAGGAGACCACGGACAGCTTCTGGGAGGTGAGGCTCTGATGCTCCCCAGGTCCTGGGGACCAGACAGCTGGCCTTGTGGCAGCCCAGGCTCCCACCCACCCACAACCTCAGGCCTTGCTCCTCAGCCCCTCGGATCCCTCCCGAGCCCTTGGTGTTCAGCAGGCCGGCTGGAGGCATGAAGTGGGGTAAGACTACTGCCCACTCGGCCCAGAGCCCCTCTGCCCCACACCTGCACCCAGAGAGATCTATCGCATTTCATGATGTGGACTGTCATCTCTGGGGGCCTCGATCAGAGGCATGGCCTTTCACAAAGGCAGGTACAGAGCTTTACAGCGTACATAGCCTTTTACAGCTGCCCCCAGCCCCCTACCCTGTGGCATGAGTTCCTGAAGCCCCCACCCCCACCCCGGGCAACAAAGAGGGGGAGACAAGACTAGAGCCAGCATTTCAAGAGCCTCCCAAACTATTTGAGACCCAAAAAATAAAATGTTTCGATGGGCTTCCAAAACCCAAAGTGAACTGCCAAACCTAAATTAATAAGTGTTTAATGAGATGTCTATACAACATAATATTATGTCAAGAAGCTGCAGCTCGACTCAACACTTACATGCCTCTATAAATATGATACATTCAGCTCACAAGAACAAAATGAATAATTCATTCTAGTCTGGGTCCAAATGATCAAAATCCCACACTCTGTGGCAGCGAGGAAAATTATGTTGAAAGTGGGGTGAAGGAGTGTCAGGTATGATGCAGGGTGCTGAGGCGCCTCGGACATGTGAGGGTGGGGAGCCCCCAGTGCTTTCCGCCAGGCGGCAAGGCGATCAAGGTGGGAAGATGGGTGTGTCGGGCGCCCCCTGCAGGACGCGGGGACTCTGCAGCCTCGGCGGACGGGGGGAGGCGGGGAGCCCGCGGGAGTCGTGCTCGCTCCTTGGCCGCCAGGTGGGGAACTACAAGCGGACAGTGAAGCGCATCGATGACGGACACCGCCTGTGCAACGACCTGATGAACTGCGTGCAGGAGCGCGCTAAGATCGAGAAGGCATACGCACAGCAGCTCACCGACTGGGCCAAGCGCTGGCGCCAGCTCATCGAGAAAGGTGCCCCCATGCCCACCCCGTGCGCATCGCCCAGGCCCTGACCGGGTCCCCACCGCCTGGGTTCTGGGAGCGCTCAGCCACCTAGATGCACCTGCAGCCTCAGGCCACCGGCCCTTGGAGGGCACCGTCCCCACACTGTACTCTGACCCTCCCAAACCAAGCCAGGTCTCCCTGTCCCTGCTCAACTCGACTTTGTGCAATGTCAGGTTGGATTAAACAAAATGGAAACCAAACCAAAACAACCTTTTTCTTTCAAAATAATTTTAACTTAGGGAGAAGTTGCAAGACTAATAGAGAGAGCTACATAGTCTCCAACCCGATTCGCCAGTTAACATTTCACAATGATTGTTTGTTCCTCTTTCTTCTGTGCATACTTGCTCTGAACCGTTTCAATGGGAGACGGGCCACCTCACTCTAAGTCCTTCATGTATCTCCCAAGAATAAATTTGCTTACATAACCATGGTTCAACTATCAAATTCAGGACATTTAATACGGTGCGTATGCAAATTTGTTTGTGTCTGGGAGCCAATCCAGAATCACATACTGCATTTAGTTGTCCTGGCTCTCAGTGCCTTCAATCTAGAACAATTTCAGCTTAGGCTTTACATGTGATCATTAATGGGTTTTTTTTTTTTTCTCTTCCACGAGACTCTAAACCCCATGAGGGCTGAGTCCGTACTGCCCGGCACAGTGCCTGGCACAGAATTGATCCCCATACACAGAGGAACAAATGACTGGAATGACTGGTCCCAGTGGCCTCCTGGCTTCTGTCACCGGCTGGTAACAGTCAACATTCCTGGAGCACCTACTGTGTGCCCGGTGCTGTGCTGGGCTTGTGAGAACTCACGGAGTGCAGGCTGACCCCATGGGGCTCACAAGCTGACAGAGGAGATAGAGAGTCGGCACAGAGGCAGATGCTATAAGAAGCGTTCCGTGAGGGCTGCAGGCAGAAGCCTGTGAGAATAGAGCAGTCAGAGAAGTCTTCTTGGAGGAGGTAGTCGGGCCCTGAAGGATGGACAGAACTATAAACAGGGTGGAGGAGGGCATTTCTGCGCCCACGGCGTGTATAGGGAAAGCCTCAGAGAGAGGAGGCATGAGGGAGGTCTCTGGGCAGGGGGTGCTGAGGGCCTCGTGACCCCATGACCGTTTCCTCAGGCCCACAGTATGGCAGCCTGGAGCGGGCCTGGGGGGCCATAATGACGGAGGCGGACAAGGTGAGCGAACTGCACCAGGAAGTGAAGAACAACTTGCTGAACGAGGACCTGGAGAAGGTCAAGAACTGGCAGAAGGATGCCTACCACAAGCAGATCATGGGCGGCTTCAAGGAGACCAAGGAGGCTGAGGACGGCTTCCGCAAGGCCCAGAAGCCCTGGGCCAAGAAGATGAAGGAGGTGCCCAGTGGGTGGCTCTGCAGATGGGGCATGGGTGGGCAGCTGAGCTCAGCGGGGCCATCTGGTCAGAGGGAGAGAGTTTACAGATGGGGCGGGCCTTGCAGGGCCCAACTGAGGGGTGTCCGCAGAGGCAGCAGGCAGTGCCGGGGGGCATACACCCACACACGGCTGGGCACGGCTCCCAGATACCTGGAGCTGGGCCTGTACCCCTTCTGCCTCGTAGGAACGTGTGCTCACTGCCCCCGGCAGGTGGGAGGGCTTGATGAGCGACTCATTGGTTCCTGCTTTACAAGCAGGAGCTGTGCCTCCCCTTCCCCCGTCCCCGCAGCTAGAGGCAGCAAAGAAGGCTTACCATCTGGCCTGCAAAGAGGAGAAGTTGGCCATGACCCGGGAGATGAATAGCAAGACGGAGCAGTCGGTCACGCCCGAGCAGCAGAAAAAGCTGCAGGACAAAGTGGACAAGTGCAAGCAGGATGTACAGAAGGTGCTAATGGGCTGGGGTGCAAGGGGGTGAGGTGTGGGGTGGGGGTGGCTGGGAGCTGCAGGCTTGGTCTCACCCTTCCTTTACCCTGGTGTCTGTAGACGCAGGAGAAGTATGAGAAGGTGCTGGACGACGTGGGCAAGACCACACCCCAGTACATGGAGAGCATGGAGCAGGTGTTTGAGCAGTGCCAGCAGTTTGAGGAGAAGCGCCTGGTCTTCCTCAAGGAGGTGCTGCTAGACATCAAACGTCACCTCAACCTTGCTGAGAACAGCAGGTAGCTGGGCGTGGCAGCGTGGTGGGCACAGGTGCCCACAGCGGGGGGGGGGTGGTGTGGGGGGCGTCCTGGGCCCCCTGTTATTGGGACAGGAAGGGTGGCCAGAGCCGCAGGGGCAAGAAGGAAGGGGCTCCAAATACAGCGGCTGCCCGGGTGCAAGGCGACACGATGAGGCACTCGAGAAATGTGCTCGGATGATGGATTTGTGGCCAAGGTGACGACAGGGGAGGGTACCTGCTAGAGCTGACCACAGGGAGATTGCTCTTTGGCAAGCCCACCTGATTCCTAGCTGGGGGCACGCCAGCACCCTGGTCCCCTGAACGGGCTCCTTCTGGCCCTCACCGAGGATGAGAAGGGGCCGTGGTGCATCTTGCCCCCAGCCCCTGATCTCCCCTGTGCACAGCTATGTCCACGTGTACCGGGAGCTGGAGCAGGCCATTCGGGGGGCCGACGCCCAGGATGACCTCAGATGGTTCCGCAGCACCAGCGGCCCAGGCATGCCCATGAACTGGCCCCAGTTTGAGGTGAGGAGGTGTGGGGACGGGGAAGGGAAGACAGAGGAGGCTGGAAGGGGCCTCGGGGGGCAGCCCCCCTGCCTCCCGCTCCCCTGGTGCCCACCAGGAGTGGAACCCAGACCTCCCTCACACCGCCACCAAGAAAGAAAAACAGCCCAAGAAGGCAGAGGGGGTGACGCTGACCAATGCCACTGGAGCGGTGGAGTCCACATCCCAGGCTGGGGACCGTGGCAGGTGAGTGCCTCCCAGGGGGCTTCCTGGGGGCCAGAGGGGCCCACAAACTGGGGCACATGAGTTTGACCTCAGGAGACCAGAAATGATCTGCATCACAGCAACCTCGTGGTCCTCTCAAAGGTAGTGGTGGGTCATCCTTTGGGAGCACCCATTGTGTGCCAGGCACTGTTGTAAGCATGTTCCATATAGTAAGCCACTGAAGCCTCCCAACACTCTGAAAAGTGCGTGAAGAGTCCCATTTTGCAGATGGAGAAACTGAAACCTCGAGAGATTAAGTGACTTGCCCAAGGACACATAGCTAGTTAGTAAGCCTCAGAGCTGGGGTATGATGGATGTCCCAGAGGCCACGCTCCTTAACTGCTAGGTGCCCTTCTAAGATGACAGGTCTGGGGCGCCTGGGTGGCTTAGTCGGTTAAGCGTCCGACTTTCGCTTAGGTCATGATCTCACGGCTCGTGGGTTCGAGCCCCGCGTCGGGCTCTGTGCTGACTGCCAGCTCAGAGCCTGGAGCCTGTTTCAGTCTGTGACTCCCTCTCTCTCTGACTCTCCCCTACTCACGCTGTCTCTCTCTCTCTCTCCTAGAAATAAATAAAAATATTAAAAAAAAAAAACTTTAAGATGACAGGTCAGATATTCTCAGGGGACCCCTTCAGCACCCCCTCACTCAAAGGCTGGGTAATAATGCTAACAGTCCAGCCTCACATTGGTCGAAAGAGCTGTCAGTGAGGGTCACTGGCTTGGGAGCCCCTCTTACAAGGCCCGTGCCTGTTCCAGCCTTCGTGAAATTTGGGGCCAGGGCTCTGATTGGAGGAGGCGGCAGCCCTAGGGAGAAGAGTAGAGGCAATTCACGCTGGGTCCTCTCGCTGTGTTTCAGCGTTAGCAGCTACGACAGGGGCCAGCCTTATGCCACCGAGTGGTCGGATGACGAGAGCGGCAACCCATTTGGGGGCAATGAGGCCAATGGGGGCTCCAACCCCTTCGAGGACGACGCCAAGGGTGTGCGTGTGCGGGCACTCTACGACTACGACGGCCAGGAGCAGGATGAGCTCAGCTTCAAGGCTGGTATGATGGGCTGCGCTGGGGCGGCGGGGCGGGACGTGCAGGCAGGGGACGCCGGGATTTGCTGGGAACGCGGCTGGGGGCGGGGCCTAGTGCATGGGCGGGGCCAACCCGGAGTGTGACCCTGCCCCCTGGGCTAAGACTTGAATTAGAGTGCAAGGGCAAGGCCTGAGAGTAGCAAATGGGTGCCAGGCGGGCGGAATAGGGCGGAATCGGGACCTGAGAATAGGGTGGGGGCGGGGCCTAAAGGCTGGGGCTGCCTGGAGCAGGGACAGGATTAGAAAAAGGGAGCCAGAGGCGGGGCCTGGGTTTGGGAGGCAGGACTGAGACCCGGATTAGGTGTTCAGGTGGGGTGCAGCACGTGGGTGTGGGGGTGTGGCTGCGGCTGGTCTCCAGGGCCAGCTTGGGGCAGTCATGGGAGGGCACTGGGCTGGGCCTAGACTAATAGTATAGGAGGGCTAGGAGGGCTTCCCTAGCAGTGTGAGACTAGGTGGAGCTCTCTCTGAGCCCCCATCAATGAGCTCCTCTGTGTCCCCTTCCTAGGAGACGAACTCACCAAGCTGGGCGAGGAGGACGAGCAGGGATGGTGCCGCGGGCGGCTGGACAGTGGGCAGCTGGGCCTCTATCCCGCGAACTACGTGGAGGCCATCTAGATGCCCTGCTCCCCTCCACACTACCCCTCACTCCTCGCCCACTGCCTCCCCTCCCCTCTCTCTCTCTCTCTCTCTCTCTCTCTCTCTCTCTCTCTCGTCCCTCCTCCCTCGCCATAGAGTTCCAGACATATTTTCCGATCAAGCTTTTATTTTTTTAAAAGTCAAAACAGAACAAAACAAAAAATACAGAGACGGAAGCATTTGCAGGGCCGCCTGGAGGCCAGGGCGGTGGTGGGACTCGGGGTGACGGCCCCAGGGTAGGCGAGGGTCCTAGTACTTAGCCCGACAGAGACGTTACAACATCTGTTCTTCAGATCCCACCAAAGAGTCTCCTGAGCCCTGAGGGATGTCTCCCGGACCCTTCTCTCCTGCCTCGCTCCCCCAGACTACACCCCCCAGCCTCCACCCCCACCCCCACCCCAGGCTGCCAGCACCCGTCCCCCGGCTCTTCTCTGGGCTCACCTTTCTGACCTCTTCCTCTGCCTCACCATGCTCCCCTCCCTCCACCCTGCTCTCAAAGGCCTCCCCTCCAGATCCCAGGGAAGGGGGGCCTCCCAGTCTTTAGTCTTCCACTTTGCCCTGGGGAGTGCCCTCCTCCTGGCCTCACCCCTAATGACTGGTGGGGCTGGAGGAGGGGCAGTCACTCTCCTCTCCCATAGATGTTTCCCAGGACCCCTGGACTCCCCCAGACATGACGAGGGGTGAGCTGGAGTTGGAGGCCGTGTCACCGGGGTGTAGGAGGGTGAGCAAAGGGGGCGCAACCCCAGGCTCAGCTGAAGGACCGAGACCCTGCTGGGGCCCTTCTTTCCGGCTGTTAGCAATCTGGGTGCAGGCTCTCAGAGCCATACCTCTGGGTCACTTGGTTACTTGCGGAGACCCTGGCCCCCTCTCATAAGTCCTCAGGCCGAGAGAGGGGCCTCACCCAGGGCAAAGCCAGCAACAGTAGCAGCCTCCTCCCACTTTCTGGGGGGGGAGGGCACCTTGCCCACCGCCTCCCTCCCTCCATGCCCATCTGCAGCCCTAGATGCCCTAGGCTCCGCCAGCCTGCAGGAGACTAAGCCTTGCGGCCTCCCCTCCTGCTCCCCCCTTCTCTCGCCTGTCTGGGAAGACGCTGGGAGGTCCGAGGGACCTTCTAGCCTGGCACCAGCAGGGGCACTGCAGCCAACGGGAAAGACAGGGGTGTGGCAGGAGGGAGGAGCCCAGGCCCTCAGGAGCAGGACAGTCACCCTTTCTTCCTTGTCCCCTCAGCCGGCCCTTACCCCCGAAGCGGCATCCCCCCTGCTAGCATCCCCTCCGGATCTCTCTCCCGGCCTGGGTACCAGATACAGGGTGTTGAGGGTGGGAGGAGGCAGAGGGCCTGCCCAGAGCCCGAGCGTGTCCTGCGGTGGGTGAGGGAGAGCCGTGGTGGCTTACGAAGCACTAGTACCGGCTACCAGCCTCTCCCATACGTGTGGGCTGGGGGCGCTTGGGAAGCAGACAGGGCAGGACAAAGCCGCAAGGTGTGAGGACACGGCTGGAAGAGGAGGCTCTTGGGAACCTCAGAGGTGAGGCCCCCGGACTTCTGGTAGCACCAGGAGGGGCCTGTGTCTGGGCCTCAGCGCTGCAGACACCCACCCCCTTCCACAGCACCTGGCCCCCTGGCCTCCAGGTAAAGACAGTAGGATACCCCAGCCCTCTGGCACCCCTCAGTCCTCTTTGGCTCCCTGCTTCTTCTCCCGACAGCGTACTCTTAGGTCGTGGACCCCAGCCTCCAGGCCCTGACCTTGTTCACAGCGCAGAGGGTCCCAGGAGATCTGGTAGGGGCCTGAACGGGGCCAGGCCTCCCTCAGGGCTAGGGGAGTTGGAGGGCGGGGATGAGGGCACCCCCAGGGACAAGCAGACTCCCCCCGCCCCAGCGCCCCATTTCCTGTCACTATCTGCTCTCTGGGCATCTGCTGCAGCCTGAGATGTGCCCTCGGCCGCTCAGAGCCCGAAGCCAGATTCTGGAAGCTCTCTGCCCTCCCAGCTCCATTCAAGAGCCTCTGCAGTCTCTCCTCCCGGTGGGATTGCCGTTGGAGGCCTCCGCCCCTCACCATGTACCCTTGGAAGGCAGGAATCTGGCACATCTGCGCCTTGGGGTCTGGGCTCCCCCTCTCTGTGCCAGTGGCTTTCTAGCACCTGGGGAGGGTCTGCGGTCCTGGCTGGACCCCAGGCCTGTCCCCTTTAGCACTCTAGCTGTCCACCCCCGTGGGGCAGGGACTTGAAATCCCATCCTTTCTGAGCAACCACCTCCATGGCCCAGTTTGGGACCACTCTCCCTCAGTCCCCAGACTCCTCAGGACCCTGGAGTGGGAAGGTCTCCCACCTGGCGGTCCCCCCCGCCCCCCGCCCTGAGCTCTGGGGGCCCAGCCCCGCCTGCCAGTGCTGGTGTCAGGGCACTCAACCACGGAGCGCGTGGGGGCCGCGCCCACCACCTCCTGTAGCCCCCTACCCGCCCCCTTGATGCTGCACGGGCCCACCCTGTGGGGCTCGGCGACTAATGTGTTTCGTCCCCAGTTAACCACCGTCGTGCAGCCCGGCTCTGCAAGGGGCCAGGGCTGCCCTGCCGCCCGCCATCTGCTGCCCTAGGCTTCCTGGCTCCATTAGTCCGACACTTGTGAAACTCCGAGAAGTGCTGTGGTCTCAGCAATGCACCTGTTTTTGTACATGATTGTGTAATTTAAAGGTATATAAATACAAATATATATATATCAGTTGTGATCGTATGACTGTGGATAAAATCCAGAACTGTGTCAACCTGGCTGGGCGTGGTCCTCTCGAGTCTTGTGTGTCTCTCCAGCTCTCTGAGAGTTCTCTGCGGCAGGGACATCTGTCTGGGAGGTGGTGCCCAGCGTGCTCTGGGCTGTCCCGGCTGACCGCCAATGGGCTGGTGGCAGGCCTCCTAACCTTCCGGGACCCTAGGTCCTGCACAGGGAGGGTGACAGATGGTCTCTGAGGCCCTACTGTTCTGCGTGCCTGGTGATGAGCACTGGCCCAAGAGCACTGGGGCGTTTGGGGTCCCAAATCACAGTTCAAGGGTGACCCCTAAATAGATTTGAACTTTTTTAAAAAAGTTTTTTATTTTGAGAGAGAGTGCATGAGGAGGGGAGGGAGACAGAGAGATGGAGAGAGAATTCCAAGTAGGCTCGGTGCTATCGGCACACAGCCTGACATGGGGCCCAGTCCCACGAACCCATGAGATCGTGACCTGAGTAGAAACCAAGAGTCAGATGCTTAACTGACTGAGCCACCCAGGCACCCCCAGGTTTTAATTAATTAATTAATTAATTAATTATGAGAGACAGAACATGAGCAGGGGAGGGGCAGAGAGAGAGGGAGGCATAGAATCTGAAGCAGGCTCCAGGCTCCAGGCTCCGAGCTGTCAGCACAGAGCCCGATACGGGGCTCGAACTCACAGATCGCCAGATCGTGACCTGAGCTGAAGTCAGACACTCAACTGACTGAGCCACCCAGGCGCCCCGTTTTTTTAAAATTCCTGCCTGGGCCCTGCCCCAGCCTCCCCACCCCCGGTTAGGTCCTCTTGGCCAGGGTGAGAGTGCCGTTCCGGGGCCAGTTCTGCCTCCAGTTTGCCACATCCTTACCCGCGCCCCGGCCTTGGCTTCCCCCAGTCGGGTCAGATGCCTCTCTGAGGCCCCCCTGGCCCCAGCAGCCTTGAACGGCCCTGACACAGACCCATTATTCAAGGAAAATACACTGCAGCCCCCACCCCGCCCTGCTGCTGTCCCCTGGCCTCGGACGGGGAGAAAAGGTCAAGGTGGGGGGTGATCTGTTCTCCACCTTGTGTCCTTTATCCCCCAGATCCACCTGCAGTGACAAGCCCCTGGCTTTAGCCCAACGGAAGAGGCTTCAGATAAAGACAAGGGGTTGCTTTATCCTACTTGTACAGCCTCTTCCGTGCAGCGGTGGGGAGCACTACAGGCAGAGTCCCGCGAGTAGGGTCAGGGACCAGGCTGGATGGAGTGCCGGGCAGGTGTGTGGAGGAGGAAGAAGAGGACTCTGAAGTTTGCCGTCAGCAGACAAGTGTCACTGGATGGCTGTGTGCCTGCCGAGGGGATGTGTCCCTGGCCACGCGGCAGGGACCTGCCTCACCCGGCCCCCCACAGCTCTCCTTTCTGGAGTAGCTCCTGCTCCCCATTCCTAGCCCCCAACCCCCCTCTTTTCCTCCCTCCCAGCCCCAGCCTGAGACCCCAAGCCGCCCCAGGTTCGGGTCAAGCTGGGGACCTGCAAGCAGGTGGCTCCAGGGACTCCCCTGGGGCAGGGCAGGAAGGCTGGAGAGCGGAGGGGAGTTCTCGCCAGCGTCCCAGGGGGCCCCCTCCCTGGGAAGAGGCAGACAGCCGAGACTCAGGCCCGGGGCAGGGCCCCCTCCTCCTGCCCGTCCAATCCCAACTGACAGATGCCAAGGTGGTGTTTGCTCACCGCCAGAAGTAAACTTTCTTCTAGAGACAATAAAATTGCTGAGGGCAGAAGGCAGCAGAGCAGGGCAGCATTTAACCCTCAGTGGTCTGGGCCGCGCTGACTGCCTCCCAGCCCCGGTCCCCCGGGAGCCTGTCATCAGAACCTGCGGGTTATGGAGGCTAAGGGTGCCAACCAGTCACAAAGCAGGGAGCGTGGAGGGGCAGAGAGCGGGCTGTCCTTGTGGGTCCCGCTCCTGGTTCTGCCACTGACTGGCTGTGTGACTCCGAGTAAGTTGCTTCACTGCTCTGAGCCTTAGTTTCATTGTCTGTAGAACAGGGGAGGAACGCCCACCTCACAGTTTTGTCCGGAGGGTTAATGACAAAAAAGCCATAGAAATGCCTAGGCATGTTGAGGAAGCTGAGACAGTTGCTGCCCCCAGGAGAGTAGGTGGTGGGTCCCCTCTCCCCCCAAGCACACACACAGACACTCTGACCCCCACCGGTGACCATCACGTGGCATTGCAGAGGTCTGTGACCCTCTAAGAGAGACACCGCAAACAAATCCACCTCCCTTCCAACCCGTTTGCTGCAGAGCCAGGGTCCCATAATGGGGGCTGACGTGCCCCTGCACCCCTGCTGCCCCTCCCAGAGCTATTCTGATTGGCCAAGCAGAGACCAGGGCTCAGGGCTCAGGGGCCCCTCCCAACCCCCCCAAAAGAGGGTTAGCACCCTGGTCATTTCATCCAGAAAGCCCCGATCTATAGCACGGCAAGAGGGCACAGGGGATGCCACCTTTTTTCCATGCCTAAGTAGGTAGACCCTCTTCAGCCCCAGCCCCGTGCCTTCCCACCGGCCCCCACGTGGGTGAGCAGAGATGAGGGCCATTCTAGCCCCTCCTAGGCCTTGAGGACTCACTGTCTCTCTCCCACAGCTTCTACCAATCAATTATCCCTTTCCTTTTAGACTCAGCTCAATGCCACCTCCCCCAGGAAGCCCCCCGTGATCACCCCAAGGCCAATGTGACCACAACCACTTTGAGCACTGGTGGCCTCAGGGTTGTGCCACTCACTTGCTGCACAGACACTGGGGCCATGGTAGTTCTCTAGCATCTTTATTATCCGTTCCCAGGAGCACCCCAGGCTCCCCGACTCGGGGTTGCGGATGTCTCCTAGCACCACGCCAAGCATGGTGCAGGATGGGCGGCAGGGAGGGCTGGACTGCTAGCGGCCATGGCTAAGTCACTGTCATTCCAGGCTCGGCTCTGGAAATTCTGGGGTCAGAGGCTGGGGTCGGGGGACGGCCTTCCCCGGGGAGCCGTGAACACGGAGGACGGCCCAGGCTTCTAACATCCTCCAGCGGACTGAGCGCCTGAGCAGTCAGCCCCGAGCAGGAAGCTCTCCCACCCTGGGGTCCCCTGGGCCCGGGAGAGCTCATTTATGCCCCTGGAAGCAGTGGGCCGTGCCCTCCCGGACCTTACACTCCGTTGCCAGGAGACGGCGCTCTCTCTCAGCTCAGGGACTGCGGGAGACGGGGTGGGCAGGAGGGGGCCTGCCGAGGGCGGCCCGCAGCCCTCAGATGGGGTGCACAAACTGGTAGACTAGGCGCTGGGAGATGTCTGGTTTCCGGATGATGCCCTTCTTGTAATACTGGCGGATGGAGCGGCTCAGCTTGTCGTAGTTCATGGCCGGCCGGTTCTTGCGGAGGCCCCACAGCCGGGCCACCTGAGCCGAGTCCTCAATTTTGAAGATGCCTGGGGGGGACGGGAGGGGGGTGCCCAGAGAGCGCCAGCGGTGGGAGGCGGGGGCGTGGCAGGAGAGAGAAAGACCAAAGCCAGCAGGTCAGTGTCAGTGGTGGGGGGGAGCAAGGGCCAGGATGGGGGGGAGGGGCATAAGGCGGGGGAGGGGGGCGGGGCATACTGTCCACTCCCAAGGTTGCGGCGAGGGTTAAAGAACTGTGCAGTGTGTCCCAGGCCCCGGTAAGTGATAAATGAGACTAGGGAGCCACAAACTGCCTGAGTGCAGGGGGAGCCTGTGTACTTTAGTGGGTTATTTGGGGCCCGAGGGCCCGGCCCCTACCAGCCTCTGCTCCCATTATCGGGTTTGCACACCCTGCACAGAAGCCCTGTGGGGCTCTGCAGCTCATGTGTCAAGGTCATCCCCACCTCCACCCCTACCACCTTGACCAGCAGTTCCCAGGCCTGAAAGACCTCTCTGCAGGCCTCAGACGCTGAAGCCCAACACAGCCCTTTCTGGTAGGATTAATTCAGAGCAGGTGGGGGAAAGTGTGGATTTGGAGCCTGTCCCTGCCATATTCTGCCTTTAGAAGCAGTGTGAGGCCCCTTCCTCCTGGGGGTGGAGGGGGTTGTAGTGGTAAAAGAAAGTGTTCACAGCGGGAAGTCCCCCTTGGGAGGAACTATTACATTGTTAACAATCTCAGATCTCCTAACCCTCTGGCAAAACCCAGGCCAGCACACTCCCTCCAGGAAGTCTTCCCAGACCACCTTGCCTTCCCTGATCTCCTCTCCCTAGAAGTCTATCATGGAACCGCCTTCTCAGGACGGGGCTCGCATTAAGTCTCAAATATACATGAGGGTTACTGTGCCTTGTGCAGGAACTTCTCTCCACCCCCTCGGCCCCATTCGTCCTTCACACTCAGCCCAAGTCACCTCTCCCAAGAAGTCTTCCTGAACAAGGCGCAGCTGCCCCCCACCCCCCCAGCACCCTGTCGCAGTGCCTGCAGACTCTGTACACCAGCTCATCTCACTGCTGGTTCTCCTATAAACGTCAGGTCCCTCGAGGACAGGGTGCAGCTGAGTCCTCCTTGCACCAGAGGGACACTTACTCTCTGTAAATGTTGGCTGGGCAAATGTAGAACCAGAGGACGTGCTCAGCGAAGCTTTGTTGGGGGAATGAATCCAGCCCATTTTATAGATCAGAAGACTGAGGTCCCAATACCCATAGCTACTAATGAGAGGATGGGGCCTAGAACCCAGGTTTCTTGGCTCTGAGTTTTTTCCAAAACACACACGCGCGAGCGGACACCATCTAGTCCTGCACTGTATAGTGAGGTAGCCGCTAGCCATACATGGCCCTTGAACACTTGAAATGTGGCTAGTCCAAATTGAGATGTACTACAAGTGTCAATTACATGCCAGAGTTTGAAGACTTAGTAAAACTATCTCATCAGTAATTTTACATGGATTATGTGTTGAAAATTTAATAATCTCTAATATTAGATTAAATAAAAACATTATTAAAATTAAACTCATCTGTTAAAGGGCACCTGAGTGGCTCAGTCGATTAAGCGTCTGACTCTGGATTTCGGCTCAAGTCATGATCTCACGGTTTCATGAGTTCGAGCCCCACATGGGCTCTGTGCCAATGGCACAGACCTGCTTGGGATTCTCCCTCTCCCCCTCCCCCTCCCCTACTTGAACTCTCTCTGTCTCTGAAAATAAATAAATAAACTTTAGAAGTAAAATTCACCTGTTATAGTTTGTTTTTTTAACATGGCCTCTTGGAAATCTATTACTGCGTATGTGGCCACGTGGTGTTTCTCACTGGGCACATCAGGCTCCCTGATGAAGCTATGGTGTTTTGAAGGCAAAGACTGTGTCCAGTTCCCAGCAGAGTACTAAGCCCTTAGTGTGTCCCAGGCCCTGGTGGAGCTGCGTGCCCTACAGAGGACAGAGCTTGGCCGGAGACACGGCGGCTCACAGACCCCGGGCCGGCCCAACGATGGCAGCATGTCTGGCGTTCAGGGCAAAAGCAGGGGGGCAGCTCTCCCACCCCCCCACCATCCCTGTGCCTGGCAGGAGGCCAGCGGTGGGGAGCAGCTGCGTGGGGAGCCTGGCTCACCCTTCTCCTTGTTGAGCCACCGGATGAAGCGGCCGTAGCTGTGCGGCTTCAACAGCAGCTCCTTGAGGAACTGCCACAGGTGGATGGGCTGCCCGGAGCACGAGGAGTCCGCCTCGCTGTCGGTCCAGCCGTCCTCGCTGGCGGAGGCTGGACAGCCAGGGAGGGTGGCGGTGAGCGGGGGCAGCCACCCCTCAGCCCCGCACCCCCGCCCCTCCCTGCCGCCCGGGCTCACCGCAGCAGTGAATCGCCCCAGGAGAAGTCCTCTCTTTCATCCAGGCCGCTGCGGGGCAAGGAGAGAAGGTTGAGACCCAGGGCAGACCTCAAAGGCGGAAGAAGGTGCTTTGGGGGGGGCTGCGGCTAAGGCCAAGTGATGGGGGCAGAAGCTAGCCGCCTCCACCCACATCATCACCGCCTGGCTCATTAGCCGGGCGCTTGCTGGCTGGTGGGCGGGGGCAGGACCCGGGTTCTACTGGTCACACATACGAGTGGGTCCCGTGCCTTTACTCATCCCAGGCCCCGAAGGGCAGGGCCCTTCACTCACTGGGCAACCACTGCCTCCCCCAAAGCTCCGGGTGGGGCACACAGTGGGATACGGGACGACTTGGGCATTGAGGGGCTGGCGCACAGCCATTAGAAGTAGGGCAGCTGTGGAGACGCTGTTGGGGAGCCAGATGCAAGATGAACCAAGAGCAGCACAGTGTGAGACTCTGGCACTACCCGGGTTCCAAACGGGTGAAAACCACACATGCACATTTGCTCGGTGCATGCCCAGACTCTCGCCAGCAAGGTACCCAAGAACCCCATAACCGGGGTTGCCTCCACAGAGGGGGACTGGAAGACGGGGGTCGGGGGCGAGCGGGAAAATTCCTTTCCTCGGTACTGTTTTCCCTATGGCCTTTTTAGGTCATTCACGAGTACCTCATTACTCCTTTAATGAGAAACAACACAGAACAAGCAAATGCAGTTTCAAAAGGACAAAGGAGGACATTGTGGTCCCCACAGTCCCCATCAACGATGCAGTCCACGCCCTCACAGCCTGACTCCTGCCTTTTAACTTCCCACACGTTCTGCCCTAAGAGCTGTGGGTTTGCCCAGGGCTGGGGCAGGTCGGGGCTGGTGAGGTGGATCCGGGGCTGCAAGTGGGGCTGAGATTTAGAGCAGAGCCCAGCAGAGAGAGACCCTGGTGGGGGTCCCGGCCTAGCCGTCCCCCTCGGGGTCCCTGGTGTGGAGCTTGGGAGGTGCCTCTCTCACCCATGCCATGTCCCACCTGATTTCCAGATGTCCAGGTGGGCGTGCAGCACGTCCCCACCCAGAGGTGAGCGCTGGCGGAACTGCTCCTCCGACAGGGCGCACAGTTCCTTGCCCCCCAGCTCCTGGAAGGCCTTGCCCACGGGGGGCAGCCGGTACTGGTGCTCCGTCCACAGGAGCCACTTCTGCACGTTGCCAGGGCTCCAGTCCATGGGGTCTGGACAAGACATACTCCCTCAGTTCCACAGGCTACTTGAGGCCACCGCGCCGAATGTGGCTGGCTGTGCTCTGGCGCGGCACCCGTGGGACATGGAAGCTTGTGGCCTGGACCGCGTGCTCTTGGGGTAAGAACAGGCCGGGCCAGACAGGTCTTGAGGGGCCCCGTGGAGGGGCACCCGAGAAGAGAGGGGAGTGAGGGGCAGGGACCAGGGCCCTAAAAACAAACTTGGCTCCGGGCAGGGTAGCCTGGGGTCTCTGCACCCCCTGCCTCGCCCAGACCTCAGGTCCTCCCAACCCCTCCAGTCCCTCCAAAAGGCCTTTCAGGAAGCCCCTGCCCTGGAGGGGACAGTGACATCAAACCAGAGACCCCTGAGCTTCTCACTCAGCTGTCTCTTGCCTTCCCCAAGCCCTTCAAGGAACCAGGATAAAAAACCCAACTGGGAATTAGTCCTGCAGCCCGAACCCTAATCCCCACCGCATTTTACAGATGAGGAAACTGAGGCACAGAGAGTTGAAGCCCCTCATCCGACACCTAACAAAGGGCGGGGTACGTACTAGCAAGAGCATTGAACGGATAAATGGTGGTTATGGGGCAGCTCTCTAGGCCTCAGAGGCTAGGAAGAGAGTCACTGGCTAGGTCCCAGATGTCCCCCGGGGGCTGCTCTGGGGCGAGACTGGCGGGGCCCTCAGGTGGAGGCCAGGCTGGAGGCAGTCACAATGGGACCCCCAAGTGAACACTGTGGTCTAAGCTGGTGCCCTAGCTGGGTGACCTGCAGGCCAGGCTGCCCCCACTTACTTAATAAGCCCATTTTCCTTCCCAGGGTCAAGGCCATTTGTTCCTGTCCCCATTGTTCAGAGGGTAGGCCCCTCCCCAGCCCGGGGTGAGTGAGGAAGCAGGATGGGAAAACCTCCAGGGGCGGGGACAGCAGGGGCATTGGGCACCTGGGGGACTGGGGTGGTGCACCAGCTGGGCCGGTTGGGGGCGGGGCCGGGCCTGGATGACTGAGGAGGAGGGGCTGGGTCTGAGGGCCACCCGAAGGCTTTTTGTGCGAGTGGGACGCTCAAACGCCAGGATCCCGGGACCAAGGAGATGGGCAGGCCTGCCTGAAGCTGGAGAGATGATGCGGGAACAGGAGGCTGGAGACCCAGCAGCCCCTCAAGCCACAGCGGCAGCCCTGCAACCGCACCTTCCAGGCGCTGGCTGACACACGTATGCCCGAACTCCTAATGCCCCCTCCTCCTCAGAGCCCTCCTCACCATCAACGGGGCCACACGTTTATCTATTTATCTATGAGCCGTTTCCCTCTCTGTGATGTCAGCTCAGCGGATAAAGGGGCTTTTGAGTGGTGCTCACCACTACATTCCCCCAGTGCTGGAACAGAGCCTGCCACATTCAGAAGCTACTGTTTATTGAGCATCTATTTATGCGAGCTGTCATTCTAGAAACTGGGGAGATAGCAGTGAACCAAACAAATGAAAATCCCTGCCCTTGGGGTGTGTACATTCCAGTGGGGGAGACAGACAGGGAATGAAATGGATAAATAAAATACGCAGGGTATGAGACCATACACGTGATGAAAGAAATAAAGCAGGTAAGGAGGAATAAGAGACGGTGGTGTGGACAGTGATTTCAAGAGCGGGGCCAGGGAAAGCCTTATCAAGAGAGTGCCATCGGAGTCAAGATCTGAAGGAGGCAAGGGGCGAGCCAAGGGAATATTTGGGGGAAGGGCGTTTTAGATGGAGAAACCAGGAGATGCAAAGGTCCTGAGGTGTGAGGGTCGTGGGCACACCAAAGAGCAGGTGTAGCGGGGGGAAGGGTAAATGAGAGCGTGGAGATGAGTCCGAGGGGAGGGGGAGGGCCAGGTGGAGAAGAGCCTGATTTCATTGCCTCCAGCAGTTGGGGCACAGAGAGGGCAGGAGCCTTCCCCTGCTCACAGCTGCTGTGTGCCGTGGGCTGACCGCTCATGCAAGATCACCAGCGTGTCTGGGGTTGCAGAGGCAGGGCCGGGGGTGGCCAGAGTGTGCCCTTACCCCCCCCACCCCCGCCCCCGGCGACCTCAGCCCTACCTGGGACCCGCCTTACGGAGGTGGGCGTGCAGAAAAGCTCACCCGCTGTGATGTTGAGCAGCTTACAGGCCGTCTCGATGTCCTTAAGCACTTCGCCCACCACCATGCTCTGCACCTGTTCCAGCGAGTGCTCCTCCAGGGTCAGCCCCCCCGGTGCCAAGTCCAGGCTGCCCCCGGGGGCTTGGCTGTCGATGACCGGGCACTGCTCGGGCTCGTCCGGTGTCTCCTCCCGAGCACCGGCCCCGGGGCCCTTGGTGGCCCAGGTGCCGTCCTCAGGGTACAGCATGTCAAAGTAGGAGAGGTAGAAGGCAGACAGGCCCTGGTCGGGCGTGGCAGGGGGGCTGGGGCTCCAGTCCCGTCTCTCAGGCCCCACGGCCCCCGCTGCCACCTTTTCCAGGCCCGTCCGCAGCACAGCGTCTGGGGGCAGCAGGAGGCGGCTGGGGGCCACGCTGCTCAGGCCCGGGCTGGTGCTGCCCATGCTGCCGTTGCTGGGGCTGGTGGCTGTGTCTGCAGAAATAAGAGAGGAAGGCAAATCAGGGTCTGGCTGCTTCCCCATCCCTGTGGGGGCCACTAAGCTGGTTATTGGGATGAGGGGCCCACTGGGCCTGGGAGAGAGTTGGGGCTTCCGGGTCACTGGGCAGTTAAAGGACAGGGCTGGGCAGATAGGCCTCTGGCTGGGAAGGAAAGGGAGATGTCAACAGCTTCCCCCTCCCCAAGAAAGCCGGGTTGGCTGAGAGCAGTACATCTTCACATGAGCTGAGCCGTGTGCTTACAAGCTTCTGAGGTTCTCGACCTTATTTAGTCCTCACGATGGAGGACATGAGTAGCCCCATTTGGTAGATGAGCAAACTGAGGTCCGGACAAGGAAACTTTCATGTCCAGGCCTCTTTCCCCGGGGCCAGCCCAGGCCCAGATCACCAGTCCACTGTCCTGTGGAGGAAGTTCCTTTTGAGAGCTAGCCTAAATCTCTCTTGCTATAGCAAAGCTTGTTTTCTTTTATTCTTCCCCTAAAGACTGTGGCAGGGAAGGGAGGTCACCGTCTCCTTCACCTGGCAGGTGAGGGAGCAAGAAGCACGTGGGGGGGGGGTTGATTCCCCTCACAAGTCAGGGAGGCGGGCCCTCTTCCCTTCCACAGCCATTTAGGGGGTGTGGATAAATTAACACTGCTGAGGCAGTCACGGAACACCACGGCTCGGCTCGGGACTCGTTCCTGGCACCCACCCAGCGCATCCTCCTCAAAGGCACCGCCCCCCGCCCCTCCCAGTGCCCAGGGCCCTCTCCTTTCCCCTGGCCCTGGAGGAGTGTGGGCTGAGGAAGGGCAGACCTCCAGGCCCAGCAGGGGAGGGGCGTGGGGAGGCGGAGAGGGGCAGAAGGAGAGTAGGGGGTGTGGTGAGAAGGCCCACGCTCTGGGGAATGGCTGAGGCCTGCAGAAATTCAGACCCATATTCCTCCTGCGCCCCAAGGTCCCCCCAGGGGGCTAACAATTGTACTAAAAACAGGAGCTAGAGGTCTCTTTCCACATGGGTCATGCAGGCTCTGCTTTGCTGGGGGCCCTTTTCCTCTGCGCCCCAAATTGGAGCAGGCGGCCTGGGTGAGGCAGGGGCCTCTGGAGAAGTGCAATACCAAAACACCAGGGTTCCGGGGCTATTTCTGCGATCTGGGGGCCTGGGACCCCAGCATGAGTCAGGAGCGAGGTGGAAGGTTAGCAGCAAAGATAGGCTCCTAATGCGAGTCCGCAGGGGGGAAAGGAGCAGATAAACCTGCTAAGGGCCAGTTGATGTGTGTGCATGTGTTTCTTACAACGTGATGCCTGAGGCGGCGGCAGCAGCGCACCTGGGAGCTTGGTAAAAATGCAGCTTCTCAGGCCGACCTCAGAGCTACTGAATCTGAAGCTCCGGGAAAACCCAGCAAAGCGTTTCAACAGGGCCGCTGGGTAATTCTGACACATTCCCAGGTGAGAATTGCCACTTTAAAGGCATCTGGCCAGTCAGAGGGAGAGGCAGCCATCAAAGGACTGTTACTGGTGGCATTTGCTGTGCCGCAGTGGGACAGTGGGGGCCCCCCGGCCCACCGTGGGTCACTGCGGGGGACTGACCGCTTAGCCTTGGTGTGCAGCGGCATTTACCCCTGGAGGGGGCACGGGGAAAGAACCCAGTGGGGAAGATCCTCTGGCTCCTCTGGGCTTGCCGCTGGCCCATCCCACACCTTCAAATATCTCAGAAACGAGCATTCTTGCTCTCCCGATGGCGGAGCTCGGGGAATGGAGCCCAGGACGAATTTCAGCTCCCTCTCGCCCCCTCCCTTGTGCAGTGCCCAACCTTCCCAGCTTCAACATGGCAGCCGTACAATTTCCTGTGGTGGGGAGAATGCCAGCGAGCGAGAAGGGTGTTCCCTTTGATTTCGACTCTCCCTTTCAAGAGCTCCTTTAAGTGACAAGGAAGGAAAGGTCAGGGTGGGGTGGGGTCGCGGGGGACAGAGGGCAGGCCTGGAATGATTTCAAGGCCTTCTGTGCAAACATACGTGTGTGCTGTGGGCCCAACATTATTTACCCAGGCAGTGCCAACAGGCCGCTCTGCTCCTGGGTCCCCACCCCGGCCTCTGCCCACGCCCTACCCCCAGGAGGCCCCACCCCTGGAGAGCCCCTCTCGGCCCCCCACCTCGTCACCCCTGCCTGCCTCCTGCCCTGTCCACGTCCCCAGAACTCCCGTGCCTGCCACGTTAGGACCGACTCTGCCAGCACCCTGGGCCATGTGCCAGCGAGACGGAAAGCTTTTCCAAGAAGCAGGAGAACTTGCTTTCCTCATGGTCCTCCTGTTTGCGTGGCCGCAGCCACAGGCAGGATGGGAGGCACAGCTGCCGCGTTTCGGGGCGCAGGGGCACGAGGGGTCAGTGAGCGTGAATGGGTGGGGCGGGCGGCAGCATTTGCTAAGTAGGGATGTGATGACACAGGCCTGACGCATTGAGCGAGGGCCCCTTGAATCCATCCTTCCCTGGAGAGAGGCTGCCCAGGCCTTAGTCTCACTCCCATTTTGTGGATGGGCAAGTGAAGGTGCAGAGATAAGTGACTTGCCTCCAGGTCTTTGGACTGCGGGCCCAGTCGAGTTCCCGCCTCCTCCCCACCCTGCCTGTCAGCTCCCCCTCACCTGCTCCTAAATGCCAGGGAACCTGCTCTAAACCAAGGCTCGGTCCCAGCTCCCAATACCTCCCTGGTGCAAAATAAGTTAATAATTAACCGTGCAGGGGGAGGAAAGATCTGACTCCCCACAGGTGGGGAGGTGGTGGGGAATGCTCTGACCCCCGCAGCTCAGATCTGGGGGGACCTTGGTTTTCTGGTCAGGGAGCCGGGGGTGAGGGGTTGTGTCCGGCCTGCAACTCTGGTGTCTGGCTCCAGGGCCAGACTCGGGAGGGAAGAGAGAACTGCTCAGTGAGCACGTCCCCAGAGCGTTCACACCCGTCACAGCCTTTACGACCCGCAGCCCCAGGGGACGTGGGCTCAAGAGCCCTGTTTTATGGAGGTGGACAGGGGGACACAGAGATCTTAATGCAGCTTGCCAGAAGTCCCCAGCTGGCCACGTGCAGGCTGTGCTCACTGTGACACATTCCCTCTGAGGCTGGCCGGTCCATTTTCCCAGGGTCCTGTCCACCTCCTGATTGGGCAACTTGATCCTCCAAAGTCCATTCCCACATCCTGACTGCTCACTCCACCCCTCTGTCTAGCTCATTTCCCTTCAATACCCCTTCACCGGGCACCCCTGTGCTCCCCATTGCCACCCTTATGCAATTCCAACGGCCGGTGCCCATGTCTGAGCCCACCTCCTACCCAGCCCAGGTGATCAGAGTTGGAAGGGACCATATGTTATGCGAATGTTTTATAGATCGCATACGGGGAAGGGATTCATTTGCTGGTCAGTGGCAGGGTCTGTGGCAGGGTCTGGACCAGAACCAGGGATGGAGCGACGTGGCGGCCGTGTCCGGGCTCTAATGACAATGGCGTTTCTCCCCTGGCCACAGTGCTGTGGGCACACCATGGCTATTTTCTCTTGGCTTGCCATCCCCCTGCCCAATATGCCACTTCGCTTTGATCACAGATTCACATTCAGCCCAAAGCCCCTCCTCCCCCCAAAAGCCCTCCTCAACAGGCTCCTCCTCTGACTTCCCACCTCTTCCCACCTGTGCCGTGCCATTCAACCAGGATTATGTCCACAGGTGATTGTTCGCCTGTGGAGACGCCTGTGCACCAGGAAAAACAGGGCTCAGAGAGTGGCAGGGAAGTGCCCATAGTCATGGCAGAGTGAGGACCAAACCTGAGGCCTGCTGACCCTCGGGCTACAGCTCCTCAGGCCAGGGTCCGGGGACAAGCCCCTCACTGGCCAAGTCCAGGTCCCTGGGAAGGCCAGCCCAGCCCTCTCACCGGCCTGCGCAGGCCGGGCCCAAGGGCTGCCCGTCTCCCGAGCGATGCCTCCAGCTCCCAAACCTCGAGCTGATCTTTTCTGGATTAAACCACATGTCTGGATTAAGGCTCAGCATGTCCTGGCTCCCTCCTGCCCCAGAGCCTCTGGCTCAGAGTCCAGACAAAGGAAATTTGGTAACAGCTGGTAGAGGCCAAGGACCAGTTATGGGGCCGGACCGGTGGGGCCGCGGCCAGATGGATTAGCCACCTCAGGGGCCCTTCTCTCGGCACCTCCCACTCCCTCAGGAAAGCAGATCAGGGAGAGCGGGCAAAGGGACCCAGAGCTGGAGATTTATAGCCACCGTTTCCCGCCACTCCTCGGCCTCCCAGGCTCTCGCTGCCACCCCGACCTGGCACCCAGCAAAAGATCGCCTGATACCCCTGAAGCCGCATCCGCAGCCTCAGGAAAACGGAGTTCCCAGCGAGGTCTTTGCGAAGGCTCCGGGCCCTCACGGGGTTGGTGCCTGTCTCCCCGTCCTGCTCGGTGCAGGCTCCCAGATTGTACCCCTAGGGGGATTGTGGGTGGGATAAATGTTCTTGAGCCCCTACCTCAGTCGTGAGACCCAGCCTCAGGCTGCCCAGAGCCTAGGACCCCGGCAGCAGACCCCAGAGAAGAGCGCCAAGGGAGAGTGGGCGGGGCAGGGTGACAGAGCCTGCCACTGAGCTCTGAGTTGGCCTCTTTCCACCGGCTGGGGCAGACCTTCTCCGGCTTCCTCCCTGCGGCCCACGGTCCTGGCTGTCAGCCTCTCTCTCCCTCCATGCAAGGCCTTCCTTCAATGGGTTGGCGTCGAGAGACCGTGGGGGTGTGACTAGGGCCCAGCCAGGGGACATGCAGAGTGGGTAGGGGCCACATGAGCCTGCCTGCCAGTCAGCTGGTCAGCACCTTGGAGAGAAGCTGGGCCTGGCCAGGATGCAGGGAAACTGAGGCTGGTGCCCGACCCTCCCGCCTCTGGACCCAGCCTCTCCCTGTTCCTTTCTCACTCTTCCACTCTTCCTCCGGCCCCCTCACTTCTCAGATGCTCCTGCCCTCCATGGAACCTCAGCTCCCTTCAAACACACTGGACCCAAGAAAAGGACCCAGCCTCCTCCTTACCGACCACCCTTCCCTGCCTAGAGTGCCGCCTCTCCCTACTGGACAGGTTGCCTTCTCACCCAGCATGGTGAGAAGCTGAGGTCGGCCGCTTCCAGGCAGCTCTGGCCTTCCTCAGGCGCCCCAGGTGCCTGCTGCCCCTGGGGTTTCCAAGGGCAGAAAGTAGGGAGGTGGGTCCATCGGGGTGACCGGGGGAGGACTTGTCTATCTGGGCCTCAGCGTGAGAACAGGGTGTAGGTTTCTTTGAGGCCTCCTGGCTTCCTCCCACCTCCTCAGGTCCCAGTCCCGGGCAGAGCCAGCCAGTGGGCCCAGGAAGTGTGTATGGAGACTGGGGGTGTGTGTGTGCAGCGAGGCTATTGGAATCAGAGGCTGAGTAGGGAGTTGGGGATGCAGGGCCAGCAAATAGAGTCAAGGGAACATCAAGGCATCTGGTCTAATCTGCCTTTCCCACAGTTGCCTCGGGCAGCCAGGAGCCCAAAGGCAGTTTTGTACCAGCGACGCCTCCCAGCTGGTTCCGCTGCACGGGTACTGGCGTCCATACATGCAGCCTCACTGACACTGCTGGCGACACCGTCTGGGACAAGGTGAAGGCCAACTAAACAAGCCACTTCATGGGCTCTCACAGCGACCCCAGGGGGCAGCCGCGGTTGCTCACGCCCGACAGACACGGGCGCCATGACCTCTACCAGGCACCTGTCTGTGGTGACCAAGCAGGGACTGGAGCTCGAGACTGGACACTCCCCTCTTCTCACAGAGTGCTGTGGCTTGGCGCCTCCCAGCCGCTAGGGTCCCCCTGCTGCCCACCCCTTTCACCTTTGCTTAGGCCTCCCGCTGCCCCCACCCCTGGAAATGCCCCACAGAGGAGCGCTGGGTGGCACGGACGCCAGCAGCCTGGAGATGCCGACACCCACCTCAGCCCCAAGCGCTCCCCTGTATTTGAGTTTGCTCCAGAGGCAGGGGGGAGGGGGGCGGTGTGGCCTGGGAAGACCTGGAGGCGGCGGCATCTGGAAATGTGGGTCCTTGTCCTGTGCTGTTCGCACTGTATGTTAGGCCCTGGGCAGCCCCTGGTCCCCTCTGGGTCCCAGTGTCCTTTTCTGTTCCCTGAAGGGATAAGCCACTTCTAAGGGCCTTTCTAGCCCAGACACCGTCTGGCTTCTATGATCCCACGCCCCCATCTTGCCCCTCCACCTGACTAGGAAGGTGGATGGTGGATATACAGAGGTGGACACTAGCCTCTCCCCCCCTCCCCCGGCAAGGAGAAACATAATTCAGGGTGTACATTTGGCAGAATAAGGGGTGTGGCTGCGTCTCCTCCCTGCCCCCCTCCTCGGGAGCAGGTGGTGTCCAGAGCCTCTGAAAACCCCGGCCCCGCCTTCTGACCAAGCAGGGACCCCACCAGGCTGCCTCTGGCCTCACACATGGTGCATCAGACCGAGGCCCAACCCCTGCAGCATCCCCTCCCCCGCCCTCTTGGCGGGCGGCCAAGACCCCAGCCAGGTTAAGGGGTGGTCAGGCCACAGCCCCGATTTCCAGCCGTATCAAGTTCAAGTCTTGCCTGACTTTCAGGGCTTCACAAAACTGCAGGTCACGTCTTCATTCAGCCCTTGTCGAGACAGGCCAGGTCTCAGTACCCCATGGGGCTCCTGTGCCCTCTCTCAGCCACCTGAATACCACCTTTGTCACCCAGCGCCCCCGGGGCTGTCCCGCCTCCCTCTGGCACAATTTCCCCTGGACCCCACACATCGTCCCTCCTCCCTGTGCTCCTCCAGCACCTGGGCCCCGTGCTACCCCCAGCACCTCCTGCAGGATGCTGGCTTCAAAGTTTCATGGGCGTCTTGTTCCCAGCTGGGCAGCCGAGTCCCTGAGAGTGACAGAACACATGGCTTCACCCGGCTCCTACCTGTGGTGCCTTGGCCGGTCCCCTTGGCTTCTGCTTCCTCACTGGCGACACATGGACTCAAAAACAACTGTGTCTCTGGGGTTTGGCCGGCCTTTGCAGTCTCCCAGAGGCGTGTGCACACGTGTGTCACCCCATCTCTAGCCTCACGTGTCTCAGCGGCCTCCCCCAGGCCAGGCACAGCACTCAAAAGGCAGCCCCACAGACGGGTTGGTGAATCTATGAAGTCTTGATGGGGCTGAGGGAGAAAACGTGCCCCGAGCCCCAATCACAGGGCGGGGGCACACCCTGAGGTTTCAGGACTAAGCGAAGGCACTCCAGCACTACAGGAAATGACAAAAGTCCAGAATAAACTGTCCTGAGAGGCAAAGAACAGAAATTGCCTCAAAAGAGGTTTCGGTGGGCAGGCATGGGTTCCTAGGGGGTTACTGGGGCCCAGATCCCATCTCTGACGTGTTAGCGGAGTCACATTGCCCTTCTGTCCTTGAGCCCTGTGGAGGGGGGTGGGAGTTGGAGGCAGGAAGAACTCGGTGCCCACGAGCAGACGCTTAGGCCCCCACCAGTGTCATAAGTCCCTGGGGGCTGATACCCTGGCTGGCCAGTCGCCCCCAGGCCCCTCTCCTGAATCCAGAGCTGGAGGGAGAAGGGAGGTCTCCTCAGTGCTGGGGGTGCCCAGGGAGACCTCTCTAAGGTCTATCTGGTCCCCAGCAGAGTCACCAGGTCCCTGGCAGGGGAGGAGCTGTGTGGAGGGATGAGGGGGCTCCTCCTCCCCCGGTATGGGGGCCCCACCCAGCTGCCAGAGAGGAGAATCTGGCAGGGGGCACCTCCTTAGGCGGGAGCATGCAAACGAGGCAGGGGAAGGAGCCCAGCATTAAATGTCAGGAAGAGCCCAGGGCAACTCGCCCTGTGCAAAGTTTGCTTTGGGAAGAGTTGTTCTACCTGACAGGCTGCTCCCTTGGCTAGGAGTGTGGGGGTGGGGTGAAGAATGGGATGGGGGTAGAAGGGGGCAGGGGGAGGGTCCCAGACCAGGCAGGAGCCTCATCTCCCTTGCTCTCCAGCTCTGGGACTGGGCTTCCTTGGAGACTCAGTGATCTTGTCTGTTAAATGGGCTGTCAAGAATATGCCGTAAGGGTTATGAAGATTGAGGGAAGGTGGATGGAATTCCTTGCCAAAGGAGATGGGCTGAACCTTCAGGAAGGTGGCACCCGGGAGCAGGTGAGGGGATGGGGCTGGAGAAGAGGGGAGGGAAAGGTAATGGGGTGAGGAATGAGGGGAACAGAGGAAGAAGGAGGTGGTGATGGTGGGTGGAGTCTGGGAAGAGTTGAGGTTGGTGATGAGGGAGGCCTGGGCCTTACCTGAGGTCATTCTGCTCTCTAGACCAGTCTGGGGCAGCTGCTGGCCTCGCTCATTCCTCCCTGGCCTCTAGGAGGAGCCAGAGCCACCCGCCTCTCCTGACCCCAGCCTAGGGCACAGGCCTGGGAAAGCGCACACCTTAGAAAGCTGGCAAATCCAGCCAGCTAGCCTGCCTCCACCAACTTCTATACAGCCTGCAAAACCCAGCTCCAGAATGTCCCTTCCACGAAGACTCCTTTAACAGAGGAGGCCACCTTGCCTAACCTTCTCATTCACAGACAAGGAGCTACAAGTACAGGGAGGAAAAGTGACTTGCCCAAGGTCACACAGTGGGCCCTAACCCATCCTTTCCTGCCCTCCACCCAAAGCGTCTTTGTCCCCAGGTCAGTCTGAGCTGACTTCCCCAGGTTACATTCAAGCTGCACCAAGCCGGTTAAGCACAAAATGGTGCTCTAATTGTTTCAAGGGTATTAACTTTGTATCTGCAATGACCTCAGTGGTAGAAAGTGGGTTCTCCCGTTTTTTTCTGCTTATTGCCATGATTTCTGACCAATTGAACACCTACTGAGTGTCCGTCCACCCTGTTCCCTCAGGCTTGGTGGACAGAGATGCTCTATGGAATTCAGAGGGTCCTTGCGAAGATCAAATGGCATCACATTTTACAATGGGTGTTAATGATTGATAGCTCACAACAAACAAGTCTAGGAGGGACTGAGTTTTCGGCTCCGGGTCCTCTCATAGTGCCTCTTTTGTGTCTAAAAGGGGAGGGTAGTCCTTGCCCTCAGAGAGCATCTCCTCCATTCCTCAACCTCCCCAAGAGCCCTGCGGGGACTCCCTCTCCCCACATTTCTGTGAGTTCAGAGGGGGGGGATGAAACTCCAAGCTGGGAGTCTTTGGCTCTGGCCCCACCCCCAGCTGGGCTGGGCCGTCGGGGGGGGGCCACCTGTAGGCTGGGGAGTCTCCTGCCCATTCCGTCCGCCACCTCGGGCCTGGGGAAGCCCGATGCCTGTTTGTTCTGTTACTCAGCCGAGCAGCTGGTGCTGGGGAAGTGTGGCTTTATTGGGGGTTGCCGTGAGGCTGTTTCCTGGGGAGGCGGCCGCAGGAAATGAGGCCGAGTCCTAGACTTGACCAAGGAGAAGCGGAAAGGCTGTTACTGCCATACAGGGAATGGGCCGCTTGAGGCCTGTGGCCTGGGCATGGGCTGCTGGGTGGGTGGGCGAGGGCATCGGGGGCGGGCTCCCGACATGCACACACGTGCACACACGCGCACAAACGCCCACGCGCACACATGCACACCTTGTCCAGCCTCAGGGGAGCCCCCAGACATCCAGACATTTCGGCGTTCTACCCCGTCCTCTCCACCATCACTTCCTTCTCTCCCCACAGGTGACATCTGGCAAATCTCTCCTAGTGTGCCCGGACGGAGGCCAGCCGGTGCTCTGCTTCTTTGCGTGCTCGAGCCTTGGGAGTTTGCTCTGCAGCCCCCCAGGCCCCCTGAGTCCTGTGCCCACCACCCTTCCCCCTGCTTCCCCCGGGCTCTGGGCCTGTCCCTCCCGCTCCGACCTGGCGCCCGGCCCTGGGCCTCCAGGCCTCAGCACGCCCCTGCCCCCTGCGGCCTGGCCCCAGGCAGACCCTTCCCCTGGCGGAGCAGCTGTGGCTGGGAGCAGCAGAAACGTCGTCTGTGTTTCGCTGGCCAAGCAGAACTGGCCGTGTCTCGGGGACCAAGGCTCTGCACCCGCAGGGCTGCCTCTCTTCAGGCTGAGCCCGGAGGGGGGCTGTCATAGGCCAGGGGGCTCACCCAGCCTCTGGGGTCAGCCCCGAGGCACAGATGGGCAGCATGAGGAGGATCAGGGGATCCTGAGGGTGAAGGACCCAGAGCACAGGCCAACAATGCCTGCGGGATCAGCCCTGTCTCCACATCTTGCCCCCCGGTCACCCACCCTTGCACGGCTGGGAGGGGGAAGCCCCCATCGCAAAGCACTCTGTATCCCCCCAGACTTACCCGTTGTCTGTCTGGTGCCCAGGGAGCCGTCCACTGCAGCGCCAACCTCGGGGGCCAGGGGAAGGCGTGGGCAGCTTGGGCCACTGCGGGCTCTCAGCCAGGCATCTGCGGGGGCAGTGGGGCCAGGGGCCAGAAGGGCTGGGGGCAGAGAGGGTACTCGGGTGGGCCTCTGGGGGCCTGGCCACCCTTGAGGGGTGGCCCTCTGAGGTCTCAGGGCTGTGTGCCCTGTAAGGGAGCTGTCTGCTCCCAGCCCGGGGCCACCTGCTGGCACGGTGGCGAGACCTAGCCGGAGGGGCTTACATGGACGCTGTGGTGGGCTGGGGGTCCGGGCCCGCAGGGCAGTGCGGACACGAGCGGAGTGCAGGAATGTGCAGGGAGGAAGTCAAGCAGCCGTGAGATGAAGTGTTGGCCAGGCCTGATTTCCCATTATAAGTAATCCTTCCTTATTTACCTGAACAAATACGCTCCCTGCTTACCTCAGACCACAGGCGGGCTCCTGGTTAACCCTTGCAGGCCTTCGTCTCCTTGATGGGGGATCCATATTCCGGCAGCTAGAAAACCCATCCATCCATTCATTCATTCATTCATTCATTCATTCATTCATTCACTTATGCATTCACTTACCCACTCAGGTTCAGTCGCTGAGGCATAGCTACTGAGCATATAGTATGTGCAAGGGCACAAGACATACATCTAGAGAGACATGGGGTAGGACACTAAGAGGGAGCAGCCAAGACTGGGGACACAGACAAGCAAGCTCAGTGGAAATTCAGAGCCACCCAGGCTCCCAGGGGAGGGCTGCGGAAGCACCCAGCAAGACAGGTCGGAGAGGGCTTCCTGGAGGAGGCGCTGTCTGGCTCTCCAGGCCAGGGATGGAGGGAGCTTCACTGAACCCCATGGAAAAGGACCTGAGGCCTGTGGGCCCACCCACCACGTGCAGGACGCCTGCACTCTGTGCCCCACCGGGCCTGTGCAGGCCTATCGTGCAGTGTGTCGGGAATGATCGGGAGCTCAGTTTCCCTGGCCTGGAGTGGCATCCGGCAGCAGCTGCTCTCCCACAGTCTCTGAGGACGGAGGCGATGAGGTACCCAGGCCTGGCCCCTCTACCCGCATGAGCTCCAGGAGGACCACACGGCCGAGCTCACAGACCCCTCCCCATTATGCCGGGTGGGTTGAGGGATGTTGCCGGGGGTGAGGGGGCGGCTCTTCCTTTCTCTGGATCACCTTGGAGAGGCACCAAGCACCTGCTCCCTCCATTCTGTCAGATGAGGGCATTTTAGATAATGTCCGTCGTTGTCTGCCAATCACAAATGGACCTATGTGACTGCCCCCAGTGAGAAGGCTTCGGGAAGGCTCTCAGGCCTGAACTCACCTTAACTGATGCCCGGAGTCTCCAACCTACAGCTGGACTTTTCGCCCCGGAGAGCCCCGCGCTTGGCTGTTATCGTCCCCGGCACGTTGGTAAGGATGAGTTTCTACGGCGATTCCCTGGAAAAAGTGGACGTCGGATGGGATGGAGGTCGGGGGGAGAGAGCACAAAGTCCTCAAAAGGCGACAGCCGACCATCCCAGCCCCCAGCGGTCCACACGTCCCCGACAGGTCCTCCTCCAGAAAGCGTTTTCATAGCCCACTTCCCTGCCTGGCAGGCGGCCTCCCCTCCACTCTCACGGAATCCATGCTTACGTCAGTGCTCTGACACACTCGCAGCGGTGGCCGCTGCTCAGTGAGCACCTACCGTGTGACAGGGCACTGTTCCACACTCGCAAGATAAGGTATCGATCATATTATTAGTACTGTAACAGGGTGAGTACAAGCAGCCCCCAATGCATGCTTATTCGATGGATAGGGTGTTGGAGATGGTCACCCCCCCTGTGTCTGCTCTCCCTATTTCCTTAGTAAACAAGCCCTTAATTTTTAGCTGGGAACTTAGCTGCCTGGAATTAAGACTATCCAGACTCTGTGACCAAGTGGAAGTGTTATGTGTCAATTTCCAAGAATATCTCTTTTCTTTTTTAAAAAAATGGTGATTTCTTTTTTTAAGGTTTATTTATTTATTTTGAGTGAGAGAGTGCGTGAGCAGGGGAGGGGCAGAAAGAGAGGGAGAGAGAATCCCAAGCAGGCTCCGTGTAGTCAGCACAGAGCCTGATGCAGGGCGTGTTCCCACCAACTGGGAGATGGCAGTCTGAGCCAAAATCAGGAGTCGGATGCTTAATGGACTGAGCCCCCCACGTGGCCCTAAGAATATTTCTTAAAGATAAACTGGCATGTACCATTTGCCCCCTTCTTCTTTATCCTCTCTTCATCCTGCTGCCTGGAATGCAGCTGTGATGGCTGGAATTCTGGTTGCCATATTGGACCATGAGGACAAGATGGGGGATCAGGGAGCTGGAAGGAGCCCAGGTCTCTGAGGACTGCAGAAAACCTCCATGCTGGCTCTGCACTGCCTGTCTCGGGACTTTGATGAGAGAAACAGACCTTTCACTTTCGCTAAGTGTGGTCTTTAATATTCAAAGTCTAATCCTAGCTGAGACAGACCAGAAGACAAGCAGATGAAGATAGAGTAGCCAGAGTTGTTTATATACACAAAAAACCTTGGCCTTGAGAATGCTGCCCCCTGAATGTTGGGGATAGCCTGTCTTTGGTGCCAGGGAGCACTCCATAGGGCTCTCCAGGGATGGGTGGACTTGAATGGACGGACCAGGCAAAGCTGTGCTGAGCATGGACAGTGATTCTGTCTGCCCAAGCCTAGAGTAGGTGCTTCTGGAAGCTGGGAAGCTCCAAGAGGGAGAAAGGAGAGGACTTTCCATCCACTCAGCTGGAGCTATCATGGGTTAAGGTGCTGGGAGCTGTTTGGAGTGACATCAGTGGTGGGCTCAAGGCAGATGTGGTGCCCAGGACACTCTGTGGGGTTCCAGGGGAGGGGGGGCAAGTAGAAACTATCGTTAATGTGTGAAGGGACTCTGGGGGACATGCCCCAGCCAACACCTTGACACACTGAGTGCAGCGTTACGGCGTCAGCTCAGGATTTGACCCAAATACACAACCAAGTTCTGTCACCTTCCAGTTTCGTGACTTGGGCCAAGGGTCTGAAGCCTGCTGAAAGTCCCCTCTCTCCATCCCCAGGGAGCTTTCAGAGCTGCAGCGAGGAGCGAGGCAATGCTGGCGAAAGGGTTCTGGGAGCCCAGGCACCCTGTCCTGATGCCTTCCTGACCACCCACCACATGCCACCTGTTTGACATGTGTCATCTAACTCCCCACAGCAACCTCTTCAGGCAGATATTATTACTATGCCCACTTTTCTTTTTTTTCCCCTTTTTTAAACATGTATTTATTTTTTTTCTTAATAGTTTATTGTCAAGTTGGTTTCCATATAACACCCAGTGCTCATCCCCACAAGTGCCCTCCTCCATGCCCATCCCCCGCTCCCTCTCACATCCATCTGTCATCAGTTTTTGTCAGCATTCAAGAGTCTCTCATGGTTTGCCTCTCTCCCTCTCCCCCCCATTTCCCCCCTTCTTCTCCCCCACAGTCCTTCGTTAAGTTCCTCCTAATCCTCCTATATGTGCAAACATAGGATATTTGTCCTTCTCTGCCTGACTTATTTCGCTCAGCATAACACCCTCAAGGCCCATCCAAGTTGCTACACATGGCCAGATTTCATTGTTTCTCATTGCCATGTAGTATTCCATGGTATAGATAAACCACATCTTCTTGATCCATTCGTCTGTTGATGGACACTTAGGCTCTTTCCATGTTTTAGCTATTGTGGAGAGTGCTGCTATGAACACTGGGGTCCATGTGCTCCTATGCATCAGCACTTCTGTATCCCTTGGGTAAATTCCTAGCAGTGCTATTGCTGGGTCATAGGGGAGTTCTATTGTTAATTTTCTGAGGAACCTCCACACTGTTTTCCAGAGGGTACTATGCCCATTTTTCAGGTGAAGAAATTGAGGCCAGAAGGTTTAAGATGGTTTTGCCCAAGGTCATGGCTGGGAAGCAGATGCAGACTCAAATCTGGCATTTCCTTGATTGCCCCCTGCCTGCTAGGACCCTGTTACTACCCCTTGTCCCCTCAGGGTCAAGTCTCAAGTGTCTGGCATGGGTCACTGGGTCCACTAGACCTCCTGCCCACACCCCTACCTGCCCACCCCACACCCCCGCCCAGGCTAGTCTCCCCAACCCTCCCCTGGCTGCTCCCGTCAGGTGAAATGTGCCTCTTCTTTCTCTCCCTCTATCCACACAGCACCCATCTGTTGTGGGCACCCTCCAGGCCCGGGGACACGCCACCCACGTTGGCCCGACATCACTTCATCCTGGAATTTTTCTCTGGCCCACTGAGGTAGCACGTTGTCTCTCTCCACGCGGGATTCTGCGCCCCAGCCCAGAGAGAGTGTGCTGTGATAGCCCAGGAACGTTCTCTATTGTTCAAATGGATCTGAGCTGACTTTCTTCTACTTGGGTTTACTCCTCGTCCTTCAAGCCGCATCTCAAGAGTCATGTCCTCCAGAAAGCTTTCTCGTGTCCCCTCTGGCCCTTACTGACCCCCCATTTCCCAGTTCTTTGTGCTCAATTATTCTCCCCCCCCCCCCCCCCCACCACAAGATGCTAACTTGTTGAGGGCAGGAAGCCCTGGAGCTGGGGCCGCGTGGGAGCCAGCACACAGATTCTGAGTTCTGGTGCCGGCGGCCCAACCCCTCCCCCAGTGCTCCAGTGAGAGCGCTGGATGGGGCCCATATACTGGTGGGGTGACTGCAAGGCGGCTCAGGGCCCCCTCCAGGCCTCCCTCAGCTCCTCTGTGGAATGGAGATAATATTTACCCTGCTTACCTTGGGGAGAGGGTGCTGTGATGAGTGAATGTCAACTGACAATGGCAGTTGGAGGTACTTTGGAAAGGACAGGCGGCCTTGGCCTGTCCTTGGTCAGACTGCCACCTTCCTAGCTTTCTTTCTGTCTCCCCACCCCCGCTCTGTTCCTGCATGCTCCCACTTGGGTCCTGCAGCCTCAGGGTAATGGAAGGGACAAGGCTGGGCTTCATGCCAGCCACAGAGAGATGGGGCGGCCCCCACCCAGGGACCACAAGGCCCTGCCCTCTGTTGCAGGCTCCAGCGCTGAGAAGGTGGGAACAGCTCGGGAGGACTCCCCGGCAGAGGTGTGAGGAGCCAGAGGCTGGTTACCCAGATGGGACCATAGGGGCAGGAAGCCTGGTCTGTGGAAACCCAGACACCATGCAGCCTTCATGGCATGGAAGACCCTGAGACCAGAGAGGTAAGGGAGCAGACCCAAGGGCACACAGCAGGACTGGGATGTGAATCACCCCCCACCCGGTGTTCCTGTGTGGCAGATGCTATCTCTCTGATCTTTTTTTTTTTTTTCTTTCTTTAAAACAAAGGCTTAGAAGTTCCACAGAAATCCATTTAGGAGTTTTTTTTAATGTTTATTTATTTTTGTGAGAGAGAGAATGAATGGGGGAGGGGCAGAGAGAGCCGGGGACAGAGAATCTGAAGTGGGCTCTGCACTGACAGCAGAGAGCCCGATCTGGGGCTAGAACTCATGAACTGTGAGATCATGATGTGAGCCAAAGTTAGACACTTAATGGACTCAGTCACCCAGGTGCCCCATATCTCCTCTAATCTTTTTTTAAAGTTTTATTTATTTTGAGAGAGAGAGAGAGAGAGAGAGAGAGCGAGCGAGCATGAGCAGGGGAGGGGCAGAGAGAGGGAAAGAGAGAATTCTAAGCAGGCTCCACACGGTCAGTGCAGAGCCTGATGTGGGGCTCGAACTCATGAATTGTGAGATCATGACCTGAGCTGAAATTGGGAGTCAGATGCTCAGCCGACTGAGCCACCCAGGCGCCCCATCCTCTAATCTTCATGAGTCCAGCACCTGTGGGTGAGGTGAGAGGATGAGGACCAGAAGCTCCTTAAACGTTCTCAAAGTCAAGGCTAGAAAGTGGCAGAGGCAGGATTCAGGCGGGGTCTGTTGGGGTCTCTCCAGGACACGATGTCTAGCAGCCAAGTGGTGGACAGGGAGACCAGGAATAGCCTATGGGTGGAGCTGTGTCCTCAGGGACCACATGAATGCCAGGTGGCATTTCCACCGACTGGAGCATGCAGGGTGCCGCTTGGGTCCAGGGGTGGGCCTTGGGCACCCTGAGCCATGACCTGTGGCTCTGCTCAGACCAGCATGCACTTCTCGAGCACCTACTCTGGGCCAGATCCTGTATGAGTGGGGAGTGGGGGGCGGGATGGCCAGAAATGGTCACCACGGCCACTCAGTGCAGGTCTCCGTAGTGGGCACAGATGACCCCCAGCCTCCCTCCCTCCCTCCACAATCTGGCTTCACAAATCTCTGTTCTACTCAGTCAGCTATGGTGTGTCACCCTCTAGGAGCCGAAGGCCTCCCCAGCTTGGGACTTGGTTTCCCCAGGGCCCCCCCCCCCCAACACCTTCTCCTGTTTGTTTTCAGACCCCTCAGAAAGAGATCCCAAACCCCTAAGCAGGGAGCTGAGGAGACAGGCAAGCATTCTCCATGTTGAACGCCTAGTTGTACACCACCCCCTTCCCTGTGGCCTCACCCCCCCCATCACCGATTCACACCTAGGACACCATCTGAGGAGGCCTCACCCCTTCCCAGGGCCTCAGCAGAGCCCTCAGGGTCCCCAAGGTTTCCCTGGGAACTAAGCCAGAGTGAGCTCTTGCCAGAGGTGGCCTCCAAGCCTGAGGAACAAGCTTGCCAGCCTGTCTGGGGGGCACACAGGACACACACACACACACACACACACACACACACACACACCATCCTCCATACTGGTTCCAGGCACCTGTGACAGTAGAGCAGGGTGGCATCCCAAGGTGCAACCTCAATTTGGCCCGGTCTCTGCCACGTGAATCCATTTACTCCACAAATATGTGGCCTCCTGGCCCGCAGTGGGCCACGCGTGGTTCGCTGGGAAACAGCACTGGATTTCCCCGGCTTCACACTCCGGAGGGGAAAGAAGAGTCAACAGTAAACGTAATAAATGAGTAAATGATATAGTAGGCGAGAAGGTGACGAATGCCATGAAACACAGGGCGAAGCATGTCAGGAGTGCTGGGCGGGGTGTGGGAAGCAGCGTTAAAGTCAGTGGTCGGGGCAGGTCCCCTTGAGAAGGTGGGATTCGAGCAAAAACATGAAGGAGATGAAGGCATGCGTGCTGTGGTTATCTGTAAGCAGTCTAGGCACCAAAGCTTGAGCAAAGGCCCTGAGGTGGGCTTGTGCCCCATGTGCTTGTGGAATAGGGAGGGGGCCAGCATGGCTGCGGCAGAAAGAGAAGGCAGTGGAGGGAGATGAGGCCTGGAAAGCAGTGTGGACGGAGCCAGACTTCAGGGCCTCGCAGCCCTGGTCCCTGCATCTCCTGGGTCCTCTGTGCCAAGCACGTCACTCACTGAGGCACATGTGAGCCAGATGCCACACCGATGGCTTTATGGAGTTCATCTATCTGTTTCATCGTCTTCACAGCCCTCTGAGGTAGCACCCCTATCATTAGCACGCCCATGGGAACCTCAGGGAGGAAACTGAGGCACAGAGAGGGAAGCGGCCTCTGCGGTAAGGCGTGGCTTTGAAGCAAACGGCTCTTAGCTGCTGTGGGCCCCCCCTCCCCTGGCTGGTGCAGTGCGTCAGTCAGCCGGTCCCTCCTGCCGCTCAGGGGTGCCAGGTCCCCCACTGCTGGGGGTGGGGACAGAGGGGCTGCGTCACCGCCCACACCTGCGGCCGCCTTTCCCCCCGTTAGCGCAGAGCCAGCAGGGCCTCACGAAACCGCAGGCCCAGATAAGAGCACAATCGGAAACTGTTCTGCTCTCTGGCGGCCTGCGGGGCTGGGCCGTGGGCCGTGGGGTGCAGGGGGAGGCCGCTGGCAGCACCCCGGCCCTGCTATCAGCAGCCCTGCCCACCCCCTTCCCCATTAGCCCCTTTGAAATTTACCCACCTTATCGGGGCACGAGCTTTCCGAGGGACAACTGTTAGGCCTTTGTGTCCGGCCGCGGAAAGCCGCCTTCCGCCCGGCCTCTGCCCGGACACCGCATGGGGGGACCCAGGCTGGGAGGGGGACCCTGCCTTCAGACACCCAGGGGGCCTCCTGGTGCACACGCAGACCACTAGTCTGCTGGGTGGGTGCCTCCCTGGCGCTGCCACCCCCTGGCCTCCCCACGCGACCCCCTGCACCAGCCTCCTGGACACAGTGCCCTCATCCCTTCCCTCAGATGTCTCAGCCAGCGGTTCCTATTCGATGCCAGGGGGGCAGGCACGGCCGCCGCCTCCTCCTCCTCCTGGCCCAGACCGGCTTTCCTCGGCAACCCATGCCTCCAGTCACACCCTCAGCAAATGTTTATTGAGCACCTACTACGGCCAGGCACTGGGGCGCAGCTGCTCAGACTGACCAATGTCACTCTCCTACGGGGCTGACGTTTGTGGGCTGGGGAGAGATGATAAATAAACACAAATAAGTAGGAAATGGAGTGTGTCAGAGGTGTCACCGCTGCCACGGGGCAAAAATAAAGCAAAGACACAGGTGTGTTGGGGCAGTTTTAGGTGTGTGTGAGGGGGCTGACGGTCCGGGGAAGGCCTGCCTGAAAGGGCAGTGCTTGAATCAAGATCCAAAGGAGACTCCCCTGCTCCCTCTCTGTGGGGTTAGAATCACCAACACAGAATGCAGAGCCAGGAGGGGGATAGAGATCAACCAGTCCTACAGACTCCTTTTTTACTGTGGTTCAGAGGGGGCAGTGAAGTGCCTAAGGTCACACAGCACACAGCAGCAGAGCCCAATGGAGTTAGAGCCCAGTCAGGACACTCACGTGCCCCTCCCCATTCCAGCTGCCCCTCACCTGGGGTGCTGCCAGGGCCCTGGGCACGACAGTATGGCCATTGCTGGGCAGCTCTGGGAAGTGGGCTAAGCCTGGAGGGCAGATGCTCATGGCCATTTGACTCTGCCTTTTGCAGCCAAGGGGCCTGCCGGGTCTTTTCTGAGGCTGAGAGTCTCACCCCTGCCCAGCATCATGGTCCTCGCGCTCCCTCACCCACCCCACATAGTCTCTGTCTTTCTCTGGATGTCCAGTCTCTACTGGTTGCCTGACCTTAAGGGCATGTTCTTCTAGAAGAGGCTCCTCTCTGCCCTCTACCCCTTCACTCCCAACACACACCTGCTTTCTGCCAAGGGGCAAGTGGCTTGGAAGGGAGGAGGGAACAGCAGCTGTCTCTGCGGGCAGGTAGCAGGCAGAGTCCCGGGGCTGGGATGGGCACACATGTGCCCGATGGGCTTTGAGGAGACAGGAGACAGGATGCACGTAGCAGGTGGCTCAAGCTAGCGGGCTGTTGGGTGGGCCTTCTCCTTGGGTCGTGGGGTTGTGGCGTCGGGACCCTCGGCACCATTTCCACGTAGCTGAAGAAGCCGCAGGGAGCTGGGCTGCTGGGAAAGACACTGAGTCTCAAGGCCAAGTTCAAATTCCAACTCTGCAGCGTTCTCGCTGCATGACCTTGGGCAAATCACTTCCCCTCTCGGCCTGATTCTCTGCTCAGTAAAAAGGAAATGAGGATCCCTTCTTTGAAGGGATGTCATAAAGAGCAGAGGACAGGAGCAAAGGAGAGGCTTATCCCCAGAGGGCTCTGTCCCCTGTGGGGACTTCTGGGTCACTCAAGGAGACTATGGCCAGAGTTTAGGGAACAGTCTGCATGTGCCAAGTACTTCAGAAGCTTTTCTTTTAGGACCCACGTTAGTCGGATTTACCACAATCCTGGGTTTATGACCCCCACTCACCATGCATGCACGGCCCTCTCTTAATTTTTAATAATATATTGAACACGGTGAAGGCACTGCCAATCCAAGATGAAGGTTATCAACAGCAATGCTACACATGTTAACTCACTTATTTCTCACATTGGTCCTATAGTTGAGCTCTGAATTGTCCCCATTTGACAGATGAGGAAACCGAGGCACAATTGAGGGTTTAGGGCACCTTCTCCCCTGGGCGGCGATGGAGATGCACTGGGTATATTCTTCAAGGTGATGTCCCCTTCTGGGCTCCAGGAAGACGGAGCTCTGACAGTGAGATTCACCTTGCTCCTGCCAGGTTGAGTAGCTCGGTTGAGAGGACTCCAGCCACCGGCCAGCACTCTCCCTATGCGGGGCCTCGTCTTCCACCTGGGGGGGGGGGGGCTGTGGGGAGCAGCCTGCCTAGTCCAGGGCTCCCTGCCTTATGGGCCTCCTCTGGCCCCGTTTAGCCCTCCAAGGCTCCCCTTAGCCGAGCACAACGACACAAGAGCCCTGTGTTCCTAAACTTTCTCCTATCCTTGGTGCCCAAGAACAGATGAAACACATTAAGCATATGAACGAAGAGGGAACAGGGTATTGAAAAGAAACGGAGCATTTCTTTTTTTTTTTTTTTATTTTTTTTGTAATGTTTTATTTATTTCTAGGAGAGAGAGACAGCGTGAGCAGGGGAGGGTCAGAGAGAGAGGGAGTCACAGACTGAAACAGGCTCCAGGCTCTGAGCTGGCAGTCAGCACAGAGCCCGACGCGGGGCTCGAACCCACGAACCGTGAGATCATGACCTAAGCGAAAGTCGGACGCTTAACCGACTAAGCCACCCAGGCGCCCCGAAACGGAGCATTTCTGGGAGCTAGGGAGTGGGAGGGGAGGGGCGGGCAAGGTGGGACGCAGCCCCTCTGCCGGCTGCCTCACTCAGGGAGCCCCTTTGGCCGTGTGGATCTGACTGCAGATGCTACTGCCTGAGCCCTGCTCCCCGCCTCCCCCCACCTCCCATGGTGACTTCCCAGATACAGCGATAGCCAGCCACGGTGCTCCCAGGAACCTCCTAAAACGAATACGCCCGAGGTTGCTCCAGGGGCCTGGGCAGGGGGCGGGGCAGCGGCACCGCCAGCCAGGAAGCGCTTGGCACCCTCGCCTGCTGCCAGGAATGGCCAGCCCCTGACATAGGGTGGAGGAGGATTTGGCAGAGCCAAGGCTGGGCTAAGACTGCAAAGTTCGGGGGCCTGGACTTTTCTAGATGCAATGTCAGGGGCAGGACCTTTCTGCCTCACACCTGTGGGTCTTGACCTATATGAGGAAGCGATGATTCCTGAGAAATCTACTAAAGCTGTGGACTCCCCACCTCTGAACTCTCTCCCTCCCTCTACCCACCCCGCCCCCACACACACACACACACACACATGCATGCACGCACGCACACACCAGTTCCAGGGGCTCACAGACCCCCTGAAACCTCTCCATGAACTCCGGATTAAGAGTCCTCCCCCTGGATCAAGGGTAATTGCCGGCAGGATGGCCTGATTCACCTCCAGCTCACAGCAAAACATTTGGCATGTAGTAAGTGCTTGATATGTGCTTATTGCCACAAATGCACAGACACTGACTTGCTGGATGGAGGAAAGGGGAGCTGCGGGAACACACACTGGATCAGAGTCAGAGGAGGGGAGGGGAGAGGAAGGAAGGAAGGTGCTGTGAGGGCTGTCACTCCACCGTTTACAATCCTCGCATGGCTCCCCATGGCCCTCGGAGCAATCAGAAGGCATACGTGGGGCCCGGGAGGCTCAGAGGGACCAGCCCCGGTGGTCCCATAATGCTTCCGCTTGCGACCACACGTGCAGCCCTAGAAGCTGCTGGAAGCTCTCCCTAAACAAGTGCTCTTTCTCGCACATACTGAGCATCAGTTGCATGTCACATTGTTCTAGACACGGGGACACGGGGACGAATGAAACGGACCCCGCCCTGGTGGGGTTGACAGCGGCTCGTTTCCCAACTTGCTCTGTGGATGCATCTGTTGTCTTCAGCCTCCGTGAGCATCATCTCTGAGAAGCACTCCCCGATGCTGCCATTCTTGGGGCCCTGAGATGACAGCAATATCCCACCTTAGCCAATAATCCCTCTCTGGTCTCTCTCTGGCACGGGGCTAGGGGTCCACAGAGACAGGGCTTTGGCCTGTAAGTGCAGTGCCTGGCAAACAGCTGTGCATGGAGCAAAGGGGTGGGTGGGTGGGTGGATGGATGGATGGACGGACGGACGGACAGACGGACGGACGGATAGACGGACTGGGGCTGGGGCTATCACAGGAAGTGGGGGGTGGGGAACGGCGGATGGGCTGAGGTAGGCCTGGGAATGTCCCTGGGGAGGACAGAGGGTGTCGGGAGGGTGCAGGGCTGGGTTCCCTCCTCTTGGTTCCCGTGTGAGGCCTAATTGCTCTGGACAACAATGGCCACAGGCGTGTGGGAAGGAAGGTCAGGGAAGGGGTGACCGAGAGTAGGATTTGTTTCCTTGTCTGGGGTTTCCAGACACTCTCACCCCACCCTCGTCTGGGGTTTCCAATCCCTCTCACCCTTCCTCTGAAGTGACTTCAGCCTTGCCAAGCAGGGCAGGCCGTAGGAGAGGGGGGCAATACAAGCCACCTGTGCAGGGCCTCTGAGGGGCAGGGGACACTAGCTCTTACCTCCCCGGGTTGTGACCTCCATGTCGCCAGCTCCAGGAGGGGCTGAGACATTGTCTGCCCCGCACTCAGAACTCAAGACAGCCTCTGAGAGAATAGGAGGGCCGCCCGGGTCCCACAGCGGACCAGGGCTTGACGCGTGGCCTCTGCTGTCTTCATTCTCAGGTGGGGCCTACCCCGCTCTGCCAAGCCAAGGAGGGTCCCCTCTCCTAATGGAGGGGTGAGCCAGGCCTGCCTCTGGGGTCCCCAACCCAGCTGGAGACGAGCCGGGGCTGGAGCCCATCCTTGGGACACCAGTGACAGAAACAGGACGGAGGGCTGGAGGGGAGGAATCTATCGCTCTTCTTCCCACCAGCCCAACACTGTGACTCCTCCCTACTTCCCTCACCACTAAGGCTGCTTCTCTCCTTTGGCTGCCATCCTGGAGGAGGGGGAAGGAGAGGGAGAGAGAACAGATGCTGGGGAGGGGTCTTGTCCTCAAGTGGGCAAGGACGGCAAGAAGGGAGAGAGCGTGGGGTTCTTGGGTGGCTCGGTCTGTTAAGCGTCCGACTTTGGCTCAGGTCACGGTCTCATGGTCTGTGTGTTTGGGCCTCTCGTTGGGCTCTGTGCCAACGGCTCAGAGCCTGGAGCCTGCTTCCGAGTCTGCGTCTCCTTCTCTCTGTGTCCCTGCTCCCCTCATACTTTGTCTCTGTCTCTGAAAAATGAATAAAATTTTAAAAATTTTTTAAAAAAAAGGGAGAGGGTGTTATGTAAACACAGAACTAGAAGGAGCCTCCAGCTGAACTAGTCTAATTTGTTTTGCAGGGATGTAGCAGAGGCCCAGAGAGGAAAGGGACTTGCTCAAGGTCACACAGCACTCTAACTGATCAGCTTATGAAGTGCTTCCTCTGGTACCACCAGGCATCCTTCCATGCTCTTTACACGTATTTTTTAAAAAAATTTTAATGTTTATTTATTTTTGAGAGAAGAGAACAACAGAGTATGAGCAGGGGAGGGGCAGAGAGAGAGGGGGACACAGAATCCGCAGCAGGCTCCAGGCTCTGAGCTGTCAGCACAGAGCCTGATGCGGGGCTTGAACTCAAGAACCGTGAGATCATGACCTGAGCCAAAGTTGGACGCTCAACCAACTGAGCCACCCAGGCGCCCCTTGCCCTCTACACATATTAACTGTTGCATCCTTCCAGCACCCTTATGAGGCAGGTACATTATATATTATATCCCCATTTCACAGATGGAGAAACAGAGGAACAGAGAGGTTAGGAAGGCTGCCTGGAGTCAACCGCTTGAGTGGCAGAGCTGGTCTGTGAGCCCAGGCAGCCTGCCCTGGTGCTAATGCACAATCCCAGGCTTTGCTGTCTTGCTGCAGTTACTAAGCAGGAGTCTCTGGTCTCTCTTTGGCTCTGCCTGCTGTGTGGCTTCAAGTCAGTCTCATGATCTCTGTGCATTTATACCAATAAATATAATAATAACATTGCTGTTTGCACTTCCTGAACATTTTCAATGATCTAGGCACTGTGAGCAAATGCCTTTTCCACATAATGTCCCCCACTCTCACAATAATCCTGTGGGGCAGGTATGAGAACCTCCATCCGCAGAGGAGGGCACCAAAGCCCAGAGAAGCTAATTAACCCGCCAGGACACACAGCCAGTAAGAAACAGTAGGATGTAGAGGCAGCCAAGCCCAAGCGGATCGCTGCTCTGTCCCGCCTGCACCTGGGCTGGGCTGCGCCAGGGGTCACCGTCAGTCCCACGGAGGTTGTTCTGACCAGCCCCTCCCTCCACCTTTGGACACTCTTGTGCCCGTCACCGGACCCAGCGGCCTGGTGGCCCGCGATCTGCCCTACCCCTCGCTGGTGACCCTTGCCCCTTGTGCCGCCTGACGCCACTCCTGCGTCAGGGGAAGCCGGTGTCCCGCGCCCAGTCTGGGACGTGGTTGGCAGCAGCTGCAGGAAGCAGGGATCACCGGGCATCTCGGGTGTCACCCAGAAGCCCTCACCCCGCTGTCCTTGCTTGTGCCTAGCGCCTTGCCCCCAGGGGAGCTGCGAGCAGCAGCCCCATGTGAACAGGAAGGACTCTGGGAGAAGGAAGGGGCGCCTGGGAGGCTGGGCTAGCATTGCGGAGGGGGGCGGGGGGCAGGGGCCAGGCCCTGAGGGATGGGCTGGGATTGGAGAGGTGCGAGGAAGAGGAGGGGACACACACACACACACACACACACACACACACACACAAACACACACACGTGCTCCATGCCCCACACGGGTGCTGGGCTCAGAGCCCCTCACGTGTGAGGTTCGCACGGGAGCGGAGGGGTGGACAGACGACTTCAGTGGCCTTCCCTGGGGTCTCAGTGCTGCCCTCGCTAACTCAGGGAAGGTGCGGAAGGCGTAGTAAGTGCTGTAAGGGGGCCCTGGGTCACCGCTGGCCCCTCCTAACAATGCTGTCTGGGTTTCTCTTCTGATCCCATTTCAGAGATGAACAAGCTGGGGCAGGGCAGGATTGAGGTGAGCTGCCTGTAGCTGCCTGTAGAGGAGCTAATCAGAGTGAGGGCTTGCCTACCCATGAATCTCAGAGCCCGAGGCAGGGGTGGGTGGGAAGTCGGGGGGCTGGAGGGAGGCTGAGGCTGGAGACTGTTCACAGCCCCAAGGCTGGTGGGCCAGCGGCCTGCACCAGGGAGCTCAAGACCCAGCTCTGCCTCTGCCTCTGCCTTGCTGTGCAACCTCCACAAGTTCCTTTCCCTCTCCGGTCTCCTGAAAGCCCAGAGGCTGACAGCCCAGACTGTCACTGGGGTCCTTTGTGGTCCCACAAAGCCCTGTCTTGGTGGGGAGGGACTCCCAGTGTCCCCCTCGCTGAAGGTACACTCCATCGCCAACCCCAACACTGTCACATTGACCGGGCAGGCTCTTTACATACGCTGTTTCATTTCATCAGCACACCCTTGTGAGGAAGCCTTCATCTCCAGTTTACCGGTGAAGAAACTGAGGCCCAGGGAAGGCAAGTGGGTAAGAACGAGGAGCCTAAATCCCCATGCCCCTGCCTCTCCTTCCCAGGTTAGGTGGTCACCTGGCCTAGTGCACACCGGGACTGGCTTGTCTTCCAGCCCAGAAGACCCGGGGAAGCAGCGTTTAGGACGGGGTGCCTCTCACCCGGCCCTCAGGCTGCTCAGGCCTCAGCCAGGTTCCTGGGAGCTGCGCCCTTCCATGTTCCAGGGCTGGCGGCGTGCAGCGTGCTGAGCTGCAATTACTGCTCCTCTGCGTTGCCCCGTCTGGGAGCTTCCCCGGGTGCCTCGGGGAGGCCCCGTTCTCAAAAGGCAGACAAGACCACACACAGACCCTCGAAATTCTCAGCACGTTACACGTTTTAACTGTTGAAGCCACACATCGCCCTGTTATCAACCCCATTTGACAGACGCGGGAACCGAGGCAGAATAGAATAGAGGCTACGTTACTTCCCAGGGAGCGGCGCTGGCAGACCCAGAGTGAGGACTTAAGACCTGGCAGTGTGGCCCGAGAGCCACTGTGCTCAACTCCCTCCCAGCACACGTGACACAAAGGGAAACAATAGTGGACAGGCAGTCTGTAATTACCGATTTCACTGTACAGGACAGACTCTCTGTGCCCGAGGGAAGCTGAGTGTGGAGGCAGATCAAAGTTTCCGAGAAGGAAGCCCGAGTCCCGGTGATCAAGGTGTTGGAAGAGGTGGGTGGGGGTGGAGGCGCAGGTCTGACAAGGGTGTTTGATTTGTTTGAGATACGGGGTCCCCAGCCATAGGTGCCAGGTCTTTTACCAGCCCACCTCTCCATCCCTACACCCACCTCAACACTTCCATTGCACAGAAGGGAAAACTGAGGCCTGAGCTCTTTCCAACAGGGCCTTCTGATTCTCAGAGGACGGAGGGTATCAGCTAAAGGGATGAGTTTCTGGGGGCGCAAGGGGAGGGGCTGTGGGCCTTGAACCTCTGAACCTCAGTGCTCCAGGCTTCCTTTCCCAGGCCACGTGGGGAAGGATCCCCCCTCCTCCTCTCCCCATCTCCCTGGCCTCTGCCACATCAGTAGGCCACAGGAGGGGCCTAGGCAGATGGGAGGCCAGCATCTTTCAGCCTCCACAGCCAGCCCAGGAAGGGGGCCATTTCACAGAGGGAAACATTTAGAGCTCAGTGAGTTTTGGTCTTGCCCAAGGTCACAACAGCTGACTGGAAGGGGGTCGGTTTGTGTCTCTTGAGAAGGGAGAGGGAGCGCAGAGAACAGAGAGGAGAGGAGAGAGGAAGGGAAAGGGGAAGGGTGGTCTCAGGTGTCCTGAGTCCAGTTTTCACAGGTCCCTGCCCTGGCCTCAGTCTCCCCAGTTGGCTTCCCTCCCCCTTCCCAGAAAGGACAGAGCATAGCCTCGGCCCCAGGCACAAGGCATCCTGGGAGGGAACGTGTGGATGAGGGCTCTGGTGGGGTGTGGGTCCTGGGAGGGGCTGGGGAGGGACTGTTTGTTCCCGGGTGGCCCACGTTTGGGGACGGCTTTATGGTGCCATCTGGAAGATGTGGCCTGGGCGGGACTAGCTGGCACGGGGCCAGGGCGGGGAAGGGGGCACGGGGCACAGTGGGGAGCTGCCCCCCAGCTGTTGCCTGGCCCTGAAAGGAGGGTGGAGTCCCCTGGTGAGCATGAGCCCAGTGTAGTGTGACGAAGATTCTGCGAAGCGGGGAACTAGTCCCATTTTGTGGGTGGGGACACTGAGGCCCAGCCGATCAGTGAACCGCCCCAGGTGACACCTGGCCAGGTTTGAATGACATTGAAGCTCACGTCCTACCTTCGTACCCACCTCCCAGCACTGCCACACGGGCGTTGGGCACCAATGGCAAGCCTGGAACGAGAGGACCAGGCCTGGATGCTCTGAAACCTTGGGCAAGTGTCTCTACCTCCTTAGGGCTCAGTTTCCTATACTGTAAAATGGGAGAGTATATACTTTCTGGGTCGACCAACAGGAGAAACCGCTGAGAGAGCATTCGTGAACGTGGTCAGGAGGATCAAAGGACAGTGGTTCCAGGGGTGGATGAGGGTGTGCTTTTTTTTATCGTGGAGGTTTACAGCTGACAGACCCACGGCGCTCACCCTGCTGCCACGGGGGGAAGTCCTTACCTGGCATCCAAGACCCTTGACTGCCCCCCCCTTAGTCATTGCTGCCTGGCCTTCTCTCTGAGCCTCAGTCTTGTCATGGATAGGACAAGATAGGAGGCTCCAGGAAGCCCCTGCATGAGAAAATGTACCACATAGACACATAAGGTATTGTCACTCAGTAACACTGACACCGCAAGCAGATCGGTCCTCAGCTCCTCAGGGAGGAGTTTTTGATCTTCCTAAGGCCTCAGAGACATCAGGGTGAGAGACAAGGTCTCCGGCAGCAGGACCGTGGAGGGAGACAATTTGGGGCACTAGCCCATTCTTACTCCTTCCCTAGCACCCCGAGGCAGCTTTCTCCACGAGGGCATGTGCTCAGGGCTTAGGGTCCCTGCGCTTCGGGGTGAAATTGACTTCTCCCATACGGTTGGTTTGGGGACAGCACTGGCTCCCTTCCAGGTCCAGTGAGAGGCCAGAAGGGGCTGCCTGGGGAGGGAGGCCCTGTCTTCCTCGTCAGGTGCCCACCACTCAACCCCACGCACGGGACCCAACCCACCAGAGGGGACCACCTAGAGGATCCACTCAGGCCAGCCTTGGAGCTTCAGCATTTGCTAAGCAGCCCCTCTGAATAACTGCGGTACTGATACACAAGCCCCTCCCCACACCTCCTTGTGAGTTTCCCTTTTGTCGCTTCTCCAGGCTGGGGCCAGCCCCTGGGCCGAGGGCTCTCACACCTGACATCTGACCTGGGGCCTTCCGTCTGGAGCTGTGTTCTATCACCTGCCTCTCCAGGGTCTACAGTTTTTGGATTCTGGGGGTCTACAGCCACTTCCCTGGGGGCTACATACATTTATCACACACATTTTTTAAAAAGTTTACTTATTTATTTTGAGAGAGAGAGCGAGCAAGTGGGGAAGTGGCAGAAAGGGAGAGACAGAATCCCAAGCAGGCTCCGCTCTGTCAGCGCAGGGCCTGACGTGGGGCTTAAACTCACGAACCACAAGATCATGACCCTGGCCGAGATCAAGAGTCAGACACTCAACCACCTGAGCCACCCAGGTGCCCCCTTCACACACATTTACTGAGTGCCAGCTGTGTACCTGGTGCCTCTTGACCACCTGGTTAATCACATCTACCACCTTTTCCCTGGTTTATCTTCCTGGTACTTAGAGGAGCCTGGAAACACCTTCTTTAGGTCTTGGTCTGTGCGATGCTGTCTCTCCCCATCAGATGTCAGCTCCTTGCAGGCAGGGGGTAGATCTGGAGTGTCCACTGCTGTCTCCAGTTCTGGAGTGGGGGGTCCTGCACTGCCCCACTGAGGGACACCATAGGCTGATGTTATGCATACCTTTCTCTTGAGCAGCCCTGGGGGGTTTCTGTTACTGGAAACCCCAACAGGTTCAGAAAATGCACTGCGGTCTCCTTACGAGAGAATAGAAGGGTGGGGGTGAGGACAGAGGGCCCCATGGGTGGAGGGAACACCGAGACGGAAGAATGCAGGCATGCATACGGAAGAGAGTGCTAGTTGTCTTCCCAGTACCCACTCTCTCCTTCTTTCTTACTAATGGAACCCTAATTTTCCTGGATAAAGTAATGCCAGCATTCCTCGCAGACAGAAGGAATAGTTAACCAAGTTCTATCTAATGGGAGATTCGTGAAGTTGTTAGGTAGGGATTCCGGGGCAGTTCCTTAAAAAGAGGACTGATTCAGTCTTTCCTCCTTTCTGCCTGGAACTGGGGTGTGATGGCTAGAGCCATGGTGGCTACATTATGACCATGAAGAGGCCTTGAGGATGAAAAGCCAGCCCTGTAATTGCCTTCAGACTTTATATATAAGAGAAAATAAATCCCCATCTTGTTTAAGCCACTGTCTTTCAGGACTATGGTACTTGCAGCCAAATGTAATTCCTAAATGACTCAAGAGGGTCTGTCAATATCTTCTTCTTTGCCATCTCCTTTGTCTAGGCGGTCTTGGGTGACCATTTCCTTTAAGGAGGCCTTTGAGAAGCAAAGGGGATGAAGCCAATTCATTGGATGTGGAGCCAATCCTGGGAGATCAGGGCATATCCAGGAGAGAGTCCCTGTAGAGGTAAGCCATGCTTGGGAGTGTCCAGGGAGGGTAGAGTTTGAAGGGACCCTGAACTCAGTTCTCATCCACTGTCCCCCTCACCAGTAAGTTTGCAGATAAATATACGATATCCACGGCACATACAAATCTCCAGTAACAACACCCCTTCTCCCAAATACACAGAGCCAGTATTAGAAAATGCTCTAATATCTAGGAACTTTGCCAAGGTCTCCCTTATGGGAGCCCTGCCCACTGCATCCAGAGGAGTCAGGACCATGGACTGAGGCTGTGGCCAGCCCAGGAGTGAGGGCGGCCGGGCCAGAGGCACTGCTGTGGAACTCTGCTAGGCCCAGTGACCAGAGCTGGGGGAGACCACGGATGCTTCTCTGCTGGTTAGAACAGGCCCTTGAGGGCACAGTGCTGAGGCGGGCACTGCAGCTCACTGTCTAAGCCTCGCATCATGTGGGTGAGAGACAGAGCCCAGAGATGGGGATTGTTTCCCTCCAAGTCACACAGGTCTAACGGTGGGGCAAGGTGAAACGCCAGCCAGAATCTCCATTTCACAAAATCCACAACTGGCTCAAAAATACAACAGGCACCTTTCCCCCTTTTTTGGCTGTTCGCCTTTTCTGGAATGCTCTTTTCCCAGACATCATAATGATCATTCCCTCGGTTGCTTCACATCTTTTCTTCATATATCACCTTCTCAGTGGGGGCCTCCCCTGACCTCCTATTTAAAGCTGAACTTCATCAGGGTGCCTGGGTGGCTCAGTTGGTTAAGCATCCGACTTCAGCTCAGCTCATGACCTCATGGTTCATGAGTTTGAGTCCCATGTTGGGCTCTGTGCTGACAGCTGCTTCAGATTCTGTGTCTCCCTCTCTCTCTGCCCCTCTCTGGCTCACGCTCTCTCTCTCTCCTTTCTCAAAAATAAATATTAAAAAAAATAAAGTGGCACTTCACCTTCCCTTTGCTACGCCGTTTCTCCATATCCCTTCTCATCATCCAACATACCACATACTTCACACATGTTGGCTCCATGATGCAGGGTATTTTTTTTGTCTGTTTCACCACTGCATCCTCAAGACCTAGGACAAGGCTCAGTCCAAGGTAGGTAACTGCTCAGTATTTATTTCTTAACAGGATGGATAAGAGAAGAATGTCCAGCTTCAGCCACAGTGCTTCCGCACATGGAGGGCGTGAGGAAAACGCTTGAGTGGCCGCTGCTTCCCGGTGCACGGACGTCGCCGCAGCCATAGCCCCGAGGGCACCAGAGTTGGCGGATCTGCGGGAGCCAAGACGCGCCCTTTTAAGGGCAGACTGAAAACAAAGCTTAAATTGTCTCCGCTGCTTTCCTCATGGAAAAAACAAACTAGGCCTTCCCAGCTCTTTTGTGACCGTGGCTCTGTATGAACGTGAGGGTGTGCACATGCACATCGCTGGGTATTTATGCAGTGTCATGGCCATCTGGCCACATCATCCCACCCACAGTGTGGGACTGTGGGTCTGAGCCTCAGTTTCCTCACCTCTTAAGTGGGAATTATAAGGGTGCTTACCCTAACTGAATATTGGTTCTTGCGAGGGCCATTGAATGGGAAGGCACCCGTGGGAGCCTGCTGGAGCACTGGACATGATCTAGACCTTGATGTGGGTGACGGGGATGTGGGTGTTGTTTGGAAAGAGGTCCTCAAGCTGAACCTGTCTGTTTTGGGCTCTTTATGTATGTAAAGTATACAACAACAGAATTAACAGTGAGGCTGAAATGTAAAAGTTTCAAATACATGTGATTTATGGCAAAAACTAAAACACAAAACACTACCGGCTATTATTAAGTATGCATAAGGGTGTGAATGTTTTGCGGGCACATGGTGGTGTGAGACTACAGGACCCTAAGGGTGTGGTGGTGTGTCCGGGCAGGACCTAAGCTAATGAGCGCACACCTGTGTCAGCAGGTGGGCGTACCTGTGCAGTGTGAACAAGTGCTCCTGGTGTGAGTGGAGCACCGCACGTGTACACTGGGTCACACGCTTGTGCATGTGCTTGGGCACATGCGGGTGTGGAGGGCTCTGTTCTTCCGACCCTGAATCCTGAGCCAGTGGGGCTGGGACACAGCTCGCACCACGTAAGGTGGGGGCTGGCTGGCACTGGGCCTGCTCCCCTGTTCCCACCCCTCGCAGGGGAGGCAGGAGACTCCCAGGTGGAGGGCTCCCAGGCCCCCTTCTCTTCCCATAGCTGTAACTTCGTGAGGATGCAAATTCCTCTTCACTCCATGCAAAAGAGGGCTGAGAGCCAAGGCTGCCTCCCCTCGGGCCCAACCACCACCGCAATTGGGCCCCACCAGACACCTGGCTGTGCGGCTCGGGGATTGGAGCCAGCTGGAGTCGGTCCTTGTGTGCCAGTCACTGATTCTCTCTCCCCTGGAGGACCGTGGCTCTCCCCCTGGCTTAGGTGTCCTGGAGAGAGCCTGGGCCAGGAGTGACCCACATGCTGTGGGACTCTGGGGAAGGCAGTGTCTTCTCTGGTCTCTCAGGCTCTTCCTGGTCTCGTGTTTGGGGATGCTGGGGAATGGTCACTGTCCCCACCCCGGGCTGCAGGGGAGACGCCTTACTGTCCCAGACCCTCCTGCGTGGCACATTTACTGCGGGCCCCCTCCCAGGACATAGCCAAGCCAGTGCCCCACTGCTGCTCACTTCTCCCATCTCCTAAGTCCTGTCTTCCCACAGGGACGTGTCTTCATCAGCCCTGGATGACCCACATGGCTGGGCGGGGGGAGCTTGGGAGAGGCAGGATACATACACGACTGCCCTTCTGACCTATCTTGGTAACAACTGCCCCCAGCCCCAAGCCTTCACCCCCATGGCTTCCGGTTAAAATGTGCTCAACTATCGGGAAGCCAGGAGGTGTGAGAGGAGAGAACTCAGCGACGGATGCAGCAGAAGCAAGAGCTGGAGATGTCGGGAGGATGGCTGTGCTCTTTGACACCAGCACCTGCCGTGAGGGTGGGGTGCCATCGTGGTGCCCACTTGTGGCCTGGCCTCCATCCCTGGCCCTGGTTCTGCTCTGGGCCCTTGAGGGCAGCTGGAAGCAAACGTGTCAGCTCCACTGCTCCACCCTCGGAAGTGGTAAACCACAGCGGCCAAACCAGTTCCCAGGCCTGGGTTTCAGGCTGCCATCTCAACGTCAGGCGCACCTGTGCTGCCCCCTCCCTCCAGGAGCCCCGCCGCCGTCCGGGTCTGAGCTGGGCTGGGCAGTGTCTGCCTCCAGGAACCAGGCCAGCCCCCCACAAGGCCACCTCTCCTACACATCTGTTTCTCCACTCAGCAAACGTGTGTTGGGAGCCTATTGCCCGCACGACCGACACGGCCTCTTCCCCTGAGAGCCTCTTAGAGGGAATTAGGATCTCCAAGACTTCCTTCTACAACGGTCCTTTCTTGCCAATCCAACTCCCACCCAAGAAATACCCGCAAGGATTTGCTTGAAATAAAGGCTGTGGTGCAGGGGGAGACTCCCAACCAGGCTATGGATATTTTTGGACTCTGCCCCCCAGATGCCCAGTGTCCCAGTCCCCGGTCCTCAGGAGCCTGGGCCTCCCACACCCAGCAGGCCACACAAATAGAACAACAGCTCACCTCATACTGGACACTTACCATGTGCCAGGTGTATGGTGCTAAACTTTTACGATGGGTTTTAATTCTCATGCAATCTGTGGAACTGTCCTCATTTATAGAGCAGGACAGTGAGGTTCCGGGCACATAACCTGACCTGTCACACCATGGAAAAGCAGCAGGGCCTAGATACAAACTGGAGCTCACCTACCTGGCGTGGAGAGCAGGGGCAGCATCCCCTGCAGCGGTGGGGATCTGGAAAACCTACTTGCAGGGGGAGCCAGGCCAGGGCAGGGTCCTTCCTTTCCAGACAGGCCCTGGGCCACAGGGCGCCCTCTGCCGGCCTCAGGCCCACCCGGCACCAGCTCCGAGGCGGCCATGCTCCAGGCACCCCCAAGGGACAGATCCTGCCCCCCACCCCCCCCGCCATCCTTCTGGAAAGGTATCCCTTCACAGCTCAGCTGAGGTCCCTCCCAGGCCCCTGCTGCCTCACCGCCTTCTAACTGTATGGGGTGGGGGGTGGATGGCCCTGGGTGCTTAGAGACCCCAAGCAGCGACAGCCCAGCCTTTCAGGGATCTTGGGGGTCTTGGTTGTTTGGCCAGGGCTGGGGGCTTCCACTCAGACATAGCCCCCATCTTCTCTCGGGCTTCCTTCTCCCACAGCCCAGCAGGAGGAATTCCTAGAACTTGGCTCCAGGGCCCCTAGACTGTCACTAAATTAGAACCTACTGGGGCCCTGGCTTCACTCCTCCCTGCCCCGGTCACCTGACTCGCGGGCGGAACCACTCCTGGCCTGGACAGCCTCTGGCCACCGTACACTCTATATCCATCCACAGAGAGGGCTGGGACAGAAGGGTCTAGGGACGGGACAGGGATTGCCAGGACAAGAGAGGTCAACTGCCATCACCAGAGCTCTGACTCCATCTTCTTGGTCAGAGAAGATTATCACAAGGGAGCCAGAGCAACAAGCAGGCTTTGAGAGAGTGCGCTGACAGAGGAGGTCAAATCTGCGGGCACTCCTTCCATGGGCGGCTCCTCCGGTCCTGAGGATTTAAATTCCGCCTAATGGCTGATGACTCCCACACTGTATCCCGCTCCCCCTTCCCTGGGCACCGCAGACTTGCAAGTCCACCTGGCTGCCCGGCACCTCCCACAGATGCAAACAGGCATCTCACACGGTGCAGGTCTGGACGGGATTCCTGATAGTACCCACGAGGATCACGCTGTCCTATCTGTCCTGGGGAGCAGCAACGCCTCCATCCAGTAGGGAGGTCCCGGCTGTTCAGGCCTCCATCTCACACACTGTCCTCTCCTCGCACTGGGCGTCTTACCCATCGGCAAATACCAGTGGCTCCACTTTCTTCTTCTTTTTTAATGTTTATTCATTTTTGAGAGTGTGAGCTGGTAAGGGGCAGAGAGGGAGGAAGACAGAGGATCTGAAGCGGGCTCTGCACTGACAGCAACGAGCCTGATGTGGGGCTTGCACTCACGAACCACGAGATCATGACCTGAGCTGAAGTTGGACACTCAACCGACTGAGCCACCCAGGTGCTCAAAGTGTTCTACAGATCTAGCTACTTCTCACCATCCCAATGACAGCACCCAGTCAACACTGGGTCTTCCTGCTTCTGCCCTCGTAACCTAGTGTTGAGACTTCAACACAGCAGCCAGAGAAATCTTTTAAAGGACGTCAGATGTGTCCCTCCCTGTGCTCACAATGCTTCAATGGCTCCTGTCTCCCCCAGAGTGAAAGCTAAAGCCATTCCAATCACCTCAAGGCCCTTGACCACCCTTACCCCCTCACCCCACCCCCACCGCCCCAGCCCCTGCTCTGACCTTGTTTCTTACTACTGTTGTTCGCTCTGCAATAGCCCACATTCCTGCCTCAGGGCCTCTGCATCTGCTGCTCTGCCTAGAACCTTCTTACACCACGTATCCACAAGGTGTTCTTCATGCACGTCAGCGAAGGCTCCTCTGGCCATCCTGTATACAACAGCAATCCTCTCCCTCACCAGCGCTCCCTACCTTTTGTTTTCTCTCCATAGCACCTGTCACCTCTTGACATACTACATCTTTGTTACTTGCCTGTCCACCCTGACTAGAGCATCAGCTCTATGAGCACAGGGGTTTGTCTCTTTTGGTCACTGCTCTATCTCCAGCACCTAGAACAGTGCTTGGCATGTAAATAATGCTTAATAAGAGAGTGCACGAACTGCCAAGGGACAAGGGCAGCAGAACTCTCCCGAATGGCTACTGGGAAGGCCATTCTTCTACCTCTTCCCCAGATACTGACAGAAACAGGACCACAGGAAGAGTCCTCATAGAGGTGCTGACCTCCTTTCTGGGACTTGGTACACCAGCCGCTCTCCCACCTTCCTGCAGATGGTTTCCTCCACCCCCTTCCCATGTCTTCAGGTTCAGCCAAAGCGCCCCTTCCTCCCAGATGGTCTCGGAATAAGGCTGCACGCTCCACAGGACCTGCACTTCCAGGGTCACAAGTTGTGAGGAGTTACCTGTTCACAGACGGAGCGCCACACTGTCTCATGGTTGTGAGGATTGAACAGGGGGAATTCACGGAAACAGTTGGATAGGGGCTGGTCAACAGCGGCCAACTGATAGAACCACAGTTAGAGCAGGCACCCAGACATTTGTTGTTTGTGCAGAAAGGCAGTATGCCAGTAGTGGTGTTTAAGGCAGAAATCACAGCCTGGGAAACCCTGGGAAATTGTTCACATTTTGAATATTACTGTTCTAGACACTGAGTATTACTGTTCAACTCCCTCCAATTCTAGTGGGCCTGACCAACACAGCACTGGCTACATCTGGCTTGGTCTCACAGGCCCAGCGGCGGCGGTGGGGGCGGGGGGGGGAAGGTTGCACCCCTTCGGGCCATCCTCTACTGTCTCCATGCAAAATGCAGTCCCAGGACCAACAGCGCCCGCTTGCCTGGGAGCTCGTTAAACACACAGAACCTTGCCCTCCTCCCCAAGACTTACTACATCAGAAATCGCATTGTAACACACACAAGTTTGAGGAGTACTGCCCCACATCACAGCACTGCAGACTTAGTTGGGCTAAAAAGGAGGTTAACTCCCCCGGCCTCCTTCCCGGAGTTCCACCTCCGGCCCAGTTTTTAAACACGTCCTGTGCGTTCTATAGAGGAGGCATCTGAGACCCGTCAGTCATGCTAGCCTGTCAGAAACCGTTCTCTGGGCCCGCTGACCCCCAAACTCAAACACACTTTCCCGTCTCAAAGCAGTCGTGCCTGCTCCCTGCTCCACTCCCATGAGTGCCCTGGGTGCCTGTTCTCTTGGCCGCCAGCCAGGGCTGGACACCAGGTGGTGTCAGAGAAAGTGGCCGGGTCACAGCAAGCAGGTGAGCAGGTGCGGGAGGGGCCTTCTAGAGAACAGGGTGGGAGGCACCCTGGTAAAACCTCAGCTGGGGCAGGGAAGTGGCTTGAGGAGTTGTTTGCTCTACCAGGAGGGCTGGGCCTCGGCCACTCTGACTGCCTCCCCCACGCCACCCACCAAGGCAAGAGAGCCCCCTCCCTGTCACCTAGCCCCCGTGGGAATGGCTTGATCCAGGAGCTACCCTCAAACCTGCTCCCCTCTCCCAGGGCCGGGTGACTTCTTGACAGGTTACAGCCCCAAAGACAAACAGATTCTGCCAGGCAAATAAGTGTCCAGCCGTAGGGGTGCTGAGGAAGGCCTGGGAGGGGTCTGAGCTGCCAGAAGACCCAGGTGACAGGGTGGGGGCACCTCTCCTGCAGAGAACAAACAGCCCAGGGCACCTGGAAGGAAGCAGGATGCTGGTGTGCTCACCACTGGGGTCTCGGGGCCAGTCTCCCACACCCTGGGCTCTGGTTATCAGGCTAAACAGAGAAACCAGAGTCCTGCATTTAGGCCCTTAGGGGAGAGACCAGTTCTTATGCGGTGCCTCCATTTCTCTCCTGAATCTGTGGTCACTGGTTCCCGCAGTGGGCGGCCGACAGGGAGATGGCCAGGACATCCCCTCCTTGGCTCCCATCCAGGGCCACCATCATTTAGAACACACAGCTTTGCCAGCCAGGATGAAGGCCCAATTTGGGTCTGCAATGAGGTGACACTAATGCCCACATATGGGAGATGAGGCTATTGAGCCTGTACCACTCAAGCCAACTCCCTTCCTCTCTGATCTTTCTCTTCAACACAGGGGTGATCATGTGACTTGAGTCCTGCACTCTTAAAAGTGCTTTAGACACGAGGAGATGGATCCGGCGAAACCACCATTTGCCATGATGCCAACTATGTTTTTTTCATGCTATCTGACCATCATGTAACCTTCCTCCCCATCTCCTGGCCAAGGTCACAAGCTTATCTCACAAAAGTACATGGGACAGGTTCAAATTTGTTTGCCAACTGCCTAGAACATGGTCCCTACCTGACTCTCAGGTTCCCAGGCCAGTCCACAAAAATTTACCTAATCCATAAGATGCCAGAAGGAGCGCCTGGAGCATCCAAGAACTATACTCAACGACCACAGGAGACATGTAAGGGAAGATGCATTCCCTCTTTCATCTAAATCCAGGATGCTACGGGCCCAGCTGGGACTGAGAAGGAGAACCCCAACTCAACCCTTTCTTCACAGGAGGAAAGGCGCCCGTGATGCTGTGCCTTCTCCCTGTGCTGTTCCTCTACCTGTGCTCTGGACCTGCCACACAGTAAATGCCCAAATGGTGCCTACTGGCTGGTTGAGACTAACTTGGCTGGCTCTTCCTATGCACTGGGAAATGCATAGGGAAATGCAAAGCGCTCCACAGATGCTCAGTACCTGGTGGCCCTTGGGTACTGTTTCCTCATCTTTTTGAACACTGAGCCAGGAAGGGCAGCAGATCGAATTATAACCCTGGGACTAATTTCCCAAATGCAATGAGCCTCAGTGTCTCTGTTTTCCCATCTGCAAAATGAAGACCCAGAGATCAGAAAGTGCACATCAGTGGGGGAAAGCTGGTACACAGGGTGCCTGAAGGTACAATAAAACTCACCGACACACGTGAAAATAGTATTTTTTTTTTTTTTGGTGTGTGTGTTAATTTAATCATACAAATATTCATTTATACAGTAAGGAAAAGCCTCCCCATCTTCGTCTCCTCCCAGGCACCACGAGGCCCAACCACACACACCCGCCAGCGTGCTTGCTCCACACCACTGTCCAGGTGGAGAGGCAGCCACTGCTGCTCCAGCACTCACCCAAGGAAATGAAGGAAAGGCAAGGCAGGGCGGGGTGGGAAATCAGCCTGCACTTCTGAGCCCGGGCGACCCCACCGTCCTCTCTTGCTGGGGCTCCGACTGAATTTGGGGATCCCATCCTGGCCACCCTCAAGTCACACTAGCTGTTTTGGTGAGGTTCTATGATGAGCTTAAGGTTACAGCCAATCCTAACTGGGGGAGAGAAGGCTGTTTCTTGTAGAAAAATACCCCAAATTCAACTGTCCCCATGGCAAAAAGAAAAAAAAAAAAAAAAAAAGCATGCACGCGTACACACATCCACACACACCTCACTCCATGCACACAATAGGTTCTTCCAGGCCTGAACCCTTCTGCCTCCCTCGCTGGGCCCAGGCACCTAAGGATGCTGTCTGCCTCATCTCATGGGGGCCAGACATCAGTGGTCCTGCCTAGGAGGCAGCCTGCCTTTTGCAGAAGAGGCCCAGAGGAGCAGAGCCTACTGGGGCTGAGAGGGGCACCCCTACCACCACTCTAGGCAGGGGGGAAGAGGGGAACTCTAGGCACTGCTCAGAACCCAAACCAGCGAGAGGGAGCAGAATGAATGGGACTCCCTCAACCCTACTCCATGGCTTGTGCTTGCTTTGGCCCTCTGTAAGAAGTCCCCTTTCCAAGGGTGTGTACAGCAACGGTTTGTTCTTGGGAGGGAAGTCAATGTGCTGGGGAAAGTCACGTTGCCTGCAAGCAAGAGAAGGAACAGGATGCCTCTGTAGGGCCAGACCCACTCAATGGTGACATATGAAAACCCCTGCTGAATAAAGGCAGGTACCTCCTCCTGGGAAATGGGGAGGGGGCACCTGGCGCAGGGCAGATGAGAAAGCCAGGAAGCCAGGCGATGTAAGACCTCCACGATCCTGCCCGGAGCAGCTGGAGGTGTGCTGTTTTGAGGGTTATCAAACCAGCAAAATGGCTGGGCATGTGTGGGCTCCAGGGTGGCAGTGTCCCAGGAGGTTGGCACCAACAGTAGTGGCGATCTAGGCCTAACAGGCCCCTCAGACAAAAAGGTATCGTGAGCCCCTGGCTTGGGCCAGTGATGGCCTGAGCACCCATCAGGGACCCCGACACCCCTCCCCGCCCCCCGCTCTGCTCAGGAATGGAGCACTCACATGCACTACAAATGGGTGCTCCAGGGTGAGCCCTATCAGTCTAGCCCCAGACCCAGAGGCACGGCCCTTCTCAGTGGGCAGGCTCCACCTTCCCCAGCGCTTCTCCCGTGGACCAAAGTTTATCCTGCCTTTTATTTTTTGGGAGGTGGGGAGGTGAAGGGGGAAATTTCATACAAGCTTTTCTCCCACAATCAAGCTTTAAAAAACAACAGTCTCAGAAGAGGATGAGGAGGAACAAACACCACACGTTTTTGGAACTGAGACACCCCGACAGAGACAGACGGGCAGGCAGACCCTCACCCACACCCAGGCTATATGACCCCTTGCAGCCACTCATCACCTGGTCTCCCTGCTTGTCTCACACCCCCTGTGTGGGTGGGGGGTGGTAACATGCAGGTGACCCTACAATCACACCCTAGATCCATATCCCCGGCTATCAAACCAACCAAGACTCAAAGGAAGGAGGGGGTGAGAAGAAAAGAGAAGAGGAGGGACTTTGCATATTCTTGTATCTTTGGCAGACAGCTGTTCTAGCCTGGTTCAAGCTTCCCACGGAGAGATCCACATCTCAACCTGCTTGGAATCCATAGGATGCTGGTGGGGCCACGTGCCCATGTGGGCAGCCGGCCAATTAGCCTCTGCTCTGGCTGGGCTGCCCCTTACCCACCTCCTCCCAGTAACCAAGCCCCCAGCTCAGGGAGGGGTGCTCTCGTTTCACCAAAATGTGGTCTCTCAAGTCACACGGTCAGTAACTGTGGCCCGTTCCCGTGGCCAATTCCCCACTTGGGGCTGTATTTTCATACCTTATAACAGCTCAGCCTCCACTAACAGGCTATGAAAATACCACAAAGGACAATGGGAGGGAAACACAGGGAAGGGAGCTGTGTGACAATAGAGAAGCCTGGACACCCTTCCACCCGCCTGCTGCACACCTGCTGGTGAGTGGCACCAACACCCAGTGTGTGTGTGCATGTGGCACACACATGTACGCAGCACAGAGGCACTGTTCCCAGAGTGAATGGGGAGCCACTGTGTATGAAGAACCCAAAAAAGCATTAAGTGTGATGGCAGTCCTCTCTGCCAAGAGAAACCTGGAAGAAAAGCAATCTGAACTGTTAAGTGTGTGCAGAAGGACACCTTTTGGGCCCGAAAACTCCCATGTCACCAGAGAGCTGTCCTCAAGGCTTACTCTGCTGGCCATGCAGGGAGGTTTGGGCTTCAGAGAGGTTCTGTTGGTAACAAGCCACAGGGGTTGACGAATACAAATGTTAAAGGTGTAAATCAACAGAAGATTAAAGAGAAAAGAAGAAAAGGGTGAGAATTCATTGGCTGATGCCATTAAAAACAAATGGGGTCAGAAGCTTCTGGAGTCATGTGGCCCAGGAGATGTCCTCCTGTAGCACTGACCCGGAGAGCCCCCACACATGCCACACCAGCTTTGAACCTGAATCGCTTCCAGAGCAAGCAGCTAATCTATAAAGGGCACATTATCCCTTATCTAAAAACAAAAGTGGGGCAAGAGGGCAAAAAATTAACATGTGCTCAAAACTACAACCTGTCTGTAGGCAAAATAATTTTTGTTTAAAAAGATGGCTTTTTTCCCCCATTTAAAAATTTTTTCCTTCCCGAGTGACCTAATGACTCGTTAGACTTGACGCCCATTAAACAAAACCCAAGGTGGCTGCATGGATTTCTTCTTAGTAGCCTCAACACCATTCCCGCGGTTCAGCACTCACACATGCGCACTGAGTTTACTCAAAACTAGTCTGTTCTGCTTCTTCCTCTTCTTCCAGGATGGGGGGGTCGAGCCAGGGGTCCATGCGATGTGGTCTGCAATCCAGAGGAACCCCGTGCCCTCCCCCCCACCCAAAGTCAGGCCTTCTGTCTTTTGTTAACTTTTCTTCTTGGCGACACCCGTTTAAGACTGGCCGAAGGGGTAAGGCCCGTGGAGCCCCTGGAAGAGAGTGAACATAGTCAGTGATGGTAAACAAAGCAGGTACCATTTGACAATCAAACCAAGTGAAAGAATCTCTGGTTCCCAGTGAGCCAAAAGCAGAGCCCAAGGCACAAAGCCCATGGGGTGTCCTCGCCAGGCAAAATCTCAAGAGGCCAACCATCAGCGTTCCAAGGTGCTAAGTAAGTGTTCTCTCTCCAGCACAGCATCCAAAGAGAGGGGAGGCCATGGGGACAATCCTCATCATCTTTCAGCTTCTAGATCAATCAGTGCCATCGTTCCTCCACCCAGCTCACAAAGCCTTCTCCCTTTTGGACAACAATGTCTCAACCTTTCTGCTAAAGATCCCTGTACACCATTTTCAGCACCTTAACTGCAGATGTAGGCTCCTTCTGGCTCGTGACCCTTATACCAACAATACTGTAGCATAAACACCAAGTGTCTACTGGGCACCTAGAAAATAGGCATGGTACAGGACCTTTGCATACACTGTCTCTAAGTCTCACCCCGAAAGCCAGGTTAAGTATAGGTGTGCTCACTTAACTCATGCCCACTGGACTGCAGAGACTAAAAGACCTGTTCGAAGCCACAGGGGTAGTAAAAGGCAGAACCAAGGTTCTTTTTTTTTTTTTTTTTTTAATGTTTTATTTATTTCTGAGAGAGAGAGAGAGAGAGACAGAGACAGCATGAGCAGGGGAGGATCAGAGAGAGGGGGAGATACAGAATCTGAAGCAGGCTCCAGGTGCTGAGCTAGCTGTCAGCACAGAGCCCGACGTGGGGCTCGAACCCGCGAAGCATGAGATCATGACCTGAGCCACCCAGGCGCCCTCCGAGTTTCTAACCCAGGTCCGATTTCTATTCTCCCCACGTTGCCTCTCCCCTTGCCACATGATATGGCTTCTTCTCAATTCCCAAAGGTATTTTCTGTTTTCTGTGCTGCTTGACTGGGTGGAAAAGGCTTCAGTCTCATTTTCCCCTCATGTTAAGAATGAGACACCAAGATGTGCCAACACCAAAGCAACTGCATAAACTTGCTGGAGGATGACCTGTGTCTCCCTCCACCTTCCCACCCTCCTCCCAGAGCATGCTCCCTGGGAAGACCAGTCAATGCCAAGACTGAGAAGGGCAAAAGTTAACTGGTGACCAGCCTCACTAGGGTCCTCCTCCCCAAAGTGGCCTAGAAGCAGCAGGGCCATTGGACCAAAGGGACCAAATGGGTATCACGAGCAGGTGCCTCAGCCATAACCATGACAAATGACCAGAAGATATTTCCTAATGCGTGACAACCAGTTAAAAATCCTGAATCTAGGCACAATCTGAGGCGAGAAGGCATAAAAATGACAAATACCACATTTTCTATTAGCCTGATGGGATGCGGGCAGTCAGAATTTGATTCTTTTTTTAAATGACATTTTTAAAAACATTTTTAAACATTTATTTTGAGAGAGAGAGAGAGAGAGAGACATAGCGAGCATGAGCAGGGCAGAGGCAGAGAGGGAGGGAGAGACAAAGAATCCCAAGCAGGCTCCATACCATCAGTGTAGAGCCTAAGGCAGGGCTTGAACTCAGGAAACATGAGATCATGACCCGAACGGAAATCAGGAGTTGGATGGCTTAACTGACTGCTCCACCCAGGCGCCCCCTGCCTCCCATGACACATTTCTTTATGGAGGGAAAACAGTGAGTGCTCTGTTGCACGGTTGCCAGTTACTAGAATCCTTTTCAGTGTGACTTTGTTTTGTTTGCTTCCACGTCTCAGCCAACAGGTTCTCAGTAAGCACTTGGTGACTTAATAACTAAAAGAGGACAGGGGTGCCTGGGTGGCTCAGTTGGTTAAGCATCTGACTTTGGCTCAGGTCATGATCTCAAGGTTCGTGGGTTTGAGCCCCGCGTCGGGCTCTGTGCTGACAGCCAGCTCAGAGCCTGGAGCCTGTTTCAGATTCTGTATCTCCCTCTCTCTCTGACCCTGCTCACGCTCTCTCTCTCTCTCTCTGAAATAGATAAAACATTAAAACAAAACAAAAAAAAGAGGACAGGTATTTCCCAGACTACTGCCTGGGGTGTCTGTCGGACACCCCAAAGTCACAGGAGTATTGGCTCTTCCAAAACCTGGTTCTAAAACAGCTGCTTAGGCCTCGGGACACATGTGTCCGGGTCATGCCATCCATCTGGTCACAGCCTCCCAGGTCCCAGGTCCTAGGAGGGGCTGGGCTCTCTGGAGGTGGTTAGGCTAGAGATGTAAGACCCTCTCTGTTTCTACTGCAGTGGGAATAGGTCGTGCAGAACTGAGAGAGGGGGATCTGGGTTCTACTCCCAGCTTTGCACCAGCTCACCAACTAACCTTGGTTAAGGTCCCTTCCCCTCACAGGACCTCAGGTTCCTCTCTAAATCTCCCCAGGACTTAAAAGTTCTAGGAGTCAACATAGTGCCTGACTCAGGAGGCTGAAAAACAGGAGTCCACAAAAGAATGGAAAGAATGCCCTTTGGTCATGCTTAGGCCAGAGGTCAAAGCTGCCAAGAACAGGGAACATGAGATTAAAGTTTCTATGGTGATCTCAGTGGAAGGTACTGAAATTGCTTTTTCTTTTTCCCCTTCTCCACACAAAGCCTCAGAAGACCAGAAGTATGTGTCTAGCTGCTTGGCGGCTGGCATCACTGAACCAAAAATCCCGATGAGGATGGGGCGCCTGGGTGGCTTAGTCGCTTAAGCGTCCGACTTTTGCTTAGGTCATGATCTCGCGGTTCGTGGGTTCGAGCCCCGCGTCGGGCTCTGTGCTGACTGCCAGCTCAGAGCCTGGAGCCTGTTTCAGTCTGTGACTCCCTCTCTCTCTGACCCTCCCCTGCTCATGCGCTCTCTCTCTCCCTCTCCTAGGAAAAAAAAAAAAATCCCGATGAGGTGATTTGGAGGTGGGCAGGCCAACACGACGGAGCACCAACTCCAGGCCAGGTGCTGCTGTGCCACTAGAACATATTCTCTGTAATTCTCACAAAGATCCAAGACAAGCCAGACTCAGAGAGGTAACCGAATCAAGGACACAGAACTGGTTAGAGCAGTGGTGTTTAAAACAGCCACATGTCGGGGTGCTTGGGTGGCTCAGTTGGTTAAGCATCAACTTCAGCTCAGGACATGATCTCACAAACTGTGAGATCTGGGCCTGCGCTGGGCTCTGTGCTGACAGCTGGAAGCCTGGAGCCTGCTGAGTCTCCCTCTATCTGTCCCTCCCCCACTCGTGTTCTGTCGGTCTCTGTCTCTCTCAAAAATAAACATTTTTTGTTTTTTAAAAAAGGTGTTTAAAATGGCCACATGTCTGCCAGCCGTTAGGCGAACCACACCTCCAGCAGGCAAGCCGAGGCTGTAACCATCTCAGGGGCCATGGTACCACCCGATTGACAAGGGTGGGCTGGGGGAGCGAAGGGTTCTCAGACTCTACAGGGCATGGTCGGAGGTCACACACACCAGAGGTAGAAAGTACGGAAGCTTAAAACAAGCTGTGCTCAGTACTTCCCAACATTTATTCATCTGAAACAACCCAAAGAAAGCAATAAAGGCCCAGGTCCCCACAAGATGTAGAACTAATACAATGCTTACACATCTCTGTGCAGAAAAAATGCACAGAGAAAAGAAAACCTGAAAAACAAACAGCATTTCTTGTCTACGAAGTATTTTTTCCTAAATGTAACTGTCTTCCAGACCAAAGCTCCACACACTTCACACGGGCCTTTCTAAAGCAAGTACTAGTCTTGAGACTTGTATAGAGTGCATTAGGGAAGGGAGTTCGTGCCTTTGCCAAGGAGATGCAGCACATTCCCATTTTACAGGTAAATAAATGGGTCCTGTGTAACTGGCAGAGAGAGGAAAAAAGACATAATGGGCAACTTCAGAGTTCTAACAGAGTGTCCTGGCCCTCGAACATCTGGTGTGGCATGTAACTAGCTTAGATCATGGACCTGTTGACCCTCTACTTAGTAGCTGAGCTTCCGTGGCCTTTTTAGGGAAAAAAAAATGCTATCCAATTCCCTTTCACCCAAAGAATGGCATATTGGAAGTTGTTGATGTTTTAATTGGTGCAGAAAGGTGGCCTGAGGAACAAACTCTATTCTCACCCGCCCCACACCCTGCCAAATGAACTACCATCACTTCAAGGAAGGGAGAGGAAGCCAATTCTATTTCAAAACCACTCTATCATCTAGACTCCCCACATGCAGGATTATAGGTGTCACAAATGGATCACAGAACACAGGCAATGCAACACCAGTTGTGGAGGAAAAGCCTGACAGAGATGCCAAGAACAGCTTGTCCAGGGCACCCGATGGCAGGAGGCCAAGCAGGAAGTGTCTTTCCTAACAGTGGGATGGAGGTATATTCGAAACGGGAGGCCCATCCACATTTCAGGTTGCACTGGAGTTCCAAGACCCAGTGTAACAGGTTCTGGTGGCTAATGTCTCCTACCCCAGCCTACAAGCAGGGTTTGGCAACAGAGATAATGTTCATTCTCCTCTGGGGCCTAGCAACTCTTCAAATTCTATCCATTGGAAAAGCAAATGCCAAATATTTTAACTAACCTGGCATCAATGAACACCTCTCCTAGAAGAGTTGTGCCTCTACTAATAAGGAAAACAGGGATAGATGCATCAGATGGCAATTACCACAGAGCCCTGAATTAAAAGGACTCAAGTGAAGTGAGGCCATTGGCATGATTATAAAGCTCAGGAATCTGATGTAGAAGGCTACCCTTCTCTCTCACCACACAGGGACTAGCAGCAAGGCTGGACTTATCCATGCTAACAGAGGCTATGAACAATCAAATCCTGAAAAGTAGTCCTGCATCCGACTCCAGGTCTAAAGGAAAGCTCCCCAGGGCCCATCTAACTTGCAGTTTTCAAGGCTTTCAAAGGCTATGTCTACTGGGGGACAAGAAGGTGGTCCCGGCAAAGGAGAGATGGCCTTTAGGTCCATAAGGACTGAGGCGTTGCCTGTGTGCGTCAGACTTCCCTAAGCTTTTCACCAAATAGCTGCAGTAGCTCTGAGGCCTGGGACCTAAGTTCTACTTGGCTACAGGGCAGGCGAGCCCTCTCAAAGCACAGAAGTGCCATCCCCTCCAGCTGTGACAGAGTGGCCTCTCTGCTGGTGTCTGGGAGAAGACCTCGGCCTTAAGCCAGATCATCACAGTAGCTGGGCTAGGTCCGGAACTCTAGTTCCACTATGGAAAAACTACAGAGAGCCCTAATTTGGCTAATTTTCTAACATATTTTGAAGTATTTTCAAAAGACAACATTTACAGACATGAAACATAAGCTCAGTCCCATTCCCCACAATCTCCTAAACAGACAATTAAGATCCAGTACTTGTGATCCTGTTCTCAAGCAAACCTAAAAGTTCTCTCTCTCTCTCTCTCTCTCTCTCTCTCTCTCTCTCTCTCTCTCTCTCTGATTTGTTTTTCACAATAGTTTACTGTGGCTCCTGTGGAAAAGCAAAGTCACTCCCAGCCAGTGATCTGGTTATCACTGATCCTATGTGCACTGAACTTGTGTACCTGCAAAAGTTCTCCTAAAATTAGAGAGAAATCAAATTAACTTTTCCAAAAAAGAGTACTAAAAACTGTCACTGAGGGAAAACATTAACTGTGTATCAGCACCAGTAAGACCAAGGTACTACTGGTTCTGTTTCAGCTAGAATATTTTTTTAAAAGTTTCTTCATCAATTTTCAACAGTAGGAAGTACAGGGATATCAGGAGAGCAAGATGCCCTTGAAGAGGGTGGAAACCGTTTCTGCCAATTCTTTATGCCTTAACGTATGGTGAAACTCAAGTATCAGTACAACAAATGAGTGGATGAACAGTGAACCACTCTGCACTGGCGAGTCATCTGGTTTTTAACACTCCGGCAGGGGAATAAAGGGAGCTGAAATGTCTAATGAAACAAGGATGCCTTATAAGGGCTGTCTAGGTTACACTTTTGCTGTTTGAAAGCTAGCTGTTTAGATAAAGCACCACAACATGGAGACTTTCACATGCCTGTCTTTATTTTGTTTTTGTTTTTTTTTAATTTGTGATTTAAATAAATAAAAAGGTTCACACAGGTTAATAAAAAGACAGGACGTATGCTGCAGGGCTGTGAAATAACATGCTGTCCCGGTGTATACTGACGGCAGCATCAGGTAACACCGCGAGGGCCCTCCTCCTCCTCCTCAATTCCCAGGCCAATTCTGGTCAGTGCTGCGTCCACCTAGTGCTCCTCTTGTATCACTAAGTACACTGAATGCAAACACAGAAGAATACAGGGTTTAGTACTAAGTTCTGTCCTGATCCTGTATTGCAAACATGGTGTGCTGAGGTCCTGCAAACAGGGCTGGCTTGGCTGGAAAGGGCCAGAGACAGAGGAAGCCCTGACTAAACATGTTCGTCTCTTCATTAATTAGAAATAAAATAAAGCTGGGGTGCATCCGGCTCTTGATTTCAGCTTGGGTCATGATCTTAGGATTGTGAGATTGAGCCCCACGTTGGGCTCTGCTAAACATGGAGCCTGCTTGGGATTTTCTCTCCCCCTCTCTCTCTCAAATAAGTAAATAAATAATAAACATTAAAAGAAATAGTCTCTATTGGAGTAATGGGCGGGGCAATGAGGACTGTCTCAAGAGTATTCAAGCCAGGACCCTTCCCTCAACGGCTGGCTGCCAATGGCTCGAGGAGGCTCCCTAGTGGTATAGGAGGGCCAAGTCAGCATGACAGGGACTTCTGTAGATGGTTTAACACTGGTGTTCAAGCCTCTTTTGTGTGACAGTCCTCAAAATGTCCAAGGTACATTTTATGGACTGGCTGAGCACGAGTAGGAGAATCAGCCAAAGAAAAGCAAATAAACCAGGGCATGGCTCAGTCAGTTAAGTGTCCAACTCCTGATTTCAGCTCAGGTCATGATCCTCATGATCATGTGACTGAGCCCCAAGTTGGGCTCCATCTCAGCGTGGAGCCTGCTTGGGATTCTCTCTCTCCCTCTGCCCCTCCCTGCTTGTACACTTTGTCTCTCAAATAAACAAACTTTAAAAAGAAAAGAAACCTATTTTTATGCATGAGGGCTGATCATGGGGCAGGCTCAGTTCATAGTCTTCTCGCTGTGCCAAAACTGCTCCAAAGCTTGACTCAGTTGTAACTGTGATGGATTTTTTTTTTTTAAAGCCCTGTAAAACCATTTTTATACTTACCTCTCTGGACAGTTTTTCTGCTGCTCTTAACGGACTTCTGTACCCATGCTGGGACGTCCTCATCTATCCATCCATCCTCCCCCCTACCCACCCATCCAATCCTTCATCATGCAGCCTTCATTCTTCCTCCCTTTACCATCCATCTTCCCACCCTCCTTCCATTCTTCCTCCCATCCATCCAAAGCTTCCCATGGCCAAAGGCAACTCCCAGAGCCTTCACCTACCCCATGGCGAATGAAGAAAATCACCATAAAGAATAAAACTCAAACATAATTGTGAATGACAACATGTTATTTAAAGTTCTACAGGAGATGAAGGATGCTGGCTGGGTCTGACCTCCCCTTTCAGTAAAGACTTCAGAACAAGTTATTGGAATGTGGAATTCTAGCTCCCAAATCCCATGTAACAGCAAGTGTGCTAGGTGATAAGCTGGCAGACAGAGCTCTCTCATGGCCACCTCCTAGGGTAGAGGAGATTCCTAAAAAGGAAGAAAGAACTGATAAGGGCCTCACTGGGGAGGATGCCCAAAAGGAGAGAAGCTTATCCAAGTTCCCAGCCCTGTCACCACTGGGGCTGGCTGCTCTGTTGGGGTCCTGCTGAAGCACTGGGTGAGGCTGTTGGTCCTATTTCCTCTCAGAAGTTCCATCCAAACTCCTGTAGCCTGGTGTCAATTACCCTTTCCTTACAAGCTACCGTATTCTCCCGTCTCTCTTACAATTAATTCGTAGCATCGCCCCCTGTCCCCCAGTGTCTGACCGCTTGAGGAAAGAGAATAAATGGTCTCTCCTTGGCCTCATTCAGCTATATTTGCTTTCATCTTTTCATAACAGAGTATTGCTGTTACTCTGCTTCCTTTCACATTAAACACTGACTCTCCTTTGCTTGGCTTTCAAAGGTCTTCCTCCAAAATTCGCCCCACCCTCTTTAAGCACACCTCACTCCACAGCCAGGCTGGCCAGTGTCCCATGAACACACCCTGCCTGTCTGTGGATACCTCTGGGCCTTCCTGCATGTGGTTCCTCTTCCCTCCAATTCAGTTTGAGCCTATCATCTACCAAGGTATCACTTTCCTGCTACTCTACACCTCACTGCTTTCTCTTTCCTCCAAATACATTGGTACATTTCCTTAAAAGTCAACTGGAACTCAATACACTCTTTACTGGCCATTCTTTCCTATGAGCTAGTCACATGTATGTCATCAGACAGTAAAGTGTTTGAAGATAAGGATAAGAAACTAGAAGGCCTCACTTATTAACTACATAATATCAAACTATCTCTGTGTAAGGCAAACAGTTTTAACTGGCCATTGGGTAATGAAATCACGGCAAAGAGCCCAAGACCCTCAGGCCTTGAAAGTGAACATCCACAGCTTTGTAAGAGGTCTCGCTTCCAGTTGAGCTCTAAGGAAGCACACATTTTCCCTGAGTCCCCACAGCTCTCCATCTTCCAGTCAACACTCATCCTGCTAGGACACAGTCATGGCGGACTTGAGTGAGGACACGTCATCCGAAACCTAAGCATCTATACCAGGAGACAGGTTCTCACACTTGTGAATTTCACTTCTCTGTCTGAATCTGTAATTTCACTAGTCCTACTTTGAGCACTTCCATCAGAAATTAAAATGCTAAATTCAGAATATAGGAAAGAAAATGCACCCTTCCAACCAAAAAAAACCCACTCTGGCAATCCTGGGAACACTGGCTCTGTTTCAGCTACAGGACTGCCCGACATCAGACCAGTCTTAAACAATGCTCAGAGCCCCAAAGCAAATAAAATGGAGCTGAACAGCTTTGAAGCTGTTGAGGTACAAAAGGGAGAGTTCTTGGAGATACTTTTTATTCTCAGTTGGATAGTAATGTTACAAATAACAAAAGACATTTTCTAAGGCTCATGGTGTTTGCTTAATTTATTTTTAAAACGCACACATGACCCTTGCCAACGCAAACACCAGCAAGGCTGGGAGGACTTTCCTGGCTCCTCTGGGTTTTCAAAAGAGAGTCATGGTAATATCATTAAACCAGAGTTTCCTGACAATCCCCTTCTGGTACACAATGTACTAAATGGCCAGCCAACAAGGACAGGTTCCTCTGTGCTGCAGTGCTTCCTCCCTGATCACAAATTCTTTTGGAGCTCCTAATGATGAATGAGGAAGTCTCTACAACCTGACATGAAGGGTATAAACTACCTCCAGAGAGGGGCGCCTGGGTGGCTCAGTTGGTGAAGCATCTGACTTTGGTTCAGGTCATGATCTCACAGTTTGTGGGTTTAAGCCCTACGTCAGGCTCTGTGCTGACAGCTCAGAGCCTGGAGCCTGCTTCAGATTCTGTGTCTCCCTCTCTCTCTGCCCCTCCCCTGCTAATGCTCTGACTCCCTCTCTCTCAAAAATAAATAAACATTAAAGAAAAAAAAAATACCTTCAGAGAACAACCAACAGACTTTGCTTCTGCCAGCAAACCTCATCACAGCGTGATCTGGAAGAACATTAGACTCAAACTGGGTCCCTGGGTTCCAGCCCATGGCCCACCCCCAAGTTTCTTTTTTTTTTTTTTTTTTTAAATATTTTATTTATTTCTAGGAGAGAGAGAGAGAGAGAGACAGCGGGAGCAGGGGAGGGTCAGAGAGAGAGGAAATCACAGACTGAAACAGGCTCCAGGCTCCGAGCTGGCAGTCAGCACAGAGCCCGACGCGGGGCTCGAACCCACGAACCGCGAGATCATGACCTAAGCGAAAGTCGGACGCTTAACCGACTAAGCCACCCAGGCGCCCCCACCCCCAAGTTTCTATACAAATGTCAGCAAGTCAATTACAACTTCTTTACTATTTTGTCAAATGAAGAGTATAACTACAGAAGTCACAAGCCTGTTATGAATTAAGAATACATGCAATAAATGTGCTTTGGTTAACACAAAGTTTGTTTACCTGTTAGATGGACAGTATTAAGTGCAGTTCAGTCTGTGAACCTCCTCTCTATCTATACCAGTGGCTCACAAGTAGGGCAATTTTGTCATCCCTCCATCCAGAGGATGGCTGACAATGTCTGGAGATATTTTTGGTTGTTAAACTTGGGAATGGGGAGGTACTACTGGCATGTACTGGGTAAAGGCCAGGACTGCTGCTAGACAGCCCCCGTTCCCCACCTCAAGACATATCTGGCCTAAAATGTCAATAATCTTAGTACTTTGGCTGAGAAACCGTGCTCTACACTCATCGCTTAGTGGACTGCAGCCAGTCTCAGAGCATTAGAGATATAATCCATATGTCATAATTCCCAAATTTGAATCTCCACCCAGACCTCTCTACTAAGCTCTAGATGCCACTTGGATATACAGCAGCCCACCTGACATCTCTGTTTGGATATCTAAAGAAAGTGCCAATGTGCTGAAAATGGAACTCTTGACCTCTCCCCATCTCTACCTCAGTCTTTTCCTTCTCCATTGATGGCAATTCCATCCTTTTAGTGGCTCTGGCCAAAAACACCTTGGTTTTTTACTCTTTACTCCTTTTACTCTTCACATCTTTACTCCATTGTCTTTTATATCCACTTTCCAAAGCAGGGGTTTTATTTATCACCTCTCTGCTCAAAACCCTTTAACGGTTTCCTTCGTCCCTCAGAGTGAAAAGCCCAAAGCTTTACAGAGGGGCCCACAAAGCCCTCCATGATCTGGTTTCCATCCTCTGATTTCACCTTTTTCTACTCTTCTTCACTCTGTTCCTTAAACAACCAAAATAAACTTCAACCACAGGGCTTGTACTGGCTGTCCCTTTGCCTAAAATATTCTTTCTCTAGATAGCTTTTGAAGAAATAAAATCTGCCTTTAAAGGGAATAAGATAGGGGCGCCTGGGTGGCTTAGTCGGTTAAGCGTCCGACTTTCGCTTAGGTCATGATCTCGCGGTTCGTGGGTTTGAGCCCCGCATCGGGCTCTGTGCTGACTGCCAGCTCAGAGCCTGGAGCCTGTTTCAGTCTGTGACTCCCTCTCTCTCTGACCCTCTCCTGCTCACTCTGTCTCTCTCTCTCTCTCTCTCTCTCCTAGAAATAAATAAAAAAAATATTAAAAAAAAAAAAAAGGGAATAAGATAGCCCCTAAGTATGTTCTAGGTCTAAAATACTAAACATGTTCAAAGGGAGGTTTTAAATTCATTTGAGAAAAGTAAAACTTCAGACTGTTTCTTTTGACCATAATAAAGGTCTATAGACGGGTTTTGTGACTTCAAGAGGTATAGATGCTGCTGTTACAAGAGTGACTTAATGCAAATACCAATTTTAACAAAAATCTAAACCCACATAACTATGGAGGTTCTCGGGAATCTTTTCCCTTGGGAGGCTAGAGAGAAAGGCTGGTTTCTGTAGTTTATGACGGGAGGCGGTTTAGTAGTAGAGAAGTCACATAGTATCAGTCAATAATTGGCTTGATCCTCATGTGAAAGGCAGCAACATGTTATAGAAAGCACCCTCTCCCGAACCCACAGCTGTTAGCTCAGCTAACAGTATGTGCTCGAACACTATATGTGATCGGGAGTCAATGTAGTACACTGTTAAAGCAGGCTCGGGAGTAAATAACAATTGTTTTTCTTCATATCCTAGTTTTACCATTTCCTAGCTGCATAACCTAGGGCAAATCATGGAACCTGTGCACCTCAAGTCTCAGCAACTATAAAGGAAGGAAAAAAGTGGTGCCTGCACTGTGGTACTGCTGTGTGCACCAAAGGAAATACTGCACGTCAAATGCTGAGCCTGCTGCCTCTGAGGAACACACAGTGAGGGGACGGGAAGTGACTGGGGGTTTGCAGTAAGCTTTGTAGAACTACACGGCTCCTTAAACTATGTACACACTAATAATATTCACAATAAAAATTAAATTTAAAAAGTTCTTGGCACAGTGCCTGGTACATAACAAGTATTCAATAAATGGTAGCTTCATAGATCTAATTACTGCATTCTGATCAGCCTCTGGCTGGCTGTCGTGGGCCTTTGCTACCTGTCCCTTGCCAGAGGAAAACACAAGCTGGAAAAAAATACCAAGTGACACAAGTTTTCCTTCTAGCTTTGCTTTGAACCATCTTTAAACCTTTCATGAAAGGGTCTGTGTCTGAGAACGGAAACTCAAGTTTCATGGCAGTGAGAGGGTTACACTGCTATCACCTCGCACCAATTAGCACAGCTGTGGACACCACCTACCTGCCTTCCGGTCAAATTCGGTGCCTTCTGAACTGGGCAAATGTTGAATCCAATTCCGTTATGTCACCCCAAACCCATCCCTTATTATTATGTGAAACTCACTGGCTACTTCAAATAGATAATAAGATCCGTTAGCCATATATCCTCAGGCCCACAGAGCAAAAGATTTGCCTTTTCCAAACCTTCCCTGGGAATTTCTACTCTGATTTCTGAACTCTCCCTTAAACAGAGAGAAGATAATTCCTCTGTGCCTTGGTCAACACAGAAAGCAGCAGGTTAGGAGAGAGTGGACTTCTGATGCAATAAAAGCAGATTGATTCCTGCTCTAGCTCCAGATCCAAAACGGACTAAAGGGTGGCTGTCAGAGACACAGGAAGGGAAGCAGGTGGGAATGTGGGCAGGCAGGGCAGATGGCACTCGGCAGTGGCTGACGCTGGAGGAGTACAATGAACCTCCCCACAAAGATAATAACCAGTTTCTCCTTCTGAACCAGCATTTGGCGGAAGTAATAACAGTGGCTCAGACTGTAATCCAGTTTAAAGGAGGAGTATATGACATATACCAGTTCCAAACATTTTTTTAAAGTAAGAATAAACACAAAATAAAAGCTATGGGCCATGTAACAAAATAAATGAATTGGGATTATTTTCAGCTCCCCCAGTGTAAATTATTACTCTTTTTTTGGGGGGAGGGAAGGAAGTGAAGCGTTTGGCCTTCCTCAAGAACAGCAGCCCCTTGGTTTTTGACAGCCGCACTCTCCTTGCCATCTGTCCTGAATCAGATTGTTTGGCTGGTCTTTTTTCCCCTCTGTAAGGCCTTCTTAGAAAACATTTAGACATTGAATAAAAATTATTGGCAAATAAGAAAAAGAAGCATCTAATTTTAACAGGACTTATCTTCTTCCACACCTCTATAATTTTTTTTTTTTTACTATTCTCACACTGTCCAAACAGAAGCTATCCTCGTCTCCAGAGATGAGCCAAAGAGCTAGAATTCATGGTGAGACTAGCCTGGAGTCTAAAGAGTGAGCACCTATCCTCTGTCCTCTGAGGCTCCTGAGCTAATCACATAGAAGGGCTCATTAAAATAGCTCCTACACTTCACCAATACTTGATCTGACTGTTCACATGGGACAGGTCAACCACAACTGAGCTGACAATGAGGCCAGCCAATTTCTAACAAAAGCAAGGAGTCAGATTTATGAATCTTTGGAGCAGGTCAGCATATACTTACTTTCCTGACTCCCTCTGACAGCTCTCACACAGGGAGGGGCCAGGGCCTCTGGGTTGTGGGATGGAGCTAGAGCAGGCATTCCCACCCAGAGTTTCCCCTGGGACATGGAGCACTGAGTACAGAGAGCTTATGGCTATTCAAGCGCAGCTGGGGAAGGGCTCCAGAGGTGTCCAGTTCCTGGCACTGACATCTGTGCCATTATGTTGACATATCCACACAGCCCTCGTGGAGCAGGTGCATGAAGCAATCTTTTCATTTCATCCTACCAACCTTAGCAAGTTAAACTGTAACTATGGAAGCAGCAGGAAATTATATCTACCTACTATAACCATGGTCATGGGCTTCTAAGAGCATCATGTTGTTTCTCAGCTTTAACGGTAGGTAGGGAATTTCTTTAGAATAAGTCAAAAATCTACTGCCAACTCTGATCCTGGACACCAGGGCATGAGGTACTCCTCCTACCCATCCAATAAAGATGGCACCCTGGAGTGAACTGAAAACACATGCCCCAACTCTAGAGCCCCAAGGGTCCCTTTCATCCTTTCCATTCATTTATAAATAAAAGGGTGCTAATTATCATAAATACCACAAGGTTTATGTACCCCAAGAGTTATAAAAATAGTTCTTATTTTTATCAACCAGGAAAAAAAGTCACTACTTTAAAGATTCAACAAACAAGGGCACTCTTCAAACACGCAATCTTCAGTTTACATTAGAGCGACTCATCTTATTTCAACTCTGCTTTCTTTTCACTCCTTGATGATACTGATCATCAATTCAGTAAATGCTTTCACTCAACACAGCCTCCAGCCCAAGAGGAGGATCCAGGGAGAGCCCAGGTTCACCTACTAATAATAAGTTTTGGTAATGTGGCACCTTGGATTTGAATCCCAGCTCTGCCTCTCAATAGCTATGTAATACTAGGTAGGTGACTAAGTCCCTTTGAGGTTTTGTTTTCTTGTCAAAAAATGAGATGATACACGTAAAGTACTTGGCAACACATCTGGCACATAGGAACAGCTAAAAAAATAACTCTGGTATATACCTGATCTCATCACTGTGTCAAGTATACCCTTCAAGTACACCCTTGAGCATACTTGAGCATGCCTGCCTTTAAAAATAAATAAATCTAGGGATGTCTTGGTGGCTCAGTTGGTTAAGTGAATTCAGCTCAGGTCATGATCTCACGGTTCATGAGTCTGAGCCCCATGCTGAGCTCTGTGCTGAAAGCTCAGAGCCTGGAGCCTGCTTTGGACTCTTGTGTCTCCCTCTCTCTCCGTCCCTCTTCTACTCGTGCATGCGTGCACTCTCTCTCTCTCAAAAATAAAAACATTAAAAGAATTTTTTAAAATTTAATAGTAAATAAGTAAATCTATATTCTCAAGCCAAACATGAATGTTTAGAATTATGAATAATCTGTGCTTTAAGATATCCATCTAAGTATAGTCCCAAATCTTTTCCAAGTCATTTGTTATTATTTCATCCACTGCTCCTTAAATGAAAGCAATGCAAACAATGGAACCCTTCTCTTGCTGTCCATCATCCACATCTCCTGACCACACGTCTCTTACCTATTGTGCCCTCAGCACTCAGACTGTTCCTCCACTGTCCTTCCTGTCTGTCTTTCCAAATCTATCCTCTGAAAAGCCTTTTCCATCAACCCATCTCTTCTTCTTCTCTGCCCTAACTTGAATCCACAGGCCATACACACAAATTACAACACACGTTTTGACTGCTGTTCTCATTCCATACTTCATCCTGACTAAATTGTTCTCTAACTGCTGTGTTCATATTTCACCTCCCCTACTGTACCGTAAGCTACTAGTTGGTAGGGGTAACTTCATTTATTCAAGTCTCCTACTGAACAATGTACACTGATCTAAACTGTACACGGATGTGTTAATAAATACTTACTGATGACTGTCTATATCCTACCCTGTTCCTAAGAGGCCTTAAAAGGTGGAGCTGACTCAGCTCTAGCCAGAAATGCTTTTAGAGAACTTGCTAGATGTTCACCTAAGTGCATTCCGAGTAAGATTCTGCTTAAATTAAGAAACAAGGGAGGAGGCTCCAATTTCTCTTTGGGACCTAAGTGCCATATTCTCAATGTATTATAGCCTATAGTCTCCTTGAATATCATCTCCAATGAGAACCTTTCTCTGAGATTCTTGCAAATACTACTTCTAAATGATCCTACAGAGTTCATGACAAAAATAAAAAATAAAAAATTAGGTAACATACCATGAATTCATCAACCTCAGGAAATCTCAATAGCCTCAACTAGCTCAGCCCTTCCAAAAAAAAAAAAGTAACATGGTAGGACCTCAATTAAGGCTCACAGGTAATCCACTCTGATACCCCCCCCCCCCATTCAACCCCTCCCCAGCTCCCACCCTGCAGGCCAGGGCAATTATCTATCACAGATTGATCAAAAGGCATCAGTCCCTACAGGATCTCCGTACAGGAGCTGCAAACAACCAACAGGTTCACAGCTTAGGAAGAGGAGTGCAGTGCCCTGGCCAAGAACACCAGCCCCTCTCCTAGTACCACAGGGACTACTAGCCAGGCAGCTCACCGTTGGGGGAGGGGCTTCCATTACACAAAGTACTGGAACAACTGGTTCTGCCTCCTCATCTTCCTATTAAACTCAACTGCAAGGTTCAGTTCTAACAGGCTGTGCTTACCCTAGGGCTTGGCTCACTTACCCGCCTCGAACAGTCATATTCTAGATGAATAAATTTGAGGAAGAAAAATCTGAAGAAATAGAAGCTTGGAGGGAAACCTTTTATTACAGTGTTTTGACATGAAGTCTTTCCTCAAATACAGGCAATTTACTGTCTTGCCAATTAACTTCTTTTATATCCTGTACAACTACCATGATGTCACAGAATCTTTTAGAACAATCATCCAAACACCCAAAAAAAAATCAATCCTTTGGTACATCACTACTGAATGAAGTCTCTTACTAAACTGAGTGGGGAAAAAGGATTCATGTCACTAGGTTTCTTTTCTTAATTTGCCTCTTGATCTTGACCATATATAAAGCATTAGTCAGAAAAATACCATTCTTTCAACGGACAAGCAATCTGACCCTCAAATAAACATCAATTTTATTTTTAAAAATTTGAGGGTAAATGCCAACATGAAGCAAGGGCAGACTTACAGTTATATGACCATACAGGTGGGATGCTGGGCCTACTACCCAGCATTATTAATCAGAGAAGAATGCAAAGGAATGCTCACAAGCCCTGCCATACCAAACACTGACAACAGTGAGCTCTCAGCATCAGGGCTTTATTCAGCCAACCAAAACCAAGAGCCATCATCACCGTAGCAGAGTATGGAAGATGTGGCTCAATCAGCTAGCACGGAGAGAAACAGACCAAAGAATCAAACACCCAGAGAAGTGTCTCAGAACAATCAGAATCTTTAACATCATGGTGAATGCAAGAATTAATTCTCTCACTGCCCCACATATAAAAAGTCAAAATATCACTTGGACCACTCTTGGTTGTAAGTGAGGAGGCAGATGGGCCATAAGAGATTGAAAATACATCGATAAGACGACATACAAACAAGAGAAAGCCCAACAACAATATTTAGGATAAATAATTGAGTTTGTCTTTTTTCCTTGGAAAAACAAAAGCCCCACTCCGAACAAACAAAACAAAAAGCCCCCCTAAACCCAAAAGCAGCAAAGCAGGAGTAAATTCCAAAGGTATGTTGTTGTTCTAGGCTTAGCATACATTTATACTGGAAGGATGGCTGGTGATATTTTGACTTTCTTTCTTTTTTTTTTTTAATGCTAAAGGTAAAAAAAAATGTGTTCTTTCAACACCCAAACCAGAGCAGAGAGACAGTAGTAAATTATAAATGTGGATAAAATAACATCCACAGGACATGAAGATGGGGGGGGAGGGGAGAAGGGGTAGGTTTTTGTATTCTTGCTGTTGGCAGGAAAGCTAAGCAGTCTTAAAGAACATTCTAGGCTTCTAGGTTTGCCATGAAGGGGTATCACAATCCCAAGGCCCACCACCTACCCCTTCTCCTCTTCTCCGAGGGCACCTACCTTACTGTAAGTCACTACTGATAAGTTGTTTGCGTGACTGCTGGGGGACAGATTTACAGAGTTCTGTGAGAGTCTATTCTCATCTTGCTCGGTTTGGTCAGGAGCAGGAGCCCATGTGTTTTTGCTGATCGAGTCGAACCCGGAACCCCCAGGGTCTTTTAAGTTGTTTTCATCTGATTGTCGGTTCTTTTGGGGAGAGGCAAACGGGTTGAAGTTTCCTTCTACCTTGCGATGCGGCTGTGTGTTGAACTCCGTTTCAAAAGATGACAGCTGCTGCGTTACTCCTAAAAGTCCACCCACCTCCACACTGAGAATCACCCAGATGACATCTGAAACAAAAAGGCAACTCACGTCAATGACAGGCATACCCTTAAGGCCCAAGCAGGTGCCACCAAAAACCCCAAACACCACCCAAACCATAGGAAGAAATATTCTTCTTTGTGCTAATTTTAAAAGCTTGCCGACGAAGTAGCCTGGTGCATTTGCACTGCGTGATTTTCTACATTTTTGGTAATGTCAAGTTCAAACTCCCGTACACATTCAGTAGAGGTCTATTTTAAGGCCCATGAAACTAGATGTAAAAAGTTTACCAGCAGATTCTGATGCACAGCCACATCTGGAAATCACTGCTCCAGAGAACAATGATCTGTAGGTAGAAACCCAAAGCTACTTTCCCAGAATTGTACGCTCTTTGTTATTGTTGCTTTATTTTCAATGTCTGTAACTTAGAAAACTTAGGGCAGGCATAATTCTTGAGCCAAAAAAAGCTTATAATTACTATAATAAGCAACCTATCAACTGTCCCCTCCCTCTCTCTAGCAATTTAGCGTGACTACTCATTGTCTAAATGAGGACAACTGAGAGTAAAGGGGGTAAGCTATTAACAATGACACTGGGACACAAGTGTAAACCACCACTAACCCTGGCTATTAAGACAAATATCACCTAGGATGTTTCTTCCCCTAACAATCTATGTGATCAAAGGATCCAAAAATGTGGTATGTCCCAGACTTTCTAAAATAATCCAATTTAACACCAACTTTGCCTTTGTCATAGAGGGAAACCCCACCATCTACAGTGAAATCATAAGAGATTTGTTTTAGAAGATGCACCACAGGACTTTTGGTCATAATTCAGTTATTTCTCAACTGCCAAAGCTAAGGGTTCAAACAGAAGAAGAAAGAAAGAGGTTGTCTCCTTTGATGTTTGGCACCTCAATTTAGAGATCAGTGACATCAACTTTCCTGCTGGAAGGCTTTTTATAAAGCAAGCTGCAGATAGGCCAAGAAGCTTTTAAGTGGGAACCCAGATGAAACAAAGAAAAGTTGTCCAAGGCTCTGAAATAATTGCTGAATGATTGATAAGAAAAGGCTAATAAAATTCATTAGTTACCTAAACAGATATACAGATAATATTAAGCCTAGGGGGAAATACACTAAAAAGTATAGTGAAGGAAACTGAGAAAAAACCCTCTTGGGCTGTGCTTATTCTCAATTTTCAATTTGGGTTCTGTATCTGAGGAAGGCTCTATTAAAAACTTGGTTGCCGGAAAACAACTAGGAGCCAGAACCCTAGTAAGTGGGGATGCAGTGACACCTGCTGTTCACTTCTGGAACTAGCAATTCTTTGTGGCCACCAGCTGTGCTAGCATGACGAAGGGGAATCCATTCCAGACACACTTCTCATTAACGCAAAGATGAATCCTCAAGTAAACTAGTACCATAACAGTTCAACCTGTTAATTAACACTGTAAGCCAGGATATGCAGCATGCCACTTCACTCAGAACTCTGGGACAGTGCCAGACAGTGGGTCAGAGGACTTTCAAAACTCAAAGTCAATCTCATAAACCAACATGATGTAGGCCTTAAAGAACAATTCAATGGCAGGCACTTGAAGGAGATTCATTCCATGCTTTCCTATCCTAGCTTTCTAACCAAAGGCAACATTTCTTCACTCTACTGTTTGTTTTCCCCAAAAAGATATGCCCTGTCCCACAGCGTATTAATTCTTACTTGTTCTCTTTCACCTGTTTTCCAAAATCCTTTTGTAAGTACATGATACGTTTCACATCTACAGGTCATGTGCTTCCTTCACTCTGCTTATGAGGAAAGACAGTCTTCTGAAGACTGTTATCAGTATATGAGACTGATGACATTTTTTCCCTAGGCTTTAAGAACTAAAGCTTCTTTCACATAACTCATAGAGCCATATCACACATAAGTCACTGCACTCTCTTTACCTTGGCCATTCTTTTGTACTGTTCACAGATTTTACAAAGTAGCTGTAAAGAGAAGGTCATTTAAGAAACCACTGGTTTATAAACACCAACAATGAACACTCCAGTTCTGATACTCCAACATTATTACCATGATGGATCATTACGAACAGCAAAATACTCCTTCTACGTGGTTCAATTTCATACTCTGGTTTCTCTTCAGATCGTATAAATCTTTCGCTTTTTACATGGTTCAGTCTCAGCCATGTAGCTAATACTGCTAGCTTTCACATTTCAGAATGTGTTCATCCCACACATGGTGTATATGTTAAACAAGTAAAAAGAGTGACAGAAATGGACCCAATAAGCTTGTTTCAGAGAGGTTGACCATTTCCAGTTCTTGACACATGCCCTAATTACTGAGATAAGTGCCAGCCCATGTATTTTATTACTTGGATGATAAAATCATAGCTGTAAAGAACCTTAGGGGTCATCTAATGGAATGGCTGTACTTTCTTGATAAAGGATCTGAGGTCTGGAGGTAGAAGATCAAACTTCAAGTTAAAAGCCAACTTACATGGTGACTGAGAACGCTCAACTCTAAGAAAGTTTGTACAGCTCATATTTATTTTTCTTCAACAGGAACTTGGGAACCCAAGAATCCAGGGAACTAAAGTTATAGTTGTCACTTCCATTTCCCAGGCCAAAGTATCTTTATCCACAAACATAAATGATCTTTGGGACCAGTAATAAGAATGGGCCAACAGGATGCCCTAGAAAAGTAGCCAATAAAGTAGAACCAAGTGCCAAGCCTACACATTCAGGGCTTAGTAAGCAAATGGAGAAACTGATTTTAGAATGTCTTGCCTTAAGGTGGTTTTCAAAAAGCTCCTGAGCCAGGACTTTGGAGCTAGATGGTACTGTAAATAGCGTTTCATTCAACCTGTCCCTTTTATATGTGAAACCTTTAGTAAGTATATAACTTTAATAATAAGTATAAACTTCCTTTTGTAGAAATGTATGATAAATTATTTTAAAGAGAGAACATGAATTTTTTATTTCTTATTAGACTATTAGAAATGCAGAGTACAAGGGAAATATTTTACTTGAAGCCTGACTCCATAATCTTAATGAACCATCCTGACACACAAAGTCATCTCAGAATATGGAATGTTAAAAACATTGCATATATCTAAAAGCTAGCATCACAGATCAAATCACATTATAATAAACATAGATAAACATCTACAACTTGTCCACTAAAATAGAATTGCTAAAAATCAGTACAATATTCAAACTGATAAATGTGTTTCTTGTGGGCATATGGGTTATAATACAGGTACAGCATGGGTACATGTGTGCTGGGGATGAACAGTGAAATGGTGGGAGCAAGGTTCCTTATTGTTGAAGGAGGATATTATAGATGAGCAAGAAAGGAAGACATTCTAAAATAAACTCTGTGCTACTAAAGTCAGAGACATCAATATAAACTCATGTTTATCTTGATATATATACAGATAAAGAAACACAGACACAATGAAAGATCTGTCTATATCCAGAGGTGAGTTTGTATATGCATGCTACTCAGTTCTGCCTGCCAAGAAGGCCTAGAAGTAATGACCCCCCAACAGCACTAAACATACCCAGTGGCCAGTGGTTTCTGAATACCACTCTCCAATAAAAAGAACACGGGTCCTCAAAAAAAATGGCTGATTCTAGGGGTAAGTCACAGAAAATATAAGATGAGCCTGGAATATCTTTGTAGTATCAGAAAGTAAGGAAGTGTTCAAAAAAACCCCAAAGGATAAGAGTATGTCAAAGGGATGAGGAGCCACCTGAAAGATCTCCCTCTGGCCAAAGCTGGAATAATTTCGGCAACAAAATAAGTAACAGTACTGGATTATAACTCAAAGTATAAAACAGATACACACGAATCCTTAAGTGATATAAATAAATGACTAAATAAATTGGTGAGAAGAGAAAAATTTCCTTACATAAGAACTCAAAATAAGGGGTGTGTGTCTCAGCTGATCAAGAATCCGACTTTTGATCTCAGCTCAGGTCTTGATCTTAGGATCCTGAGTTCAAGTCCTGTGTTGGGCTCTGTGCTGGGAGTGAAGCCTTCTTAAAGAACCCCAAATAATATATGCAGATACTCCTCCTTCTAAGAGATGGAGCTTAATTCTATATATCTCTCAACCCATTTTGAGTGTGGGCTAGCCTCAAGTGATCTGCTTCCAAAGAACAGAGTAGGGAATGAGAAAAACAATAACTTTTACAATGGATAAACTGACAACCAAACAATTTAATCAAGTGACCAATTTTAATCACTAGTGATGTCATGGAAACATCAGATGCCCCCAGGTAGGGCACTTTACCTCTGCAGTATTCTTCCCCAAACCTGTAACATCAGTCTAAATTGAGGAAAACATCAAAAAGGCCCAAATTGGGTGACATTATAAAGGGTACTTGTCAGTATTCCTCTAAACTATCAAGGGTCATGAAAAATATGGAGAAGACTGAGAAACTGTCACAGATCAGAAGTGACTGAAAGATAACTACATGTAATGTGGTATCCTAGGCTGGATTCTGGAAGTCATGAGTGGAAGAACCAATAAAAACTAAAGTCTGCTCGCTTCAGCGGTACATATATTAAAACTGGAACGATATAGAGAAGTTAATGTGACCCCTGTGCAAGGAGGACACGTAAATTCATGAAGTGTTCCATATTTTTTTAAAAAAATTTAAATAAAGTCTGGAATTTAGTTAATAGTAATGTGCCAATGTTGAGATCCTCCTTCAAACAGGTTGTCCATGCAACTAGACACGAGTTCACTCTCACATGCAGTGTGATGTCTCTCTTTCTTTGCAACCCTTTTTTAGTACAGCAGTAAGGGCCAGTTAATAGTCTTCGAGCAGAGAGAAAAGCAACAACTATACAAATGAGCCATCATCTTGATGTGCATGTTGGGCGGAAGCTGCCCAATGACATCCAGAGCTTGCTTCTGGCCTGCACAAGATGCAGACAGAAGTACTCTGAGAAAGCAATAATCTGCCACATCAGTATGCTCCACTTGGTCGAGGCATCCCCAGGGAAAGGCAAGGGACTTGAAAAAGCATGACTTTTACAAATTCAGTTTACAAAGATACTCAAAATGGTTCAAACTGTGGCTAGGGCTGAAATCTTGTAGGCTTCTGATCCCTAGAGCAAACATCTTGTACTTGTCCCCAGGAGTCATGAAACAAGAACGTCACACCAGGAGACACGGCCTGGCTTTAGTCATGGAAGACTACCATGGAGGTCACATCTAGGTTTGGATGCTGTGGACTCAAATCCTAAAGCTCAATGTATCTTCAAAGTGCAAGAGGAATGTCACATTTCCCCTGAGGATTATGAAACAACTTGGATCTGGAGAAGTAAACAGGCTCTAGACAAACTGCTGGGCTAAAGCTATGGGTTCACATTTCATCTCCGTAGGAGGGCTGGATATGTACTGCCTAGCTTCCATGACAGAGGCTTGAAAGGAGAGAGTTTGAGCTCTGGTAGTCTATGGACTGAAACATTCCTAGACAGTAAGCAGTTCCAAGGTCAGTGTTATGATCAAGTCTCAACATATTTGTGTCTGTCTCTGGGAACTACCAAGGCAGCAGTGTTTGTGTACCACTGTGAAAAGGAGGCACTTCCAGTTGTGCTTGTACTTGTCTGGCCAGCCTCGACTTCGATCTCCGTTTCCACATTATTTACTCCACACAGGGCCTTGCTCCCATGACACATGCCCATACACTTTCGCTATGTCTACCAAAACACTGCCTACCACAGCATCTCAGGGGGAAGAGGGCTGACCAGGCTCCAGTTCATAAGCTGCTCAGAGTGACTGCTGAAGGATGGGCCTCTTCTCAAACCCTATTTCCTACCCATCTTCACTCCCCACCCCATCCTGCCACAAAAGCATTAGAACCTTATTACTTGGTTTCGGCCTTATTCTCAGGAATTTCCTTTTAAAATGCAAATACCCCTCAAAGGGAGATATTAAGCTAACTTAACCTCATTATCAAATCAACCAATATGTCAAGTTCACAAAGGGGAGAGAAAAGGGCCTAAGAAAGAGTATCGAGAGCTTGGATGGGATGAGATGAGATGAGATGAGATGAGAAGGGTCCCTGGAGCCCATAACAGGGAGAGGGGCTCAGAAAGAAAAGCTGAAATGGCAACAACAAAGAAACTATTCCCACACCTCACAATTTTCCCAAATCAATTCCTATGTACAAATTATGAGCTTTTTAATTTGGAGATGGGGTGGGAGACTACAGTGATCATTTAAGTACTTAATTCCTTGCTTCAGTCATAGGAAACAAGAATCTATACTTCCCAAGTCCAGTAAATCAGTGCCTTGAAACTGAGAGAGTAAAAATATACCTAAGATAAAAGACGGAAATCAGCTCAGAATGAAAAAGGAAAAAAATAACCCTACCATGAAATGGGCTGGAAGTACAGACATTTACTAATAGATAAACGCAGGTGCAAAGTTAACAGAAAACATTATTTCTCCCAAGGTCATGTAGCAGCTATAAAATGCTGTAACAACCTTCTGAGTGACTACTGCTTTCTTACCCAAGATGCCCCCAGATCCATTTTGATATAGCATCTACTACTGAGGAAACCCAATTGTTAAACTGCCCCTGCCTCAAGATAGCACTCAAACACTAATTAATCCCCCTTCTAATCCTGCCTCAGAAATAGCTGCAAATCCAAAATTGATTCCCATTTCCCTTAGAGCTTCCTCAGAATGCGTGAGCAAGAACCCAAACGTTACAAAGGCGGTTTCCCTCCTCCCTCTTGTGTGGCATTCCACAGTTCCCCTGGAGTGCCTGCCCTCGCCATTTTAATATCAATAAATCTGGTTGTGTCAGACTCCAGGCTTGTTTCAGGTGACCTTTGAAACCAGAAGCCTTCCTCTCTTCCCCCTCTTGGCTTCAACTTCTAGATGCAGAGACTCCAGCCCTTCCTATTTCCCTTCTGGTACTGACAGCTCTCCCCTGAAGTGGGCCCAGCTGGCCCAGCCACCAGCTGACACCACAGGAAAGAGGAATGCATTCATTCAATGATAAGAGGGCGAGAAGAAAGAGAGAAGGGACAGCCTCAAGAATAAAAAAACACAGGGACACTTGGGTGGCTCAATCAGCTGAGCATCCATCAGGTCATGATATTAAGGCTTGGTTTGTGACTTCATGCCCCACATCAGGCTCTCTGCTGTCAGCACAGAGCCAACTTGGGATCCTCTGTCCACCTCTCACTCTGCCCCTCCCCCACTTGTGCTCTCTCAAAAATAAGCAAACATTAAAAAAAAAAAAAAAGAATAGGAGTATTCATTTTCAAACATCCCCTCTCTGTTAAATTTCCTACTATTCTGCCTTTCTTATCTTATTAAAAAAACAAAAAAGAATAAGGAATAAAAAAAACCTCACAGACGTGTATGGTGTTCTAGAGTCCTAGTCACAAGTATTTCCAGGAGGACAGAGTCATCAATCAGGTCCAGTGCAGCTAACAATTCAAGTAAGTTGAGTAGTGAGAATAAAGCATGGGATATAGCATCATGCAGGTCACTGGTGTTTTGGAAAGAGGGGTTTCAGTGGAGTGGTGAGGACAGAAGCCTGATGGAAAGAATTCATGAATCCAGAAATCAGGAGGTGGAGACAGCCATTATTGAAAGAAAATTTTCCAAGGAATTTTTGCTATGAAGTAGAGCAGTGAAATGGGGAAGAAACTGGAGGAAGAAAATAACAGCATTATATGTTAACAGCAAGAATTTTTTAAAAACTTGAATGTCCATCAATAGTGACTGGCTGGAAAAATGATGACATTCTACCAGAGGGGATACTCCACAGACATAAAAAGAAATGAAGATTTCTAGAGTGATCTCTAGAATGTATTACTAAGTGGGGAGAAGAAAGTAAGATGCAGATCAAGATCTTTAGTTATGATACTTTTGTGTAAGAAAAGGTCACATTTATATCTGTTGGCTAGTATTTGCAAAAGAAACAGTGATCAGATCAACCATAAATTAAAATAAAAATGAGTATCTACAGGGGGAGGAAGGGACTGACTGAAGGAGGCAGTAGTGGGAGACTTCTCTAAATATATCATTCCTAAACTGTGACTGAGAAATAGAAATGTCTTAGATACTGGAAAAAAAACAAAAAACAAAACCAAAAAAACCACAACCAAACAACAACAAAAAGAAAACAAAACAAAACAAACCTAGGTCAAAGGGAAACACAGTAAGGACTGGAGATCAATTTTGTAGGATGGTGACTGGCATAGGACAGGTGCACAATAAATAGCAAATTATCTATGCACAACTACTTAGCACCATTTAAGTAGCATTAAAAAACAAAAAAAAGTTTATCGTGTTGCCATGTTGGAAGTTACTCAATGTTAAGAGTAATGTCTGATGACTGGCTAGGTCTACGGCTAGAGAACTATAACAATGACAGTAAACAAAAAGCAGAAAATACCTCCTTACTTAGGCAAGTTAACATTCAAGGCTATAACTTAAAAATCAATTACTTTGATAAGATCAGGCATTAGCTTGTCAGTGAACACCACCTGGGGTATGGAAGACAACACCACAAAACAGTAGCCAGTTTTCAATCAATCATATTACTTGATAGCAGACTGCCCTGAAGACCACCTACATCAAGAACATGTGGTCTTTGTGTGAACAAAGGAGACTCCTGGATCCCTAAACTGCAATGAACTAACACAGATTTTATATATAAAATCTAAGAGTTTATAATACGTATAAAAAAGGGTATTTACGACCTTTAACTTTTCCTCCTCATTCATTAGTTTCACTGAAAGCAACTAGAACACCAACTCCTTCCTCTAAAAATTGGCAATTAAAAGGTAAAGAATCAAGCACAGAATCTAGCCTGATTGTAAAATTGAACTGCAAGATATCATTGTTGACGAAGAAAATTTTTCTTATTATCCCAGAACTACTCCAGCTAATGTAGGTGGAAGAAATAATCACTTTGTAACCCCTGGTGAAATGATTCAGGCAATAATCATCAATGAATGAAACCATTAGGCTACAGGTTGCTTGATAAGGGGGACCTCCACAATAGAGGGATCAGGCAGTCACTACCTGAACCCTTTGACTGCTCTCAAAACAATTTTGAAAAAAGAAGAATGACATTGGAAGTCTCACACTTCCTGATTTCAAAAATTATAATACTACAGTAATCAAAATAGTGTGGTACTGGTAAAAAGATGTACAGATCAAGAGAAGAGAATTCAGAAACAAACCCTCACATATATGGTCAAATGATTTCCGACAAGACTGGCATGGCCACTTCAAAGGGAAGGACAGGGGCGCTTGGGTGGCTCAGTCAGTTGGGCGCCGACTTCGGCTCAGGTCATCGTCTCACAGTTTGTGGGCTTGAGCCCCACCTCAGGCTCTGTGCTGACTGCTCAGAGCCTGGAGCCTGCTTTGAATTGTGTCTCCCCCTCTCTCTATGCTCCTACCCCATTCACACTCTTTCTTGCTCTCAAAAATAAAATTAAAATGTTAAAAAAAATTTTTTAAAAGAAAAGGGACAGTCTTTTCAACAAGCACTGTTAAATATCATATCATGGTCAAACTGAATATCCTATAGAAAAGAATAAAGTTGGAACTTTACCTGCACACTATGATTAAGAATTGACTCAAAATAGATCAAAGACCCGAGTGCCTGGCTAGCTCAGTCAGAGGAGCATGAAGTTCTTGATCTTGGGGTTGTGAATTTAAGCCCCACGAAGGGTACAGAGATTACTTAATACAGCTTAAAAAAAAAACAAAAACAGATGTGGGGCACCTGTGCGGCTCAGTGAGTTAAGCATCCAACTTCAGGTCAGGTCATGATCTCACAGTTCATGGGTGTGAGCCCTGCATCAGGCTCTTCGCGGACAACCCAGAAGGTGAAGCCTGCTTCAAGTTCTGTGTCTTCCTGTCTCTCTGCCCCTCCCCCACTCACCCTCTGTCTCTTTCTCAAAACTAAATCAATGTTAAAAAATATAAAATAAAAGGACAAAGACCTAAACATAACAGCTTAAAGTATAAAACTCTTAAAAATATAGAGGGAAAGCTTCATGACACTGATTTGGAAATGATTTCTTGGATATAACACAAAAAGCACATGCAACCAAAGAAAAAATAAATTGGGACTATATCAAAATTAAAACCTTTGTGTTATCAGGGGCACCTGAGTGGCTAGGTTGTTTAAGCACCGACCTTGGCTCGGGTCAAGATCTCACGGTTCATGGGTTTGAGCCCTGCGTCCGGCTCTGTGCTGACAGCTCAGAGCCTGGAGCCTACTTCAGATTCTGTGTCTCCCTTTCTCTCTGCTCCTCCCCCACTCATGCTCTCTCTCTCAAAAATAAACATTAAAAAATTAAAAAAAAAACTTTTGTGCATCAAAAGACACAACTAACAGAGTGAAAAGACAACCCACAAACAGAGAAAGAATGTGCAAATCATGTATCTGATAAGGGGTTAATACCCAGAATATATAAAGAACTCTTATCTAAAAAAACCCCAAAACCTGATTTAAAAAAATAACTTGAACAGACAAGCTGAATAGCCAACAAGCCATGAAAAGATGCTCAACACCACCTATCATTAGGGAAATGCAAATCAAAACTCACAACACCTTATACCCATTAGGATGGCTACTATCAAAAAACAGAAAATAAAATAACAAGTGTTGGCAAAGATGTGGAAAAACTGAAACCCCTGTGACCTGTTGGTGGGAGCGTAAAATGGTGAGACCATTATGGAAAACAGTGTGGCAGTTCTTCAAAAAATTAAAAATACAACTGCCATCTGGTCCAGCAATTCCACTTGTAAGTGTATACCCAAAAGAACTAAAAGTAGGCTCTCAAAGAAATATGTCTATATCCATGTTCATAGCAGCATTATTCATAAGAGCAAAAGATGGAAGCAATCCAAGTGTCCAAAGACACATGAATAGATCTAAAAGTGTGATACATACATACAACTGATTATTATTCAACCTTAAAAGGGAAAGAAATTCTGATATATGCTACAACTGGGATGAACCGTCAGGACATTATGCTAAGTGAAATAAGCCAGCCACAAAAAGATGAATACTTTCATACTGTATGACATCACTTATATGAGGTACTAGAAGAGTCAAATTCATAGAGACAGAAAGTACAGTGGTGATGTCAAGGATTGGAGACAGAGAGAGAAATGAGAAGTTATTATTTAACGGGTACAGAGTTTCAGTTCTGCAAGATAAAAAGAATTCTGGAGACAGATGGTAATGATGACTGTGTATTAAGTACTTAATGCCACTGAACTTAAACATGGTTAAGATGGTAAATTTTGTTATGTGTATCTCACCACAATTAAAACAAACAATACCCTGAGGCCCAGTAACTTTAAGTTAGTTGCTCAAGGTCAATCATTAATATATTATGTGGCAGAATCAAAAACAGAAACAGAAGTCAGCTCTTTTTAATCCTAATCTAGTGCTTATCTATAACACCATGCAGCACTCCCACTGCCGGTCAGTTCTGAGTGCTTCACCAATCAGCAAACAGATAATACTTACGGAGACAACTATTTCTGACAGAAAAGATGGAAATACTAACATCCTCATTATTTCAATTTCTATAGCCTACTTATAAAGTATAATCTGAGTGGGTAACAGCACAACTACAGAAAATTAATATAGATTGCAAGTACATTGAAGCAAGTTAAAATATTAACTTAAATTTTATTATTTTTAAAAAATATTATTTTGAGAGAGAGAACAGGCAAAAGCACAGAGCAGGGGCAGAGAGAAAATCCCAAGTAGGCTCTGAGCTGTCAGCACAGGGCCTGATGTGGGGTTCGATCCCATGAAAGCTGAGATCAAAAGTAGGGGTGACTAGCTGGCCCAGTCGGTAGAACATGTGACTCCTGATCCTAAGGTTGTGAGTTTGAGCCCCACACTGGCTGTAGAGATTACTTTGATAAATAAGCAGTAAAATTTAAAATACAACCATGCTTAAGAATACTGTAGGGAATTAAAACTATAGCTATGAGCACATAAATAGCCAAACTCTTGCAACTGGCATAAAAATACACAGGTTAAGCTGACATCTTCACAATCATTTTGGCAGTTATTTTGAAAAGCACTTAAAAAGAACACTGGAGGGGTGGCTGGGTGGCTCAATCAGTTAAGCATCTGACTCTTGTTCTCGGCTCAGGTCTTGATCTCAGGGTCATGAGTTCGAGCCTCACACTGGGCTCGTGCTGGGCATGGAGCCTATTTAAAGAAAAACTTAGATAGAAGGACTTAATATTTAAATACTATCCATTCTATATGTAAAAGAGTAGAAAGATGGCAGGTATTCTTTTTCTTTCACTACTATTCCTGAATTTCTCAACCAGTCTGACTGGGATACAACTTGGTACTTGCTGACATCTACAGTATTTTCATCAAAGGATAATTTAAAATAGAGTATTTGAGAAGTACCTCCAAGTATTTAGTTCAACAACCAAAAAGTCAAATTTTAGACTATCAACTAATTTACCAAATTCAAATTTACACATCTAAAAATAAAAATAAAAAAGACTGCTCCTTTAGTACGCATACTTCTAAGGTGAAGTTTAACTTAGGAATCTGATACCTTTTACAGCTACTATGTATGTTTTGAATCTTAAAAGCTATCAACAAGACAGGGGCCCTATTTGTCTTTTTTAAAAATTTAAATCTCATCTTTGAGAGGAGTATGGACAGAAAGTATAAAATAGCATTATGGATGGTAATTAGTTATTCCTGGTGAAAGCTTTTCTGTCCTAGAGATCTAGTAATGCACTACATTAACTCCGCACTCCCTTCCCCCTACTCCTAAAAGAGGACAGGCTTTGTTTCTGGCTTCAGAGAAACTGCTACAAGTCAACATCACCATCCAAGCTGGACCAATGCAAGAATTAGCAAAACAAAACCCCTCCCCCTCTCAACATTCTCTCCAAAAAGAATTACATTACAGACACCACAGTCCCTGAGAAGTCAGAGTCAAAGGCAGTGAGTGACAAAGCAGAACCTCCTAAAGGTTTCTTCATTCTCTCCCTAATCCATTTTTCATTTTCTTCATTTCTTTGGTCTTACACAACTTGCACAAGTACCCTTTCCTCTCCATTTCCACTACACTCTTACTCGGCCAAATTATCTTCCTGGCTCGAATCTGGGCACAGAGCTTTGGAGAAATGAATGAGTAGTCATCCCTAAACTAATGTAGGTCTAGCAACTCCACAAACACAGGATCACAGGGCTCACTCATGGCCATCTGGACTTCTCAGTCCTACCAAAGAAAGTCAGTCTCACCACTCACTCACATCTGAGGTGCACAGAATTCACAAATGCCCCTCATGGGCCTCTTAGTCTGGGCCCTCATAGTCTGCTACCCATCTCTCTTCCAGATGACTCAGTGGTGTAAACATTCCTCAGAGCACTATCACCTCCAATCCATCTCCGAATCCTTCCCACACAGAACCCTCACTCATGCCACACTGCACAAGTCACACTCCACCAGAGTTTATGCTTATTTACTGCACTAAAAATGCAGAACCTTCTCCTCCGTTACCAATCTGAATCTATTTAGTTAAAATACTGCAGATTAGGGAAAGCCCTTCTAGATCACTTGACCTAGTAAGTTATTTTCTTTTCTTCTTTTTTTTTTTAATAATGTTTATTTTTAAGATAGAGAGAGAGAGCATGAGTGAGCAGGGGAAGAGCAGAGGAAGGGAGACACAGAATCTGAAGCAGGATCCCGGCTCTGAGCTGTTAGCACATAGCTCAAAGCGGGGCTTGAACCCATAAACCGTGAGATCATGACCTGAGCTAAAGCTGGATGCTCAATTGACTGAGCTACCCAGGTGACCCTGGAAAGTTATTTTCTAACGTTTATAATTGAAGAGAAGCATTTTTAGTAGACTTTATTACTTTTTAAGACTTTATTTCATTTAAAAAAATATTTAAAAAATAAGTGGGGCGCCTGGGTGGCTCAGTCGGTTAAGCATCCGACTTCGGCTCAGGTCATGATCTCAAAGTTTGTGGGTTCAAGCCCCATGTCCAGCACTGTGCTGACAGCTCAGAGCCTGGAGACTGTTTTGGATTCTGTGTCTCCCTCTCTCTCTGACCCTCCCCTCTCACGCTGTCTCTTTCTCTCTCTCTGCCAGAAATAAATAAAACATTAAAAAATATATTTAAAAAAAGACTTCATTTCTAGAGCAGTTTTTAGGTTCTCAGCAAAACTGAGAAGATACATGTATATTCTGCTTCCACATATGTACAACCTCCTCCGCTATCAACATCCCACACCAAAGTGATTTATTTGCTATAATCAGTGAACCCACACAGACACTTCATTATGACCCAAATCCATACTTTATATTGGGTTCACTCTTGATCTTGTACATTCTATGTTGGGGTTTTGTTTTTTGTTTTACATTTTTTTAATGTTTGTTTATTTCTGAGAGAAAGGCAGAGTGTGAGTGGGGAAGGGGCAGAGACAGGGAGACACAGAATCCCAAGCAGGCTCCAGGCTCCAAGTTGTCAGCACAGAGACCAATGCGGGGCTGGAACTCACAGACTGTGAGATCATAATCTGAGCCGAAGTCAGATGCTTAACTGACTGAGCCACCCAAGCAGCCCTCTATGGGTTTTGAGAAATGTATATTTATATACATTTATCAAGTATATAAAGTAGACAAGTATCTACCACTATGGTATCATATAGAGTAATTTCACTGCCCTAAAAAAACCTCTGTGTTCTGCCTATTCATCCCTCCTGCCCCCAACCCCTGACAATCACTGATCTTTTTAATGTCTCCAGTTTTGCTTTCTCCAGAATGTCACATAAGAATCATACAGAATGTTGGGGCACCTGGGTGGCTCAGTCGATTAAGCGTCTGACTTCAGCTTGGTGAATTTGAGCCTCATGTTAGGCTCTGTGTTGACAGCTCAGAGCCTGCAGCTTGCCTCAGATTCAGTCTCCTTCTCCCTATGCCCCTCCCCTGCTCACACTCTGTCTCTCTCTCTCAAAAATAAATAAAGATTAAAAAAAAAGAGAGAACTGTACAGAATGTACCTTTCTCAGATTGGCTTCTTTCACTTAAGATACATGCATTTAAGGTTCCTCCATGCCTTTTCATGGATTGAACACTCATTTCTTTTTAGTGCTGGGAATTATTCCATTATCTGGATGTACCATTGTTTATCTACCCATTTACCTACTGCTGGACATCTTGGTTGCTTCCAAGTTTTTGCAATTAAGAATAAAACAATTATAAACACAGCAAGAGTTTTTTAGTTTTGTAAGAAACTGCCAAACTGTCTTAAGTGACTGTACCATTTTGCATTCCCACTCACACCCATAAATGAGAGTTCCTGTGGCCTTACATCCTCGCCAGCACTTGGTGTTGTCAACGTTCTGGATTTGGGGCATTCTCACAGGTGGATAGTGGTAACCTGTTTTAATTTAACTTTAACTCTGATGACATGATAACGAACATCTATTCATAAACTTACTTGCTATCTGTGTATCTTCTTTGGTGCGATGTCTATTTTACATTTAGGTTTATGACCCATTTTGAGTTAACTTTTTCAAAGGATATAAGGTCTGTATCTGGATTCATTTCTTTGCACTTAGGTATCTACTTGATCCAGTACCAACTGTTGGAAAGACTATCTTTTCTCCAGTGTATTGTCTCCTTCTTTGTCAAAGATTAGACAACTATATTTGTGTCCTTTTCTGGACTCTCTATTCTGTTCTATTGATCTGTTTATTCTTTCACCAATACCACATGGTCTTAATTACCATAGCTTTAAAGAAATTAAAATTAAATCTTGACAATATTGTCTTCCTATCAATGAACATAGAAAACCTCCTTACTTACTTAGTTCTTCAATTTCTTTCATCAGAGCTGTGTTGTTTTCCTCATATTAATCTTGTTCATACTATGACTGATTTATACATAGGTATTTCATTTTGGGAGGATGCTAACAAACAGTAATGTTTGCAGAGATCGAACTCACAAACCGAATTGTGAGATAGGTCATGACCTGAGCTGAAGTCAGACGCTCAACCAACTGAGCTACCCACGTGCCCCTTTAATTTCAAATTCAAGTTGTTTACTGCTAGTATACAGGATATTAATTGACTTTTACATATTAATTTTGTATCTTGCAACCTTGTTATAACTGCTTATTAGTTCCAGGAGTTGTCACTTTTTTTCAGATTATCTACATAATCATGTCATCTGCAAAAAAGTACAGTTTCATCTCTTTATTCCCAATCTATATACCTTATTTCCTTTAACTGTCTTATGTTAGCTAGAACTTCCAGTATGGTGCTGAGAAGCAGTGGCCTTTTTATTGCCTTATTTCTGATCTTAAGAGAAGTTTCTAATTTCTCACCATTATACAGTTAGCTGAAGGATTTTTGTACATGTTTGTTATCAAATAGAGGAAATTCTCCTCTATTCCTAGTTTTCCTAAGTTTAATCATGAATTTTGACAAATGGTTTTTCCTGCATCTATTGATACAAACATTTGATTTTTCTTCTTAGCTACTGAGGTGATGGATTGATTACATTTACTTATTTTTAAAAAAATTTTAATGTTTATTTATTTTTGAAAGACAGATGGAGCATGAGCAGGGGAGGGGCAAAGAGAAAGGGAGACACAATCTGAAGCAGGCTCCAGGCTCTGAGTTGTCAGCACAGTGCCCAATGCGGGGCTCAAACCTACAAACTGTGTGATCATGACCTGAGCCAAAGTCAGATGCTCAACCGACTGAGCCACCCAGGTGCCCCAATGATTTTTAAATGGTGGACCAGTCTTGTATATCTGGTATAAATTCCTCTTGGTGATAGTATGTATACTTATTTTTGTAAATTTGGATTGGGTTTGCTATTATTTTGTTAAGAATATTAGCATCTATGTTCATGAGAGATAATGGTCTATGGTTTTCCCTTATAATAGCTTTGGTTTTGGTGTTAGAATAATGTTAGTCTCATAGAATGAGTTAGGAAATGTTCCCTCTGCTTCTATCTTCTGGAAGACATTCTAGAAAAGTATAATTTCTTTCACAAGTGTTTAGTAGAATTCATCAGTAAACTCATCTAAGCTTGGTTCTTTCTGTTTTGTAAGGTTACTGATTTAATGCCTATTTAATACATAAAGGCTTATTCACGTTTCCTATTTCTTCTGGTGTAAGCTTTGGCAGACTGTATCTTTCAAGGAACTGGTACATTTACATCTAGGCACAGAGCTGCTCATAATATGCTTTTATTAGCTGTTTAGTGTCCATGGGATCTGTAGTAATGTCCCTTCTTTCATTTCGTATTTTAGTAACTTGGGTCTTTTCCCTTTTTTTCTTAGATGGCCTGTCTAGAGGCTTACTGATTTAATTGATCTTTTCAAAGACTCAGCTTTTGGTTTTCCTGATTTTCTATTTACAATTTCATTGATTTCTGCTCTAATTTTTATTATTTCTCTTCTTCTGGTTACTTCAGATTTAATTTCCTTTTCATTTTCTAATTTCCTAAGGTGGAAGCTTAGATTATAGATTTTAGGACTTTCTTCACATTAAGCTGAATATTCTTTTGCCTTGGGTACTCCACACAGATGTTCAACACCTTTCTGGTTTTAGGATCTATAATATTTCACTCCATCCTCAAGATCCCACTAGGAATCCAAAAAAAAAAAAAAACCCCAGATCATTGGGATATATGAGGGGACAAAAGCTTTAAGGAAACTTTACTAAGAAGTTAATACACAACAAGTTAACAGCTGAGGAATGATTACTGCACAGGGTTTCACAATATAGTCATATCTTTTAATAATAATAATAATGCTAAAATAATAACATCTAACAATCAGTGCTTATTATGACAGATGCTGTCCTGTAAATTCTTATGTGGATTAACTCTTCTAATTCCCTTAAAACCCTATGATGTAGGTACTGTTTTCCTTGTAGATTAAAAAACTAGAGTCACTAAACGATTAAATAATTTCCTAAAGGCCACATTGCTGATTACTATTGAACTAGAGATCAAACCCAGATGGTATGACTTCAGAGCTCATCCTCCTACTCTACTGCTCTATTAGAAAAAAAAAATATATATATATATGTATATATATATACACACACATATATATATATATATGAATTTGTAAGCCAAATAAGTTATTGCTTGTTTGTTCACTCTTAGCAAGCAGCCCAGATTCTATTTCTCAGATGGCTGGCTAATACATTTATTATTTGATCATTATTTATATACTTTGCCCGATGTCAGCAAAAAGAATTAAGGACTCATAGAGGCAGAAAGCACATTAGTGGTTGCCAGAGCCTATGACAATAGGGTGTAATTGCTTAATGGGTACAGGGTTTCCTTCTGCGGTGATAAAAATGTGCTGGAATTAAATAATGGATGACTGCACAATACTGTGAATGTACTAAATGTCACAGAGTTGTACACTTTATAATTCTACCTCAATTTAAAAAAATTATCTACAAATATTTGGTTATAGTAACCCAATGGAATGGTATTCAACTATTATGTTTCTGAAAGAATTTAGTAACAGGGAAAAAGATCCTAAGATATTAGTGAGTAGGGGAAAAAAAGTAGGCTATGCAACTAAACATAATAAATTTGAAAAATAAAAACTCTTGTTTTTAATATTTGTACACATACATTAACAGTGTTTATATAGAAGAGTAAATGTTTTACTTAGTTCTTTATATTTTTTGTATTTTCTATGTTTTCTATTTCTTTTATTGTCAGAACAAATACACTTTTAAAAGAATTTAGTCACAAATAACTAGTAAGTTTAGCACTGTAATGGGACTTAAAAGTCCCTTAATTAAGAGAACAAACAGAAAACAAGTAATATGGCTTAACTGTATTCAAATATATAAATAATTACATTAAATTTGCATAATCTAAACATACCAATTAGAAGACAGAGATTATCAGACTGGGGGAAAAATGATGTTTCTTCTTTTGAAGTACACATGAAATATTCACCAACAAGACAGATAAGATCTTCTTGACCAAAAACATCTTAACAAATTTAAAAGAACCAAAATCATAAACCGTGCTCTCTGACCATAATGGAACGAAACTAGAAACGATTAAAAAAGACAACAGGGGGCGCCTGGGTGGCTCAATCAGTTAAACATCCAACTTCGGCTCAGGTCACCATCTTGCGGTTCATGGGCTCGAGTCCCGCCTCAGGCTCTGTGCTGACATGACGGCCCAGAGCCTGGAGCCTGCTTTGGATTCTGTCTCCCTCTCTCTCCGTCCCTCCCCCACTAGCACTCTGTCTCTCTCTCTCATAAATAAACATTAATTTTTTTTTTTTAATAAACCAAGGTAACAAAAATCACCGAACACTTGGAAATTTAACGACACACTTCTATATAATCCATGGGTCAAACAAAGTCTCAAAGGAAATTAGAAAATATTTTCAACTGAGTGAAAGTAAAAATACAGTATTTCAAAATTTGTGCTATGTAGCTAAAAGTAGTGCTTAGAGGGAAATTTACAGTTGCTACAAACTAAGTGTTTGTGCCCCAACCCCCAAAATTTTATGTTGAAACCTAATCCCCATGTGATTGTATTTGGAGGTGAAGCCTTAGGTCATGAGGTCTCAAGAATGGGATTACTGCCTTAAACACACACACACACACACACACACACACACACACACACACACACACACAACCCCAGCGAGCTCCCTTACCCCTTCTGCCATGTGAGAGCACACGAAAACTATGAACTAGGAAGTGGTCTCTCAACAGATCCCAAATCTACTGGAGTTTTGATCTTAGACTTCTCACCCTGTAGAACTGTGGGAGATAAATTTCTGTTGTCTACAAGCCATCTAATCTTTTTTAAAAATTTTAAATGGTCATTTATTTTGAGAGAGGAAACGGCAAGTAGGGGAGAGGGGAGAAAGAGACAGAGAGAGAGAGACTCCCAAGCAGACTCCACATTCAGCACAGGGCTCGATCCCATGACCACTACAACCTTACCCAGTATCATGAGTCGGATGCTCAACCGACTAAGCCACCCAGGTGCCCCAGCACCTAATCTCTAATAGTTTGTTACAGCAGCCTGAACGGGCTAAGAAAATAATACTAAACACCTACATTAGAAAAGAAAGGTCTCAAGTCAACCTCAGCTTCCATCTTAAGAAACTGTAAAAAGAATAAAATAAACCCAAATCAAGCAGAAAAGACGAATAAAATTAAGAGCAGAAATCCATGTAACTGAAAACAGAAAAAGCAATGAAACCAAAAGCTAGTTCTCTGAAAGGACCAATAAATTAAGAAATCTATCAAGAAAAAAGAGAGGAAACAAAACATCAAGAGTGAGAGATAATCACTATAGACCCAGAAGGCATTATAATGAGAGAGTACTACAAGCAACTCTACACACAAAAATTTGACAATTTAGTAAAAAGGACCAATATCTTGAAATTACCTAAAGTCATGATGAAATAGATAATCTGAACAGATCTATAACTATGAAAATACCGAATTTGTAATCCAAAATTTTCCAAAAAAGAACATTCTAGGCTCTGATGGGTTCAGTGGCAAATTCCTTAAAAGATGACCACCAGCAATTCTATATAATTTCTTAAACAAGAAAAAATACAACATATTAGAGTTTACAGAGTTGTGTTGTCCAATGAGGCCACATGTAGCTACTGATTACCTGAAATGTGGCTACAGCCTAATATTCAAATGATCATACTTTGGCTATAGTGATTAACATAAAATGTATCATTAAAGATTTTTTAAAGTCCTCAAGTAAGACTTAGGTCAGAAGTAGGATCTGCTTTCTTAATCACTTTTGATTTCTAAACATAAAAAAGAAACTAAAACTAAAAAGGAAAAATTACTTTGAAGTGGCTACTAAACCACAGCCTAACCCACTCTAGAATTCAATTGCTCTCACATGTACCCCAGTGTTCACAGCAGCACTCTCAACAATAGCTAAAGCATGGAAAGAGCCTAAGTGTCCATCAACGGATGAATGGATCAAGAAGATGTGGTTTATCTATACCATGGAATACTACATGGCAATGAGAAACAATGAAATCTGGCCATGTGTAGCAACATGGATGGACCTTGAGGGTGTTATGCTGAGCGAAATAAGTCAGGCAGAGAAGGACAAATATCATATGTTTGCACGTATAGGAGGATTAGGAGGAACTTAACTGAGGAACAAGGGGGAGAAGAAGGGGGGAAATGGTGGGGGAAAGGGAGAGAGGCAAACCATGAGAGACTCTTGAATGCTGACAAAAACTGATGACAGATGGATGTGAGAGGGAGGGGGGGATGGGCATGGAGGAGGGCACTTGTGGGGATGAGCACTGGGTGTTATGTGGAAACTAATATGACAATAAACTATTTGTAAAACTAAAAAAAAAACCCATATATTAAAGAGACTGTCATTTTCTCATTGAAAAAAAAAAATTCAATTGCTCTCAAGGCCATCTCAAAACAAAGTATAAGCCAAAACTCTTAGAAAACAAGAGGGAAGTGGAAGGACACTAATTGCTACAAAGCAAAATCCAGGGGTTAACAGGCTCACACAGCATTCCTTTTCTAGAGCCCAAATGTCCAACATTGACATTCTCTTTGTAAATAAAGGGAAGCATAAGGTCTTAAAGATAAAAGGAGAAAAATAAAAATGGAGAGAGCTTTAAAAAAAGTATTTTTTTCTAGAATGAACTAATTTCTAAGTGATAAATATCTTTGCCATTTCAAGGAAAAACCCATTCGAGTATTATGTAGCTAGTGTCAAAGCATCATTACAAGAACAGAATGCAATTTGCTCTTCAGTAAGGAGCCATCCTCTTCACAGATTTCCACCTTTAACTACAAGACTAATGGGAGGCTTCTAAAAATAAAGTAATGGCTACATTCTGAGCAGTAATAAAGAATATAAACTGCATGTGAAAAAGATATCAGATAAAGCTTGAGACCAATACACTGATCACTTTAAACACTAATTATCATTCTGCTAAAAAATAACCACACAATTTTCAGCAGGTTTATAGCACATACTGACAAATTAAGTATTCACCATGATTTGAATGGAAAACAATTATGCTTGCTTCCTTACTTTTATAAGAGATATGATCTGGCCTGATTCAGGTGAAAGCATATACAATGGCACTTAATAAGAATTTCCATCAGCCAACAATTCAGTAAAACCTTAAGAATTTCTCAGGTGAATCAAGTTCAGCATATATGTAAACATTTTTTGTGAAGGAGAAATGTACTGTATCTTCTTCATTTTTCTTTTTTCCTCATTTTTATTATTTCTGAAATCAATATATATAATTAAATGTGTTCATTTAATATTATGGCTCTACCCCTCCCCTTGCCAAAGAAGGTAATATGAAAATTACTGTCACCTAAGAATCAAAGAAGTGCAGCTTTTATGTGTTTTATTATGATAGGGCTATATTAAGTAAACACTTATTAACTAGCTCCAGCCTCAGCTATAGCCCTTACCAGTGCATACACACAGAAAAGGATTACATATACAGCTTTTTAAAAGCAAATTATGCTTATTTAATCTTTAAAATTTGTAAATATTTTATATCAATATAAAAGTTACTTTGCAACCACTTTTCTCTTTAACAAGAAGTATATTAATATTTCAATAAAGAATTAGATTTGGTTAAAAACTTTTTTTAATGTTTACTCATTTGAGAGAGAGAGAGAGAGAGAGAGAGAGAGAGTGTGTGTGTGTGTGTGTGTGTGTGTGTGTGTGTGTGTGAGAGAGAGAGAGAGAGAGACAGACAGACAGAGATTCCCAAGCAGGCTCCATGCTGTCAGCACATGGAGCCTGACGCAGGATTAGATCTCATGAATTGCGAGAACTTCTTGAGCTGAAATCTAGAGTGGCATGCTTAACTGACTGAGCCACCTGGCGCCCCTGGTTAAAAACATTTTTAAGGAACTGTCAATCCCCAGATTTAGAATCCTTAGAAACTAACTCCAGATTAGAGAAGTTTCTGGTAACAAATGGGCTTTACCTACCATAAGAAAAAAAGATGCTGCTTTCAAATTATATTTTTGCCCTTATGCCAAATCCTTACATATACATATTAGGCCTACAGAGAAATAATAAAACTAATTATGAAGCAAACTGTTAGCACTAACAGCACACATTAAAACTACTTGCAGTTGAATTTCAAACTAGTTACATTTAATGCTTCATACTTAGACATGCATATATTTTATTTACTGTCCTTTATGGGTCACTGTTTCATTTTATTTCTTCATTTTTCTATGTTCCATAGAGGTTCATGACCCACATATGTACATTTTAGAAGTTAATCTGAACAGTACAGTCATTTCACATTGCCTTTGACTCATGTAGAACTACCCAGACACAAATAATTACTCCATCTTGTGAGGCACTACTACCAACAGCAGGCTTCCTTCTCTGAAGCTGAAATAGCACATCACCTTATAGACTTAATATGAACCTTAAACATAAAGATATTTAAAGACTTTAGATCTCATTTACATTTTGAAATGTCCTTTCTAAGAATAAGAACATTTCTCATACAAGTCACATTCAGCTTAGGCTAGCATTTTTTTTTTTTTTATGTTTTATTTATTTTTGAGAGAGAGAGACAGCGTGAGCAGGGGAGGGTCAGAGAGAGAGGGAGACACAGAATCTGAAGCAGGCTCTGGGCTCTGAGCTAGCTATCAGCACAGAGCTCGACGCGGGGCTTGAACCCACGAACCACGAGATCATGACCTGAGCTGAAGCTGGATGCTCAACCTACTGAGCCACCCAGGCACCTCTTTATCAAAAAAGAAATCTGTTGTTTTCAAAGGCTGCTCATATTTCTTTAAAAAAATTTTTTTTTAACATTAGAGGCAGGGGAAGGAGGAGACAGAGAGAGAGACAGAGAATCCCACATGGGGCTCAATCTCACAAACCATGAGATCATGACCTGAGCCAAAATCAAGAGTCAGACACTTAACCAAATGAGCTACCCAGGCACCCCTCATTTTTCTGATAGTGCAGAATTCTAAAGACCAGAACTGAAACAGTGCCTTATTAAGGATCTTCTGGAAGCAAATGAGAACCTTTTGAGTCCAACATATAAAAGAGAGAGGTTTTAAAAGTAAAGTCAACTAAATAGACATTTCTCCAAAGAAGACATCCAGGTGGCCAACATGAAAAGATGCTTGAGATCACCAACCATCAGGAAAGTGCAAATTAAAACCATAATATAATACCACACACACCTGTAGGAATGGCTATTATCAAAAAGACAAGAAATATCAAGTTTTTGTTTTGTTTTATCTTTTAAGGTAGGCTCCATGCCCAACACAGGGCTTGAACTCACAACCCCAAGATCAAGAATCACATGCTCTACAGCCTGTGGAACTGGTGCCCCCAGAAATACCAAGTTTTAATGAGGATGTGGAGAATAAGGAACCCTTATACACTGCTGGTGTATACTGATGCAGCCACTCTGGCAAACAGCATGGAGTTTCTTCAAAAAATTAAAAATAGAACTCCCATACAACCCAGCAGGTATTCATAAAAAAACAAATAAAAACTAATTTGAAAAGACATATGTACCCCTATGTTCATCAGAGCATTATTTATAATAGTCAAGATATGCAAGCAACCTAAATGTTGATCAATAGATGAATGGATAATGGAGGTGTGGCATATACATACAATGAATATTACTCAGCCATAAAAAAGAATAAAATCTTGCCATTTATGACAACATGGACGGACCTAAAGGGTACTATGCTAAGTGAAATAAGTCAAAGACAAGTATTATAGGATTTCATTTATATGTGGAATCTAAAAAACAAAACAATTTACCAAACAAAACCAGATGCATAGATACAAAGAAATAACAGTATAAAAATATATGGCAACTGTATATAAATATGAAATCACTATGTCGCATACTTGAAACTAAAACAATACTGGCATGTTAATTATTCTTCATTAAAACAAACAAACAAAAAAAGGTGTGTTCAACATGCAAAAGGGCAAGAGAACTAGCAGAAATGCCGAGAGCAGCATCTAGATAGAAGACACAGTGTGGAATACAGAAGTTTGTATAAAATCAGAGCTTCTTTTATAACACTGATCAGTTAAAATGTAGGAGAAGAATGAGGAGGGACAATCCCGCATCACCTGGCTAGGAAGGACATTCCATAATAGGAGGAGGTGGAAGAAGCAGTTAACAAGGTTTTAGGAAATAAACAGTGTGGTTTATAGAGAGCACCCAATATACTTCCTAATATATGGGTCATTTATGGTTTAGGAGCTTAATAAGGGATGTTCCATTCCTAACCTCTGAGAAACTAAATGAATTATGTCTGAGTATTTAATGCACATGTGCAATGTCCCCAGGGACCCATGTGAACTATTTAACAAGAGGAGCTACTTCAAGTGATAGAAATCTTCATCAGCACGTGATGACCACACCAGTACTTCATCTTAGCTTACTAACAACTAGAACACCTCTAATTTACAAGGAACCATCACAGTGCAGGGGCAAATCTCTCTTATGGAATTCTGGAAGAGGGCACTCGATTAGGAGGAGAGAAACATATTACTGTTGGTATCAAGACTAAAATGGTGACAACCCCTCACGCTGCTCACTGCTTCCCAAGAGTCAAGTGTCCTATAAGAACTGTGCATCTCGGGGCGCCTGGGTGGCTTAGTCGGTTAAGCGTCCGACTTTCGCTTAGGTCATGATCTCGCGGTTTGTGGGTTCGAGCCCCGCGTCGGGCTCTGTGCTGGCTGCCAGCTCAGAGCCTGGAGCCTATTTCAGAGTCTGTGTCTCCCTCTCTCTCTGACCCTCCCCTGTTCACGCTGTCTCTCTCTCTCTCCTAGAAATAAATAAAACATTTAAAAAAAATTAAAAAAAAAAGAAGCAAGAAAAATCTCAAATACACAATCTAACTTTACACCTAAAGGAGCTAGAGAAAGAACAACAAAGTAAGCCTAAAGCCAGCAGAATAAGGGAAATAATAACGATTAGAGCAGAAATAAATGATACAGAAACAAGAACAAAAACATTANCCAGCTCAGAGCCTGGAGCCTATTTCAGAGTCTGTGTCTCCCTCTCTCTCTGACCCTCCCCTGTTCACGCTGTCTCTCTCTCTCTCCTAGAAATAAATAAAAATATTAAAAAAAAAAAAAAAAAAGAACTGTGCATCTCCTAGCAGGCAGAAACTTCTTGAGCAACTGATAAACTGGTATTTACCCAACTACCTAAGAACCTCCCCACCAATATTACCCCCCCACACCTCGTTCCCAACTCACTCTGGAAATGTGGAGAAGATGTGGCGACTATAAACCCCATCTTCCCTAAACCTTGACAAGAAATCAACACCCTGGAGCCAAAGTGTCTTCGTGAATCCTATGCAGTAGTGAGAGCTAAATTAATTAACAAAGATCATAAAACTACTTTTCTTAATTTATAACTATAATTTATAACTTTCACTGAACCCCAAATTATTAATTATCTCTAGTCTTCAGTTTCCTTGCCATAAAATGTAGCTCATACTTCCCTTATAAGGTGATTTATAGGTACACAGCCCAGTACAATGCCTAACATATAGCAGGTATTAGACAACAGGTGGCTTTTATCTAAGAAGCAAAAATCTGTAAAAAGAAGATAAAAGAAAATGTTTGGGCTTGAAAACAAATCTGCCAGGAATCAGATACTTAGTGGTACTTGACCAAGGGAGTTAGAAACGTGTGTGGCAGAAGAAGGTTGCTGGTAAAGATGAATACGCAAAACTAAGGTATTTAGTGAGAGAGGGCCAAGGGTCGTATAAACATGCCCCACATAATGAAGAACTGTCCACACAACATGCCAAGAGCACCTCTCTGGAGAGACTCTGGGAGAGCACAACCAATCTAAAATGGGGAAAGGGGATCTACTTTATAAATTATTAAATATAGCAAAAAGCCCTTTTGAGGAAGAGGAATTAACTGAAACATGTTATAAAAATAAAGAGAATGGATTCTTTCTAGAGAAGCCCATCTAGGGGTACCTGAGCGGCTCAGTCGGTTAAGCATCGGCTTTGGCTCAGGTCATGACCTTGCGGTTTGTGGGTTCAAGCCCCGCATCAGGCTCTGTGCTGACAAATCAGAGCCTAGAGTCTGCTTCGGATTCTCTGTCTCCCTCTCTCTCTCTGCCCCTCCCCTGCCTATGCTCTGTCTCTCTCTCTCAAAAATAAACATTAAAAAAATTTTTTTAAGTAAAAAAAGAAACCATCTAAAAACTATAAAAGACATCACCCATCAAAAACAAAACAAGCTTTGCTGTTAAAACAGAAAGTTCAAACACTGAATAGTTACCTAACTTGTCCAAGTTTGTGCACAGGTTGCAACCTAGACTCACTTTCCAAACTCTTATCACTACAGTACACTCTATGAGTTTGCAAACTAAGAATGAGCAGAAAAACTGGGAAGAGCCAATCATGGTTAACAAGGCAGCTTATTTTTTTAATATGTGCTTAATAGTTGTGGTTTTATGTACATTATATTCACATGCTGCCAGTAATGTACCATCTCTGCTATCAGGATATGTTATAATCAACAGTAATCTGGATTCAATGAAATGAAGTAGTTTGTATAATGGAATTAAATTCTTTACTAGAGAAGATGAACTGTTGGCTAACTCTACTCCACAACGCAGTGGAGGTCATCAGAGCAGGCAAACACAGGTTAAGGAGGCTCCCAACTCCACAAAACCTGTTGCATTTTTTTAAATGTTTATTTATTTTTAAGAGAGAGAGAGCACATACACACATGAGAGTGAGGAAGAGGCAGTTAATAGAGGGAGACAGAGGAACTGAAATGGGCTCTGTGCTGACAGCAGCAAGCCCAACATCGGGGCTCGAACTCAGGAACTGTGAGATCATGATCTGAGCCAAAGTCAGATGCTTAACTGACTGAGCCATCCAGGTGTCCAAAACCAGTTTCATTTTTATGTTTTCCTTTTTTGAGGGGGCATTCATATATGCTTATTTATAAAGGAAAGCATTCTACTGACTTAAAACAATGCTTTGAAAATCATGGAACCAGATAAATGATTAAGATCTCTTGAAGGTATTATATTTCACAAAGTCCTAAGAAACAACTCACAGATTATATGACCAAGAAAGGCTTTAAATTCTTTACTGCCTCCAAAGCTAGCATATTTGTACTCTACCTACTTCTAGAATTTGAGAGGAATGTTACAAGTATAAATTTTAATGTCCCACACAGTGATAACTTTTTTGATCTTAACACTAAAACACACACAGACCACACATACGAGCAGAATTCTCAAACACCTGAAAACAATAAGAAGCAATTATCTTTGCATCAAATGGATTTTTTTAAAAGTCACATATGCAGTCATACCGCTCTTTAAAAACACTGACATTCATTTTAAAAAAAGATCGCCACTCTGCATTGGGCTCAACTTTTTGAAGTTGCAAAGATAAATTAAGACATATATCACCCTAAATTTTAAAGGTGATATGAGACATTCATCAAATTAATTGGAAAGAAAGAGGTAAAGTGCAAAAGAGAGGCAAGGAAGGGAGAAGTAAAAAGAAAATGCAAGGGGAAAAAAGTGCAATGGGAGCTCAGTAGTGGGAGAAACCAGTCAACCCTTGAAAAACACAAATTTGAACTATGTGGGTCCACTTATATGTGGATTTCTATATCTATATATATATAAATACAGTACAGTACTGTAAATGTATCTTCTCTCCCAATTTTCTGAATAACATCTTTTCTCTAGCTTACTTTTCTGTAAGAATACAGTATATAACACATATAACTACAAAATATGTGTTAATCGACTTAATGTTTTCAGTAAGGCTTCTGGTCAACAAAAGTTATTAGTACAGTTTTGGGGATGTCAAAAATTACACGTGGATTTTCGACTGTGCGAGGGCATCAGCACACCTAACCCCCCATGTTGTTCAAGGGTCAACTGTACTTCCAACTGTGTAGGTACAAAGGTTTTTAGAAGAAATGGCCTGAAAAGAGAATCCAGAAGGAAAGGGACAAATGATTTCTGCATTCTAATACATGACTGCATATCCATTTGTTATTCAACAAATAATTCACAGTCTAGTAGGAGAAAAGGGTAAGTATAAACACCTAAGGGCACCTGGGTGACTCAGTCTGTCCAAGCATTGGACTTTGGCTCAGGTCATGATGATCCCGCAGTTTGTAAGCTCGAGACCTGCATCAGTGCAGAGCCTGCTTGGAATTCTCTCTCTCTGCCCTTCCCTTGCTTATGCTCTCTCTCTCAAGATAAAAAAATTAACTAAAAAATAAAAACACCAAAAATACAATGTGTTAATAAGAACATCATCATGCCTGTGCATAATATTCATGAAAAAAGGAGGGATGGATTTCCATGAAGCAGCGAGGAGAGTGAGCAAGGCAGAAAGGGGGAAGAAGGAACGGTGACTTCATCAGGGCCCTGAGGATGAGCAGAAGTTTACTGGAAAGAAGAAAAAAGAGGTTTCTGGCCATAGGAACAACACGAGCAAGAGCAGGGAGAAGTGAAAGCATGTGGCATCTTTGGGTACTGGCTGCGGGGGAGTGAAGAGGAGACCGAAGATGAAAGTGAAAACGAGGCCAGATCGTGAGGAGCGTTAAGCCCCATGCCAAGGGAGTTGGCTTCATTACAGTAGGCATGAAGGTTTTAGGCAAAGAATGATCTCACATAAGCACTATGAAGACACCCTAACATTAAAATTTCTTGAGGCTATAAAAATATACAAAGTTTCCACTGGCTACGAAAACATTTCAGGACCCCCTATAATCATGCCAAAGGTCCAACTGGCCTTGAGTCCAGTCAAGAGCTCCCTGAGGGCAGGAACTATTTACCATTTATTTTTCTTTGGATTACCAGGACACGGGACACAGTAGAACCAATAGGAACTGATCTGTGATGAAGGACAGTAAAACAGAATAAAAGGTGATCCCAACGATCCTGCCTGATCGCCTCAGCGGGGTGCTAAGGAGAAGAATGTAAGTTTCATCTGGGAGATACTAAGATTCAGAAATCTATAGGATGTCCAAGTGTTCTGTCCATCAGCAGTTAAAACACAGGTTTGGAGCTCTGAAAAGAGTCAGCAGCCACAGACAGGAATCTGAACATCGCCACGTAAGCTGTACTGGTGACAGCTGAACCCATGTGGAGGGATGAGGTAACTGAGCAGGAACAGGACCCAGCTCAGAATCTAGCAATCCCAGGGCAAAGATGAGACTAGACAGACACAGAGAAAGACCATCCAGAGGAGGAGAAACAAGACCGGTATCATGTGAGTCTAGGAAGATACACATTTCAAAAACCATTTGGAGTAGGTGCCAAACGAAAGACGGTCAATTAGTGCGAAGACTACGTGCCTATCGGATTTGCAAACTGGGTAGTCTGTGATTTTCATTTCACTGGAGTGGGTAAGAACAGACGAGGCTGAAGAACAGATGAAAAAGGGATGAAGAGACAGTGTAGCTCACTCTGCTCAAAAAGTATGGCAATAAAGAGAAGGAGTGAAAGGTGCTGACAGGGCCTCAGGTTGGGAGAAGAACGCACATTTAGTGCATTCTCTTTTTTTACATGACTTCGAGCTAATGAGACTCTGAGAGCAAGGACTGCCTTCAGTATTCTTATAGCATCTACTAGATTATATAAGAGCAGCACTACTAAATCACTGTTTAGAATGCAAGATATATATATCTCATGCACTTCACTAAATTTTAACTAACTTCCTAGTGTAAAAGGGAGAGCATTAGACTGAATCAATTAGTCATTAAATTCAAGTCATTTACCTGCATGGGGTGACTGTTTAAAAGAGGCCATGCCTTGTTACGTAATTTGACAGGCTCTGTGAGCAACACTGGGAATGCTGTAAGATATTACCTTAATTCCTTCACCCTGGGCTGCACAAGGACATACTCACCTCCATAGTAGAGTCCTGTAGCAGTGCACATCCGCCACTGTCCCTGATACATTCCTGCTCTGCTGGGGCTGCACATCTGGACGCTGACATCTGCAATCTCTTGGGGCTCTAGCGATCTCACCATCACCATGTTCACATGTCCAAATTGGTCTCCCCCGACATATTTAAGACAAACCCCTGGAGGCCAGGCCTCTGCCCCTGAGTTCAAGCAAAAGAAAAAAATGTTAGGCAATTAGTGGTCCTATGCTGGGTGCAGTTCATTACAAAACTGTAGAAGAGGCCTCTTTCTCGGTCTTTCACACATACGTGAACCTAGCCACATATCCTTGAGCTAGATAATGTCACAAGACTGATCAGAAGGATTATCAGAGTTAACAACCTCTGACCAACAAACTATCCCTAAGATAAGGGACATATGACCAAAGCAAGTCAGTTCCTCAAGAAGAAGGGTTTCAGGGGACCCCAGGGAAGGCGATACGTCACAATGAATCCATAGAACCAAGGAATGATGTCCATGGAGAGCCATGGAACCGAAGCACAGGCCCACATCTTCGGAGGCCTGCTTTCTTTACTAAGAGGTAACTCATGCCCATTTTCACCTGAACTTTTTAAGCTGACATTCAAAGTAAAAATACATCTGATTGTCCCCACTTTTTCTATCAAGGCAAGAGGATGAAACACATGAGGAATAGTTCCTGTATTATTTTCATTTGAAAACTTTTCGAAAACCCTGATGTATGACTTCTCTTCTGGAGTCCTTAACTATGAAGAGACTCACGAGACTCTGCAAATACAAGACAGAGCCATCAAGTGAAAGTTTCATTTTCAGATTCAAATAGTAGCGAGGAAAGAAGGAACGGGCGAGCTCCCCTGGTAACACAATGGACTATGGTCTCAGGGGTGATGACAGCAGCCAGACGTACTTGTAGAATAGCAATGTAGAGAAAAGCACTGGCTGGAATATCTTTCCTCCTTTGGAAGTGACAAAGATCTTATTTGGGCACCTCTTCCCTGGGTACCTATTTTCATGTAAACTAATTCAAAATGAGAAATCCATATACTTTGTTCCAACAAATCATAGGGCCACACAGTGACTAGAGATTATCTTTCCTGTGAAGTTTCTCCAATATACTCCTTTTCGCTGTAGACAGAAACCTCTAGGGGCACCTGGGTGGCTCAGTTGGTTGGGCGTCCGACTTTGGCTCAGGGCATGATCTCACGGTTCGTGGGTTTGAGCCCCGCGTAGGGCTCTGTGCTGACAGCTAGCTCAGAGCCTGGAGCCTGCTTCGGATTCTGTATCTCCCTCTCTCTCTGACCCTCCCCTGCTCATGCTGTCTCTATCTCTCTCTCAAAAACAAAACATTGAGAGAGAGAGAGAGAGAGAAAGAAAGAAAGAAACAAACAAACAAACCTCTATATTATCCTCTGGGGCGATATACACATTCATTATAAAAATACACCACTGTGAAAAGATAGATATGCCAGACTCTCAGGACAAAGCAGGCTTGAGATTTGTCTTCTAAGAGTACTCTAGCATGCCTCAGTACCAAACTCCCAAAGTGCCAGGCCGGTATTGATATACCTGATGACTCACGACTGAAAAGGGAACCAGAGAAAAAAGCAACTACAGCTGCACGGCTGAGACCTCAGCCCCGTCATGAACAGCACACTCTGTAGCAGATGAAGCAATGGCGCTGTGTTTTGTCGCACCCTCCTAAAAACCCACCTGCCGGCAAAGTGCCCTTCCAAGTTACCACCACAAAGGGCAGCTGCTGCTGGTAGAAAGGTTGTAGATGACAACCTGGCAATACGTGCAAATTCTGTTCTTCATTTCTGGGGCCTAGGGCCTTGGCAAAAGCGTATTTGTCTTAGGTCGAGAATAGTAGCAGATGGCATGAAGCACCTTGGAAAATGTCAGTCTCTCTAAAGACCAAGATCAAGAGGAAAATTACACTGCTGTTTTAGGGCTAAATTCGCAATTATTCTTTCAAACACACACCCATAGACACATACCTGAAACAATACATCTATTTGTATGAAAACCCAAGAATGTATCTGTTTTTGAACTTCTAAGAAAATAAGGAAAACAAGGCTCTCTGGGTGTGGGACATACTTGGCTGTCCTGAGCACACAACCACAGCTAACAGGGCCACTCAGACCTGTCAGCTACGCAAAATGGGCAGTGCAGCCATACTCCAGGGGGACTGAGTTCTCTGGTTAACAGTAAATGATCAACAAACTATACAATTACAGTCCTCATCTTTTGTAGTATCCCAGATACTCTAGAAATGTGTTACCTGGAGGGCATGTAGAAGAAAAAACTGGATGAATTATCCACCATCAACTCTGAAATGTTAACCTGCTATATGTGAAGAACCAATCATTTCCCTTCTGAGAGTTACCAATGGAGTTCACAACCACAACATACAGTTTTTCAGCCTGGTAGGATAGGTAAACTCTAAAAAGATCAAAGATATCAGTTCTTAATACAGAAGAAAGGGAAATACTGGTGAGCTGTATCAACCACCAGCATACCTAAAATCTGGACTTGAAAAATATAATAAATACAACAGGGTTTCAAACTAAGTCTTAGTTACAAAATGGCTTCATGGGGGATAGATACATCTAAAAGAAAGTAAAGACTAAGTTGTGTTTTCTGACTTCCCAAGTATCATAAGCATGCATAGGATCAAGGCTGGGATTCTCCAGTTATTAGGGAATATAATTTTATTCAAAAAAAATAAAAAGTCAACACAAAACAAAAAAATCCTGACATATGGCAATTTTGAGATGATAGAGAACATGGCAAAATTAATAAAAGTGCATCAGTTCCAGAAAGCCTGGGCTTACTAGGTCTAAGTGATTATAGAAATAGTTTGGAGACTGTAAAGAATATCCAAAGAGTGATGAGGAAGTAAAAAAACCTCAGTGAAGATCCCCTATATTTTTTAACCCCTAGAAGTCTGGAGATTCCATTTCAAATTAAGCTACATGCAAATAGGGACTTTCACTGATCTTGTCACCATTTCCTCCCTGTACCTGATATAAAGTTATAGGAATATAAATAAAATTTGCTGAATAGATGAAGCAGAATTACCTTCTCTATAATCATACTGAAGAGAAAGGTAGAAATCAAATATTTTAAGGAGCCAAAAGAAAAATGGAGAAAATAGTTGTTCTTTCTCAAGGACAACTCTTGTTTTATGCTCACAAAAAATAAAGTTGACGCTGAAGCCACTTTCTCACATGACAAGCACAACAACTACTTCACCGAAGTCCAAGAAACACCAGAGTTACCATAACGCGCTCAGCTTAGCAGTCACTGCGGTTAGACAAGAGAGCATGGCTGTAACTACTGGGAAGCTCTAAGTGTTGGTAAGGAAAACTGTCTATTTTCACCTTGGAGGGGCAGTTTCCAATTTTCACTTTCCATTTTAATTGTAAGGTTTCCTGGTCAAACTTCCCAAGCTTCTAATTCTTAAATAGTACCAAAAGTTTGGATCCTGGGATCTTGTATCTGTCATTAAATGTCTCACTTATGTTTTTCTATGATCTGAATCTAAGGATTTAAACAGTATTAAAAGCTGAATTTTAAACAATGTGTGACATCCATCTTCTTTGGGGAAACTGGTAGGACAGCTATATGCAGTTCCAATCAATCTCATCTGTTGTGTATCTGAATGCCTGGCATGCCTAAAACATAACAGCAGAAAGATGCCATCAAAGTTGTTTATGAAACTATTTCAGTGAGCACTAATCTCTTAGAGAAGGTTATGAATGAGAGTAAAAGAGCCAGAGGAGAAGGCCTGCCCTTTCTCTGTGTTACTCTATTTCCAGAAAGAACTCAGACCTGATTAGGATGCTGCTGAAGAACCAGTATACGTGCATGTTTGTCCTCTTTCTCTTCAATAACACACCTACTACTTAGTTAGGGGAGGCCAATTTCTCCTTAATCAAATGGAAAGCATTTAGTGTACAGATACAAAACTATTTTACAACTGGATGAACAATTTTCAGAAGGACACAAAAATCTATGTGTTCAAAGTAACCTGAAGGGTAAAATCTCCAGCCAAGTGCTGCCCAACTTTTAGAGAGGTGTTCAGGCACAGAAATGTCCTTTAACAGGAAGAAAGACTGCAGAGCTGGAGGCTACTTCAAACTGGAGTTACTACACAAAAGCAAGCAGAAAACGCAGCGAGGCCCACCAATATGGATTCTCTCCAAGTCAAGATAAAAGGCAGGCTCTTTGGGGCTCTGATTTGACATTCTAGCTATTTTAGATCAATCTCTCCCATCTCCCAGTAACTCAAGGAACTGTCTAGTGAGTGAGCACATGTATCCAGAGGCTTCCTGAAATATAAAATGGTTTCTGCAACCCAACAGTATTTTAAATATTTCAACAGTACTCTAAGAACTTTCAATATTTAAAAACACTATAAAGAACTCACAGAAAGCCTGACCATTTTATTTTCAGTGTTTTCACCACAAATAAGTGATGTCTTAGATTAAATTTATAACAAAATAAAACTTATTCATGTATAACTTTCTTTTTTTTTTTTTAATGTTTTATTTATTTCTGAGAGAGAGAGAGAGAGAGAGAGAATCCCAAGCAGCAGGCTCTGCACTGAGCCCCACACAGCGCTCAATCCCATGACTGTGAGATCATGACCTGAGTCGAAATCTAGAGTTGGATGCTAAACTGACTGAGCCACCTAGGTGCATCCCACATGTTGCTCTGGATTTCAGTCTCTCATTGAATATCCTTTCCCTTGACAACACAAAACTTACTACAGCTTTACGCTATGTTTTTAAATGTAGTTGTTCTAATTTCCTCTCATAAANTAAATTTATAACAAAATAAAACTTATTCATGTATAACTTTCTTTTTTTTTTTTTAATGTTTTATTTATTTCTGAGAGAGAGAGAGAGGCAGCATGAGCAGGAGAGGATCAGAGAGAGAAGGAGATACAGAATCAGAAGCAGGCTCCAGGCTCTGAGCTAGCCGTCAGCCCAGAGCCTGACGCAGGGCTCAAACCCACGAACCGTGTGATCCTGACCTGAGCCAAAGTCGGGATGCTTAACCGACTGAGCCACCCAGGCGCCCCTCATGTATAAGTTTCAAAAGGTGTTTTGACCAGCAACACAGCAGGTTTTAGTAATTGAGAGCAGAAATATAATGAACAGAAGCTGAACTAAAGAGGCTGTTATAATATTTTTAAAGGTCAACAACATTAAGAAGAGTGAGAAAGAAATGAGACACTCCCCAAAGGGAAAGAAATTAGGCAAAATTAAACCACCTTTGAAAAAAAATAAGAATTTCAAAAAAGTAGAAAACATGGCTATTTTCCCACATTACCATGTGCCTCTCAAACTAACAATGCCCTACACCATTATAACCAAAAGGGAAAAGCAGCTAATGAAAACTGTATAAAGCCAGGAATGTCCCCAGTAATCTATACCACCGGTCAATCCAGACCGAATGCATTTCCTCAGTCACCTACTGAACCTCCATCCAAGGGAGAATTACTTCTAGATAAGCCAGAGAAACTATGAATAACAATTTGGTACATCAGTTATTATATAAAAAGGCTAGTGTAGCCAGTTTTTCCCCATGGTAAAAAAAAATAAAGTCTAAAGAACTGAAAAGTAAACAGTCAATAAAAGATCACTTTTATAGGTTTGAGTCCCAAGAGTTTTGAATCAGCTCACATCACACCTTGCTAGATAGAGTTCCCCCACACCCAAAAAAGATTTTTAGCTAAATATGCCTTTTGCCTAGTTTTCCATCTTTCAGTATTTCCCTGTTCAGTCCTCAGTAACAGGGAAGTTAAAGCATCCTCATCCAGTCAGCAGCATTGTTACTGGATGAAACCAGCAATACTACAGACCCACTCAAATTTAAAAAGTCATTATAATAACAAGTAAAAGGTAATAATTAACCATTACCAGACATTCAGATACTATTTTCAAAGAACTATTGTTAACTTATTTTTAATTTTCCTTAGAAGTCAGCAGTACATCAAAACAATGCTTCAAAAAAACTTCTCAATCTTTCCATCTTTTCCATTCTGAGCAAATCCCCACACTTCTTACCCTATTTTTCAAGGTGGTATTAATGTTACAGAGAGATACCTCGATGAAATTTCATAAAGAATCATCCTTATGGTTATAAAGAAATGAGCTTTCAAAAGAGCAGATGCTCACAGCTCTTTCTCACTGCCTTGTTCTATTCAAGGATGTACCTCTTCTAGTCTGCTGGAAAGAACTGGAAGATTAATTAGAGCAGAATTAAAATGATGGAGTAGAACTGTACAGGTACACCACCACACACAGGCCTAGCTCCTGGTGTCAAATGAATATTGAATTGTTTAGAAGCCATCAAGACTTAAACTGAAAGAAAGAAAAAAAAAAAGGATGAAAGATCTAAATTATTTTTCCTGATCTAAAGCAGGGGACATTTCATTGATGTTTGGTCATCACACCAGCACAAAAAGTCCTACATCATGTATACGAAAAAGCTCAGAATTACAAAAGCACATAGCTTAAGCTAAAACATTTCCCTAGTTCTTTTAACTACTGAAGAAAAGGAAACTGGGCAATGAAGAATTGCCTATTATCCATTTACCAGAATTCTGGATCCGCCATGTTTTTATAAACTGAGTATCTGGAGGTATTGACTCCCCTTCTCCTATGGTGACATCTTCAACAAACGACATAGAGGGTACACTGATGTTTGGGCTCTCAAAGTCATAATAGGCGCCAATTGCTGCTTGTAGGTTCCTACAAACAAAAAGAAAAGACAAAAGACTTTAGTCCTGTCCAGAGTATATTATCCTGATTGTCAAACAAACGGAAAAAACTTATTTCTCAGGACTTATTATAGAACCGAAGGCTCCTAGTATATAAATCTTCAAATCTACTGATTCTGACTGAAGGACAACAGGAAAAACCCCAGGACCAACAAATCTGTGCATCGCTTTTCTCCCAAGGTGCCCACGTAAAAAGTAACAAACATTAGCGTCATCAGCAACAATATGAAGAAATCTCCCTCTTACCCACAAGGATAGCAAGTATGGGTAAGAGAAAGATAGCTCCTCTATGACTGTGACTGGAATTCAAAAAAGCTCGATTTTAAAAAGCAGTTTAAGTACTTAATATTTTGAAAAGGCAATACATGCAGACAGTTCAGGAAGTTTTGTACAGTGAAAAATAGCCATCTTATCTCTTCTTTCCTACATGCACACAGCCATAATTGTTCATATCACTTTCTTAAATACCATTCCAGAACTTCCTTATGCACATACAATCATATAATGTATATTCCTTCTTCTTCCCCTTTTACACAATTAGTGGTATATTATGCATTGCCCTTTGCTTTATTCTCTTTATTCCCATGAAGACATTCCTATATCAGTACAGAATGTTGTGTTTTTTAGAGCTGTATCCATTGTACAAATACATTATTACTTATGTAAGAGTCCACTTCTGAGTTTGTTTCCAATCTTTAATTCTTCCATAAATAAGCTAAAGCACATATCATTTTTTATATATACACAAATGCATCTGTAGGATAAATTCCTATTAAGTGATACTGCTAGGTCAAAGGGTATGGATTTGTGGTTTTAATAGGCATCTAAACTTCCCTCAATAAAGTTGTACACTTAATGAATGCTCCCACCAAGAATGTACGAGAGTGGATATTTCCTCATTTGCTCATTAACAGTGTTCCTCCAAAATTTTAGATCTGTCAATCTGACAGGTAAAAAGCAAAATGTCAATAAGGCCTTAAAATGGTTTTCTCTTGGGGTGCCTGGGTGGCTCAGTCAGTTAAGTGTCTGACTCTTGATATCAGCTCAGGTCATGACCTCATGGTCATGGGATCCAGCTAGCATCAGGCTCTGCACTATGTGTGGAGCCTGCTGGGGATTCTTTCTACCTTTTGTTCTGCCCCTCACCCACTAGCTCTCTTGCTCTCTCTCTCAAAATGAACATTAAAAAAATTTTTTTTTAATTAAAATATTGATGTCTCTTATTTAAAAAATTGTTTTATCTTATTACTAGAAAGGTTAAGTATCTCTTACATGTTTTTATAAGCCTTTGTAGTTTCTGTTTTGGAAACACTATTTTGTAAATGTCGGTGTTCTTTTTAATTACTCATACACCCCTTATGTCAGAAGGAACTACCAAGCATACAAACCAGAGTCCCTAATTGAACAGAAACACATGATTGACAGCATGTTCATCTATGCCAGAAACCAAAGGCCACTAAGGGGTTTGAGCAAGTTGTATTCATTAGAGAGATCAAAGAAACTGTTAGTAATTACATTAACTGCTCCTCTTAAGGTCTTACTTAAATTAGTGACATCATCTCCAGTCCGCACAGTAGACAACAACACAAACTGCATTTTTCTACACATAACCCAGCCATAAACCAATGGATCCAGTGGGTTGTTTTTAATTATGCATAAACATAGCATGAAATAAGCTCTGACAGTATACAACTGTTCAACAGACATACTATTAACAGCAAGTACTTTTCTGCTGGGGGCCTGCCTGCTCCTCCAGGTGTTTGCAGCTGCCAGAAAGGGAGGCTATATTTAGAGCAGCTGCCTCAGGTCAAGCCTCGTGCATTGGCGGCCTGTCATATTACTCAGTAATGACTGGAATTACACCACCACCAACTGCCTGCCTGTTCTGTGTGTAACAGATAAAATTTACATAGAGCAGAGCTGGGCCAGGGGCCAAACTGTCTGTTTGTTCGACTATTCAATAGGAAGGTCTGGACTTTAGTCTTCCAGGCAACTTCCTTCGCTGACTGTGATCCAAAATGAGTAATATGTGACTGGTCAAACTTGAGGACGCCCAGCCTCTACCACCCACAAACAGGCCTTAGGAGTGTATCTGGAATCAGTCTTACATTTAGGAATCAGGGATAAAATGAGGACAAGAAAAATAAGCCTAGTTGCATTTTGTTCTTCTGAAAACTTTTTCTAAAAGCGATGTGTCTACCTTTTTATAAAGATGATTTTTCTGCCACAGGAACTCCAGCAAGTAGCCTGCTGAATTGTTTTCTGTTCACTTGGCTGTAAAATATGCTTGGGAGGGAAGAAACTATTTGTGCGCTCAGGACAATTGCCAATTCTCAGCCCCAGCATCTGTCATGTTTCACCGCTTGGCTCTGCCTGATATCAGACAGGACTTCAAGACCACTGCAGTAGAAACATGAACAAGTTCAACTACCTACTTCGGTAGATCTGTCCCCCTACTCAAATCTTGTTTCACAAAGACTAACACATCCCACAGCTAAGCCAACAAAACCATTTCTTTGCACCTGTTTCATATATGTAATTCAGCCAGAGAAAGATTAAGAAACACTTTTAAATCCCAAAGTGAAACTGAAAGTACTAAACTGGACTCCTGGCAGGAAGCAGGAGTAGAGATGACAAAGCAAATTAACTTCCCAAGTACAAGGCCAAGAGTGAACTTTAGCCCAGTGGTGCTCTAACCCATACGTTACACAGCTCAAAATGTGGGTACACAGTTTCTCACCACTTGGACCACTTAGATCACTGCCTGACTGGACCAAGCAACAGCAGAAATAGACCAAACAGCTCCAATTCAGTGGGAGAACAAGTAGATATGATAGCACATATTCCTGTTCAAATCAACGTACTCAGCTATTATTACCCAACAAGAAATTGTACGTGAAATAGAGCTGGCTGAGGAAATGAGAAAAGGGAGAAAACAGACTCTGTATGCAGCGTAGTCTGAAAGTTTAAGCTTCCAGGTTCCTTCACTGTTTGTGCTCAAAAAAAATTTTAACCTGATTTCACATTAAACCAAAAGCACCCAGAAGAGCAAAGGCAGGCAGTGTGCCAATGGGAAAAGGGCACAGGTCAAGAAGTTGGTGATGGCTGTGAATATACTTAATGCCACAAACCTGTACACTGAAAAATGGTTAAAATGGTAAAATTTTAAACGGCTTTGTTTAGAGGCTGCTCCTATGCTTGGCTGTGGGGCTTTGAACAAGGGGCTATGTATCTATGTCACTTTACTCATCTACAAAGCTGAGTTTTTTTTATTAGAAGGCTGGCTTATATCTTATATTACAAAGTTGGCTGTGCAGAATGCATGAGATAATGTGTATAAATGCCTTAAGGTTGGCATTCAACCAATACTTAATAATGAGCATTTATCCATGTGCTAAGCACTCAACCTGAGACCAGGGACAGAAGAGATTGCAAGACAGGTGAGGCCCCTACCTTAACAAAGCCTACAGGCCAGCAGACTGCATGCAGCAAACCAGGGACATTCAAAAAGGGTAACACCAACTGCCTCTCATACTGAGGCTATCAGCCCAAGGCAGCTTTTCCTACTTGAATGAAAAATGGGCTTGGTGCACAACACAGTTTCAACTATACTCATAATCAGGTTAACCTGATTTCATGTAGAAGAATTTGATGATGTTGATATGTGTTCCCTGATGAAATGCAGTTTTGTAACTCAGAAGCAGTATTGCTTTTATAGAGGAGGCCACAAATGCACTGACAGATAAATAACTTACCCCAGACTAGAGCGTCAATTATCAGGAGAATTTATTCAAAGGCATAAAATGTTGGGGGCGCCTGGGTGGCTCAGTTGGTCAAGTGTCCAACTTCAGCTCAGGTCATGATCTCATGGTTCGTGGGTTCGAGCTCCGCGTCAGGCTCTGTGCTGATAGCTAGCTCAGAGCCTGGAGCCTGTTTCGGATTCTGTGTCTCCCTCTGTCTCTGACCCTCTCCTGTTCATGCTGTCTCTCTCAGAAATAAATAAAAAACATTAAAAAAAAAAAACCTTTTAACTTATCCAGAACCTTCCAATTATCTAGTAACACTCTGAACACTTGATTTTCTTTTATATATCTATTTTTTAATTTAATTTAATTTAATTTAATTTATTTTATTTTATTTATTTAGAAGAAGCAAGTAAGTGGAAGGGGCAGGGAAGAGAGAGAATCCCAAGCAGGCTCCACACTGTCAGCATGGAACCTGATGTGGAGCTCAAACTCATGAACCATGAGATCATGCCGTGAGCCGATGTCAGATGCCAACTGTCTGAGTCAGGGGCCCTGAACACCTGATTTTCTTAAGAACATAATAAATACCATCACAAATTCTATAAACAAACTAGCTGTAACCCTTCCCTTAAACTGAACTATTGAAAATGGTCAAGTATCTAATCTTGCAAAACTTCACAAACACAGAACATTTATTGTTGTACTATGTATACATACATAGGTCAGATTACTGATCTTATGAAGAAAAGTCATCTATGTGCTGAATATACAGTCAGGAACATCACCCAAAAATATGGAGGTAGGAAAGAGTTAGGAAAATCAGGAAATCAGAATTCAGAGGGAATATCAAAAGTCTAAGTATTAACTCAGATTCTCAGGAAAATAAGATATCTTCTCTTTCAACTTCTGAACAAAAAACTCAAAAAGATCCAAATTATTTATGAGAAAAAGAAAACTACCCAAATTTTGGGCACTACTTAAATAGGAAATCAGAATAATGAACTAATCCAGCTAACCACAAACAATAGCATCTTTGGACTGTGAGCAATACTTATTCCAAACTACAAGAAGTTTCTCTCACCTGTGGAATGCCAATGATACTGCTCCTAAGGCCACAAGCCTACCAGTGTGACTGCAATTATCTCTGAATGACTGAAAAATCTGACTAGAAAAGGGATTAGTAAAATATGTAAGGGTCGTACTAGGGCTTTCCAACATCAACTCAGTGGGAATCAAACATGGAGATCAGAAAGAAGAGTCAAAAAATAAGTACTTGTGACTACTGTTAAACTAAAAATTCAGGGGCGCCTGGGTGGCTTAGTCGGTTAAGCGTCCAACTTTCGCTTAGGTCATGATCTTGCGGTTCGTGGGTTCGAGCCCCGCGTCGGGCTCTGTGCAGACTGCCAGCTCAGAGCCTGGAGCCTATTTCAGAGTCTGTATCTCCCTCTCTCTCTGACCCTCCCCTGCTCACACTGTCTCTCTCTCCTAAAAATAAATAAAAATATTAAAAAAAAACCCAAAAAACTAAAAATTCATCAAACCAAAAAGATGACTGCAGGTAGGGAATAGGAATTGGGCTAAACAAAACTCAGTATTTTCAAACCTAAAAGTTAACTTGTGGATGATACTATTTAATATGTGAAGACAGTGAGAAGAAAAAAAAGAACTTGTGAACATTTCATTAAGAGGAGCAAGTTCACACCAAATTTACCCCCTTCTTAGAGCCCTAGCAAGTCCAAGATTGTTTCTTCTCTTTTCCTGGCTATTTTCTATATCTTTTTTTTTTTCTTTAAATGTTTATTCTTGAGAGACAGACAGAACACAAGCAGGGAAGGCACAGAGAGAGGGGGAGACAGAGAGAGAATTGAAAGCAGGCTCCAGGCTCTGAGTCATCACCACAGAGTACAATGCAGGGCTCGAACTCACAAACAGCAAGATCATGGCCTGGGCCAAAGTCGGACACCCAACCAACTGAGCCACCCAGGCACCCCTAAAGTTGATCTTTGTAACTACCATCAGCAGTTATACCTTTTCCAAATAGGAAGTAAAAATCAAGCATTCTGCAATGAAAAGGTAAGGTAGTGCCACTGTTCTAGATTTAAAGAAATATAAGACCAAAAGGGATACACGGTCCTTAAGGTCCTTAATTGCATTCTAATTTGTTAAAAACACAAAAAGGGGTTATAAAAGACACATATGGAGACATAAGGAAATTTAAACACAGACTGGATATTTTTTATTAGTAAAAATTTCTGTAAATTGTTTTTGTAACTTAGCATGTGGTTATTTATAAGAATGCCTATTTTTAGGAGAAGCATGATGAAATATTTAAGGATGAAGGGTTGTGATGCCTATAACTTTCACATGACTCAAAAGACATTTAAATAGAGAAAAACATAATTTGAATTTTGAAATTATGAAAAAAGTGTTTACCACTGTTGAATCTAGGTGGTAAGTACAAGGGTAAGCACTACAATTCCTTAACATTTTCTGTAGGTTTGAAAAGTTAATACTAAAATGGCAAATGAAAAAAAAAAGAGAGAAGGAACCCTTTTTCCTGCCACTGGAATATATCAAGAAAATTCAGGAAATAGAATTCATCTTGGGAACATGAAGAGACCTACTGGGAACTCAGGAGACTTAATGAGGATGAGGTTGATATGCTAAGGATGATCAATCAGAAAGAGGGAAATAATTGTTGTGTCCTTGATGATATAAACCATCAAATTAAATCTGGCAATCCCAAAGCCAACTTACATTGAGTATTCTTGTCATCGGAGATAATAAATTTGGCTTATTATTTTTTAAAAAAGCAGATTCTAAAGACACTGTCATATCCACACTGGCATTGTAGAAGTTTAGTTTCTAAGTGCCTTTAGATAATATGTCATGATCAAACTATTTTCCCTTTTTAAAAAAAATTGAGGTGAGATTCAAATAACATACAAATAACCAAAGTATATACGTTAGTGGTATTTAGTGTATTTACAATGTTGTGCAACCACTACCTCTAGTTTCAAAACTTTTTCATCACCTCATACCCAGTAAGAACACCCCATACCCATTAACTAATCATTAATGATTCCTCCTTCCCCCTGGCTTTATTTATTTATTCTACTGATCTGTCTCCACCAATCTGCCTATTCTGGATAACTTACACGAAAAGAATTATACAGTATGTGACCTTCTGTGTCTGGCTTCTTTCACTTAGTGTTATGTTGTCAAGATTCACCCCAAATTGTAGTATGCTGATCAGTATTTCATTCCTTTCTAGGGCTGAATAATATTCCATGAAATGTACACACCACATTTTGTTTATCCATTCATCTGTTAATGGGCATTTGGGTAATTTCTACTTGTTGATTATGATGAGTAATGCTGCTGCAAACATTCATATTCAACTGTCTGTGTGAGCATATGGGTTCATTTCTTTGGATATACACATAAAAGTAAAACTGCTAAGTCATATGGTAATTCTATGGTTTTGGGTTTGTTTTTTGTTTTTGAGAGAGACAGAGAGAGAGAGACAATGAGCAGGGAGAGGCAGAGAGAGAGGGGGAGAGAATCCCAATCAGGCTCCACGCTCAGTGCAGAGCCCAATGTGAGGATGGATTCCACAAACCTTGAGATTACGACCCGAACCGAAACTAAGAACTGGGTACTCAACTGACTGAGAGTCCCAGGCACTCCTACGCTTAACTTTCTGAAGAACCACCAAACTGTTTCCGTAGCAGAACCATTTTACATTTCCACCAGCAATGTACAAATGCTCCTATTTCTTCAAATCCTCGTCAACAATTTTCTTTTTTCCCAGTTATAGCCTCCTACTAGATATGAAGTAATATCTGACTATGGTTTTGATTTGCATTTCCTTAATGACCAATGACCTTAAACATCTTTTTTATTTACTTGTTTGGCCATTTGTATATCCTCTTCAGAGAAATGTCTACTCAAATCCTTTGTTCATTTTTTGACAGAGCTATTTATCTTCCTATTGATGAGTTGTAAGAGTTCTTTATATATTCTGGACAGTAGACACTTATCAGATAGACAGCTTACAAATAGGCTGGTTTTCCTCTTTTTTAATAATGTCCTCTGATACACAAAAGCTTTAATTTTGACAAAGTCCGATTTATCTATATTTTCTTTTGCTGCTCATGCTTTTGATGTCAAATCTTAACAACAATCGCTAAATCCAAAGTCATGCTGATTTATCCTTATGTTTCTTGTAACAGTTTGATTGTTTTAGCTTTTATATTTAGGCCATTGATTCATTTTAATTTTTGTATAAGGAGTAAGACAGGGGTATAACTTCATTCTTCTGCCTGTGGTTATTCACTTGCCCCAGCATTACATGTTGAAGATCAACTATTTTTAAGAGAAAAAAAAAAAGCTGGACAAACTCTTGGGTGTGGGTAGGATCCTGCCTATTTAAGACCCTAGTTCTTGGTGACACTTTACATGTCAAGTACAATCAATGGTGAAGCTCAGATTTGGGTTATCAAGTGGGAGAACAAGTTGAGACATGCGTGGCACCTCACCACAACTCAAGTGTACTATCCTCATGCTCAAGATCACCCTAAATGAGCGGCGCCTGGGTGGCTCAGTCAGTAAAGCATAGGACTTCGACTCAGGTCATGATCTCATGGATCGTGGGTTCGAGCCCCGCATCAGGCTCGGTACTGACAGCTAGCTCAGAGCCTGAAGCCTGCTTCTGATTCTGTATCTCCTCCTCTCTCTGACCTTCCCCTGCTCATGCTCTCTCTCTCTCTCTCAGAAAGAAATAAAACATTAAAAAAAAAAAAATCACCCTAAATGATATCTCCTGATCCCACCAAATAGTCTCTAGGACTAAAGGAACCAACAGTATGTATCTTAGAATGCGTCAAAGTACATTATAAGCACAAAATTTCCCCGTCTTTGCCAATTAATGAGTATGCAGCATTTACTTGTTTATTTTATTTAAGCTTTAATTCACTCATGACCATAGGAACTGTAAGCATAAAAATAAATAAGACAAAGTCTTTGCTATGAAGGAACGAAAAGTCTATTAAGAAAAACGTGAGGACAGATAATCACAACTCAAGGTGATAAATGTCAGAGAAGAAACATAACCAAGGAATATGAAAGTACAGAGGAGGAAATAACCTAATTCAAACTTAGGAACTGAGGGAAAGCTTCATTAACCAGAAATATCAAAACTGATGGACCTGTTAACCACCTAGAGGAGTGAAGGAGTAGTTAGACAGAGGAAGAGAATGTGCAGAGGCCCATAGACAAAGAAGAGCTGCATGCCTCTTCTCTCTGGGAATTGCTCTCCTTGTCTGAAGGAAAGCAGAAATAAAATAAGAACATAACATTAATAAATCAGTCTGCTCCACGCCACAACTGATTAGTCCAGGAAAGAATGCCTGACCCAAAGCTGAATCTATCTGAACCCTTCCCCAAAAACTTTGGGACTGGAGCCGAAAGAGATGGCAATCTCTCCCTGAGTACCTGAAGCTTTTTAGTGCCATGTTTTGCCCATGGGACTAAAAGACACAGAAAAGCAGGCTTCTGAGAAAAAAAGACCACAACTCACAAGCAGCCAGAAAAAAGAGAGGACTGACAAAACTCAAGTCCCTGGTTCTGGTTGTTTCTGAAGCCCAAATGAATTTCTAACTTAGGTTCTCTTTTCCCAGTATCCTCATTATTTATTCTCATTTTCACTTGGGCTAGTTTGACAACTAGGTTCTGTTCACCACTTCCAATAAAGTCCTAACTGATACAAGCCTGAGGTATTGCAAAAGAGACAAACCCTAAGTGTGTGACAAAATGAAAAGAGCCCTCCCCACCCCCCACTTGGGCTGGGAAGCCAGCAGTCCCTGTGCGTGGCAAAGCAGCTGGTTACACTCCATTTGCACTCTAAAGCTACACCGTGCTTTAGGAGCTTTGGACAACAAAAAGAAATTGCCCACAGAAGACGATGCTAACTTCAGTAAGGTTCCACAAAACAATCCAATCTGCAAACAATGCCATCTTGTCCAATCCAGCATCCTAGAGGGAAGATATGACAAACAAGACAAGAATATAATTAAGCAAAGGCCTTTCTGCCTAGAGCCATAGATCCGAAACCTCTAATGGTCAGATAATTGCTGAAATTCACCAAGTGAATTCCTTGTGTCACTAAGAAACAGTGAGACCGTGATAAATAGGATGTAGATAACACCTTTCAAGACTTTCTCACGGGGTTCCCCCAAACTGCCATCCCCTCCCATTATAAAGTATATCTTACAGAAATGAGGCTGGGAAGGGGGTAAATTTAAAGGAGTCACATTCCACAGAGATTGGAGAAAGCTCTAAACCCAGAATTTTCCACCTGTGCCCTGAGGTAGAGGCCTTTAAGCCAGGAAGATAAGCAAAACTAAAGACAATTAAACCTGCTCCCAGGTATTCTCTTCAGCAATCTTGGAGACTAAAAAGCCTAATTATTACTGGCATTGGGTTTCAAAGGGAGTGCACCAGTATGCAATGGATAAGCAGTGAAGTCTGAAAAAAGTTCCATCATCAAGAGGCTGTAATTCTTTAAGTGTGATTTATTTTTGAGAGAAAAAGAGAGCACATAGCAGAGGGAGAGAGACAGAATCCCAACCAGGCTCCACACAGGCAGTGTGGAGCCCTATATAGGGCTCAAAGTCACAAACCATGAGATCATGATCTGAGCCAAAACCAAGAGTCGGATGCTCAACTTACTGGGCCACCCAGGCGCCCCAGGAGGCTGTAATTATTATACTCCTGGTCAAACCCTAGGTCCAAAAGGTGGTATCTTATTGGAAGGAGAAAGCTAAAGCAGCACAGCCCTCATAAAAAGAACTATCTCCCATCCTGTCCCCTGTGCTCCTCTCAAGGGTGGCCCTGAGTAATATTAGACATGAGGGATCTTTTGGGGGCAAGCCAGGCTAAAGCCTCAATCTTCTAACAGTGAAATGAGTTAACAGGTGACCACAAGAATTGTTGATTGTATTTTACTGCTCCAGTCCTATAAACGATAGTATATGCTCTGTATTCTTTCTGCATACAACTTCCAGGCTGAGAATAGTGCCCGGCACATAGAAGGTGCTTAATAAATGGAATAAACTGTTACCAAAATACAGTATTTTTCCTTTCCCCTTTTTATCTGGCTTTCCTCTCATGATGGGATTATATTACAGAGGGCACAGGAATGATAACAATTTAAAAAAAATTATCATTTAGCCCACAGGCTGCAAGATCATGCAAATGTTTATCTGGACCAATCAAGACCAAAATAGGGAAAGCACGACTATCATCCTGTGGTCTTCAGCTGGTGGGATGGGGCACCTTTGACAATAAGTCACAGTATGATAGCTAGACTTGACTAGGACTCATCTCCCACTGGGGAGGGATGTGAGAGCATGTGTAGTTGTTACTTGTTTATGCAATGCTCTCACTTCCATATATGATTCCTCAGGACAGAATGAGGCCATTCCATAGTTAAGTGAGGGTGGGGGCACCCCAGAATTTGGAAGTGAAAGCTTTTCCCAAAGTATCTGGACTATAAACTACATATATGAGAGCTTTGGACAGTCATGGTTCCGTTCAGCAGAGATAGAAGACCACTGCAAACACCTATAGAGAACAGACACAGAAAGAAACCAGAGACATTCAAAAAATTTTTTAATGTTTACTTACTTTTGAGAGAAAGAGAAAGAGAGCATGTGCACACGAGCAGGGGAGAAACAGAGAGAGAGGGAAACAGAGGATCCCAAGCAGACTCTGCACTGACAGCTGAGAGCCCGAAGTGGGGCTCAAACTCACCAACCATGAGATCATGAGCTGAGTCAAAGTCAGATGCTTAACCGACTGAGCCACCCAGCTACCCCAGAAACCTGAGATATTTTAAAGTCCGGTTTTTCCTGAAGCCCAAACATATTCAGGTCTTTGGGTTCTTGTAACATACCAACATCTTTAAAATACCTCCCCCCACCCCAACACACACACCTTTAGCACTATCTAGTCTGAAGTGAGTTTGGGGCACCTGGGGTGGCCCAGTCAGTTGAGCGCCCAACTCCTGATTTTGGCTTAGGTCATGATCCCAGGATTGTGGGATTGAGCCCCACATCAGGCTCTGTGCTGAATGTGATTCCCTTTCTCTCCCTCTGCCCCTTTCCCCTACTAGCACTCTCTCTCTCTCTCTCTCTCTCTCTCTCTAAAAATAAATAAATAAGGGAGCCTGGGTGGCTTAGTCAGTTAAGCATCTGACTCTTGATTTTGGTTCAGGTCATTATCTCATGGTTCATGGGATCGAGTCCCATGTTAGGCTCTATGCTAACAGCATACTTAGGATTCTCTCCCTCTTTCTCTCTGCCTCTCACCCATTTACATGCTGGCGCACACCCTCTCTCTATCAAAATAAACTTAAAAAATTTTTAATAAGCAAATAAAAGTAAAAAATAAAAATGGAATGATTTTGTCACCTACAACATAATATGTCTAGATTAATCCAAAATTACATAGTGTGTTTCAGGGATAGATAGTCTATATATGTGGTGCAAAGTCAATTCTAAGAGGAAGAGGAGGAGTTGGAAAGGTAAATTAAAACTTAACTCAGATGCAGTAATCCCACTTTTGGGTATATATCCCAAAGAACTAAAAGCAGAATCTCAAAAAGAGATAACTGCACATCAATGTTCAGAGCATTAATCATAATAGCCAAAAGGTGGAGCAACACAAGTCTCCATCAACAGGTGAATGGATGAATAAAATGTATACACATACAATGGAATATTATTGTCTTTTATTTTTTTAAGGTTATTTATTTTGAGAGAGATGGAGGGCAGGAGGCAGGCAGAGAGACTGGGAGAGAAAGAATCTGAAGCAGGCTCTGCTCTGACAGAACAGAGCCTGATGCAGGGCTCAAACTCACAAACCCTGAGATCATGACCTGAGTCAAAATCAAGAGTCAGATCCTTGGCCAACTGAGCCACCCAGGCACCCCAAAATATTATTCAGTCTTAAAAAGGAAAATCTAGGGGCGCCTGGGTGGCTTAGTCGGTTAAGCGTCCGACTTTCGCTTAGGTCATGATCTCACGTTCGTGGGTTCGAGCCCCGCATCGGGCTCTGTGCTGACTGCCAGCTCGGAGCCTGGAGCCTGTTTCAGTCTGTGACTCCCTCTCTCTCTGACCCTCCCCTGCTCACGCTGTCTCTTTCTCTCTCTCCTAGAAATAATAAATTTAAAAAAAAATTTAAAAAAAAATAAAAAATAAAAAAAAATAAAAAGGAAAATCTAGGGGTGCTTGATGGCTCAGTTGGTTAAGCATCCAACTTCAGCTCAGGCCATGATCTCATGGTTTGTGAGTTCGAGCCCCGCGTTGGGCTCTGTGCTGACAGCTCAGAGCCTGGAGCCTGCTTTGGATTCTGTGTCTCCATCTCTTTCTCTCTGCCCCCCCCCCCCCGCTTGTGGTGTCTCTCTCTCTCAAAAATAAACATCAAAAAAAAATTTTAATAAACATTTAAAAAATTTTTTAAAAAGGGAAAATCTGGGGTACCTGACTGTCTCAGTCAGAAAAGTGTGAGACTCTGGACTGTGGGGATTGTGGGTTCCAGCCCCAGCTGCATGTAGAGATTACTTAAATAAAACTTTAAATAAAAATAAAGGAAAATCATGGGTAAACTTTGAAAACATTATACTAAGTAAAATAAGCTGTCACAATTATTCCACCTATATGAGAGCAGTCAAACTCAGAAACAGAAAGTAGAAGGATGACTAACAGAGGCAGAGGGAAGGGGGAAATGGAGAGTTATTGTTTAATGGGTATAAAGTTTCAGTTTTGCAAGATGACAAAGTTCTGAAGGTTGGTTGTGCAATATGCTTAACACAACTGAACTGTATGTGTAAAAATGATTAATACGGTGTATTTTAGGTTATATGCACTTTACCACAACTTTAAAAAACTTAATTAGGATGGGACCAATAAGTTTCATTAAGAAATCTGCACTTCTACAGGCAGAGAAGGACAGATACCATGTTTTCATTCACATGTGGAACAGGAGAAACAACAGATGACCATGGGGGAGGAGGAGGGGGAAAATAGTTAAGGAGAGGGAGGGAAGCAAGCCATAAGAGACTCTTAAATACTGAGAACAGACTGAGGGTTGATGGGGGTGGGGAAGAGGGGAAAATGGGTGATGGACGTGGAGGAGGGCACTTGTTAGGATGAGCACTGGGTGTTATATGGAAACCAACTTGACAATAAACTATAAAAAAAAGAAAGGAAAAGAAATTTGGACTGCTAAAAAAGAGCATCTAAAAGTTTACTAACAAAACTTTATTGAAATATAGTTTACATAGCATAAAATTCACCCATTTCAACTGTACAAATGCAATGATTTTTTTAGTAAAATTACTGAACTGTAAAACCATCACCATGTTTTAGAATATTTTCATCAGCCCCATTATGTCCTACTCTCCATAACATGTAAGCATTAGGGTCATGAAGTAAGGCTGCTCATCAGCTGTCCTGAAAATGGGGAAATCATCCTGGTTTATCCTGGGGAAATCATCCTGGTTTATCCCGGGGAACTCAGTGTAATCACTTCTTTAAGAGTGGTCTGAGGGAACTGGAAGAGAGAACCAAGGAGATAGCAACGTGAGGACTCAATGACTTAGAAGATGAAAAAATGAGGCCATAAGCCAAGGAATGCATGTGGCCCCTGGAAGGAAGAAAAGGCAAAAAATGGACTCTTCAACAAGAGCACAGCCCTGAAAACACCTTTATTTTAGCCTAGTCAGACCCATTCGGCCTTCTGAACTCTATAATTGTAAAATAATAAATTGGTGTTTTTTTTAAACCACTAAAGTCTGTGGGAATTTACTATAGCAGCAAAACCTATGAATGTCTATTTGTTACATTATTCTTTCTACCTCACTATATATTTGAAAATATCCATCATAAAAGGAAAAAAACTATAAATATGAAAGCAGACTAAAGTAAGATCACAATTTAAAAAGTGCTGAGTCATTTCCTTCATCATAACTCTGCTTTTAAGGACTCAATTACCCATTAAAGATGCACATTTAGAAATAACTCCCATTTTTCTTACCCCCAACTTAACACTCATGAATATTTCCTAAAAAGTAAACAATCACTAGGTTCAGTGCCAACTGAAATTTTTTAAAATACTAACTAGAATGGCCCAGAGGAGACATTAAACGTATGATACCCAAAAAGTCCCAGAATGACGAACAGAAAACGTGATTCAGACAAAAAGCTATCTTCATAAACAAAACATCTGTGGTTTCTTGTTGTTCATGAAACTTTCTCTGGGACATAATTATAAGTAGCAGTTACGAAATGATCAGGTAAATCTATAATTATGGTTTTCAAAAGTATGTTTACCAACAGGAAACTTACAATAAGCCAGCAGTGGTCAAATGCATCTTATCCTGCAGCCTAGTCAGACAGCTAATACTAGAAACTTTGGAGGGTGTTATTTTTTAAGAAAGGACAAAGTGCCTAAAAGCTAAACTATAAACAAATATTCCATTCTCAAATGTTTCCACATACAGAGAAGAATGCATGGGTTTTGAAAAGAAATACTACAATACTACACACCTTTAATTAAAATGCTCTGTACCTGTCTAAGTGTCTTACCTTTGCACTTCCCTGATGGAATGCTAAAGAGGCCGGCTTCAAAGCCTCTCCAGTTTCATCTCCCCTAAAGAACAATGCTAACCATACCATTTTTGGAGATAATAAAAGTAAACCTCAGTATACCTCATCTCCAAAAACACATACTATGGTACATGTCATCTAAGAGAGATTCTAAATAAAGCCCTTATGTTATCAATCATTTTCTCCCATAAGAACAAAAAGGAAAATAAACCTTGACCAAGTTCTACGTAATGTGATAAACAAAATCACTACCAAATAATGCTACATGGCATTAATGGCAACTCTACTCATTCTTCAGCCAACCCATCTCCAAATACTCTATGGTTATATTTGGATACTCTCTGGTACATATGAGAGAGGTACCTTTAAAAAGCTACATACTTACAGTTAGGAGACTAAACTGAATTAGATGGAACCTGGTGAAACGCAGTAAAGGCAGATTTTATGACAGCTCACAAACCTGAGAGGAACAAGTCCTCCCTCCCCTCTTTTTTACACACTAATAAAATGACAGCATAAATATGTCAGAGATTACTACCATTTTTGGTAACTAATCACTGAGAAAAAACAAGGAAGACAGCATTTAAAGACTGTTTCCTTTAAAAGTTCTATGACACTTGCAAACAATGTCACATACTCTTAATGTTTTCATGTTCTGGGCAACTAGCTACAGACGACAAGTACTCAGTCTAGACAGCTTATCCAACTATGGCATTTTTATACATCACAGAAGAAAAGGAGTTTTTTAAAAATAGCTACTTACATGACATTGCATATTTATCACCAGTTAGATTACTACCAAAAACTCACAAATCCATCCAAAAGAAAACGGGGGGGGGAGGGGGGGATCTATCCAATTTGGTTTACAAAGAAAAACTAAAAAATTGAGGAAAAAAATTTTCTATAGCTTTTGCTGATTCTTCCTTTAAAAGAGTGGTCTCTCAAAGAGAGAAGAGCAGCAAACACCCTAAAATAATGGAACCACAGTGAAGGAGCTTATATATTTCAGGCTTCACAAAAGTCAAGGAGATCTCTCTCTCCGGTACCTTTTCTTTGGATCCTCTGTGGCTGAAGGTAAGGCAAATACACTTAGTTCCACATTATTAAGATACACTAAAAAATAAGCAAAGGGATGCCTGTGTGGCTCAGTCAGTTGAGCATCCAACTTTTTTTTAAAATTATTTTTCAACGTTTATTCATTTTTCAGAGAGAGAAAGGGAGAGAGCAAGAGAGTGAGAGCATGAGTGGGGAGGGACAGAGAGAGAGAGAGAGAGAGAGAGACAGAATCTGAAGCGGACTCCAGGTTCTGAGCTGTCAGCAGAGCCCAACATGGACTCAAACTCGACTCACAAACTGGAAGATCATGACCTGAGCTGAAGTCAGATGCTTAACCAACTGAGCCACCCAGGTACCCTAAGCATCCAACTCTTGATTTCAGTTCAGGTCACGATCCCAAGGTCATGGAAGTAAGCCCTGCATTGGGGGTCCATGCTGAGCATGTAGCCTACCTGAGACTCTCATTCCACCACTCCCCTTCTGCCCCCTCTCCCATTCATGTATGCTCTCTCTAAAAATACATAAATAAATAACCAAAAATCTTCATTCCCCATAAAATCCTTCATGACTTGAATTTGATAAGTTTCACTTAAAAATTAACAATATCCTTACAAAAGAATTGCCAATAAATGAAGAAGGAACAATAGAATTAGAAATTTACCTTTTTGCAACCCATTCAGGCAATAAGTGACTCAGGGCAAGGATCATCAATGGACACTAATACAGCTGGGACAAAGACTGCTGGGGAAAAGGATACACTCAGTGTCTCACAGATTACAGGGCAAGGATCATCAATGGACACTAATACAGCTGGGACAAAGACTGCTGGGGAAAAGGATACACTCAGTGTCTCACAGATTACTTATTAATTACAAAGGAAAAAAAGAGATAGATGCTATCTTAACCAAATATTCAAATTTAGCATAATAATGGGACAAAGCAACAACATTTACCTCTTGATGTAACACAACAGAAGACATGGGATCATCCATGTATTACCTCTAACAAAAAAAATGTTTAACCTGAACGTAACTGTGAGGAATCAATCAGACTAATCAACAACATAGGACACACTAGAGACAAATGGGCTGGACTCAAAAAATGTCAATGACATAAAACATCCAAATGACAAAGATGAGTGAAACTTGCTGTAGACTGAAGGCAAGTAAAGAGACAAGTATAACATGAGATGTTTGAGAAGATCCTGGATTAAAAAAAAAAAAGTTATAAAGAGCATTTTGGGAACAAATTGGAAAATCTAAACAAGGAATGCATATTGGATAATACTACTGTTTCCATGCTAAGTTCCTAGAGAGTGACAGTAATACAGGATGATGCCACTGTTCTTAGAAGATCTTTGCTGAAGGGCTAAGGGTTAAAATGTCAACCTGTCTGCAATTTATCTCAAATGGTTAAAATAAAAATATATAAATCTATATACAGTATTCTTATATATATATATCCCCGGTGGGAATGTAAGTGGTTGTTACTTTGGAAAAGAGTTAAATATAAAATGGTAGTTACTTTGTAAAAAATAAAAAGTTAAATACAAAATAGCAATCCAGGGATGCCTGGCTGGCTCAGTTGGTTAAGCATCTGACTCTTGATTCTGGCTGAGGTCATGGTCTCACTGTTTGGGAGCTCAGCCACAGGACTCTGCACTGGCAGCATGGAGCCTGCTTGGGATTCTCTCTCTTGTCTCTCTCTCTCTCTCTCTCTCTCTCTCTCTCTCCCCCTCCCTCCCTCTCTTTCTCTCTCTCTCTGTCTCTCCCCTGTTCTGGTGCACTCTCTCATTCTCTCTCTCAAAATAAATAAATATTCTTAAAAATATATAAGAATAAAAGCATGAATGCCTCACAAACAATATGCTAAGTAAAAAAAAGCCAGATACAAAAGACCACATATTATGATTCTACTAATATAGAAGGTGGAGAAAAAGCAACTGTTTAGAGACATAAAAAAGATCGGCAGTTGCCTGATGTTGGGGCATGGTAATGGGGAATAACAGTAAACAGGCAGAAGAAATTTTACTGTATGATGAAATTTTAGACAACTGGATTCTAGTGATGGTTCCTCACTTCTGTAAACTTACTAAAAATCATTCAATTATCCACTTTTAATGAGGTAATTTATGCTGTGTAAATTGTACTTCAGTAAAGGTTCTTAAAAATAAAACAAATGTGGTAAAATGGCAATTATATAGGTATTCATTGTGCTAGTCTTTCAATTCTTCTACAGTTTTGAAATTCCCCAAAATAAAAAAAACTTTTTTAATTAAAAAAATTTTTTTTAATGTTTTATTTATTTCTGAGAGAGATATAGAGACAGCATGAGCAGGGAAGTGTCAGAGAGAAAGGGAGACACAGAATCTAAAGCAGGCTCCAGGTTCTGAGCTAGCTGTCAGCACAGAGCCTGATGCGGGGCTCGAACCCATGAACTGTGAGATCATGGCCTGAGGCGAAGCCAGATGCTCAACCCACTGAGCCACCCAGGCGCCCCTAATTAAAAATTTTTTAAAAAGGGGGTGGGGCACCTGGGTGGCTCAGTCGGTTGAGCATCCGACTTCAGTTCAGGTCATGATCTCAGGGTTCGTTGGTTCGAGCCCCGCGTCGGGCTCTGTGCTGACAGCTAGCTCAGAGCCTGGAGCCTGTTTCAGATTCTGTGTCTCCCTTTCTCTCTGACACTTTCCTGCTCATGCTGTCTCTCTCTCTCAGAAATAAATAAAACATCAAAAAAATTTTTAAAAGAAATTCTCCAAAATAAAAAGTTGGGATATCAGAGTGAACTCTGCAAAACACACACACACACCAAATTTAGTGTTTGTAACCGCAGATTACCTAAAGGAGGTAAAGAACACTGGGGTCTAGAGCCAATTTTTATCCAAGGATTTGATTAACAACTTTTCTCAACTTAGGGTTATTTTTTCCTAATTACATTTATTTATTGTAGAAAATGTAGGAATTAAAGAGGAAAAGATCAATAATGAAAGTATAAAAAGGAAATGAAAGTATAAAAAAGGAAATAAAAACCAACTATAAGCTTATAGCCAGTGATAACGATTTATAATTTGTTCTTCATCCTTCAGGTAAAACAGTTCCATTTCATCAAAGGAAAGCTACCTATATACATAACATCATTACAATGGATCAATTATTCAATTGGCATGCTGAAACTTTATATCATATCCCAATCATATAAATCACAATAAGAATGAAAAGGAAAAACAAAATTCTAGAGGCAAATCCAATGCTTCCTTTCAGTTTCCAAGGAAAAATTGCATGCGCTGGCATCAGCTCTCCCCCCAAACCCCCCGTAAAGTACAGGTATGCAGGGTGAATGGGTGGCTCAGTTGGTTAAGCTTCTGATTCTTGGTTTCTGCTCAGGTCATGATCTCACCATTCGTGGGTTTGAGCCCTGGATCAGTCTCCACACTGACAGTGCGAAGCCTGTTTGGGATTCTCTCTCTTTTCCTGTCTCTGCACCTCCCCTGCTTGCTTGTGCTCTCTCTCAAAATAAATAAATATTTAAATAAATAATAATAAAGGCAGGGGCACCTGGGTGGCTCAGTCGGTTGAGTGTCTGACTTCAGCTCAGGTCATGATCTTGCAGTTCACAAGTGCCAGCCCCGCATCGGGCTCTGTGCTGACAGCTCAAAACCTGGAGCCTGCTTTGTATTCTGTATCTCCCTCTCTCTCTGCCCCTCCCTGCTTCCTCCCGTCTCCCCCTTTCAAAAATAAACATTAAAAATTTTTAAATAAAATAAAATACAGGTATGATGCTATAGATTGAATGAATGTTTGTGCCCCCAATATTCACATGTTGAAACCTAACCCCCAATGTGATGCTGTTATGAGGCGGAGCTTTTAGAGATAATTAGATCATGGGGGGGGAGCCCTCATAAATGGGAAGAGTGTCTTATAAAAGACACCCTAGAGAGCTCCCTCACTCCTTCAAATTTGTGGGGTTACAATGAAAAGTCAGCCATGTGTGAACCAGGAACAGGCCCTCATTTAGACATCAAATCTGCTGGCACCTTGTTCTGTGATTTCCCAGCCGCTAGATCTTGTGAGAAATAAATTTTTGGTGTTTATAAACCATACGGTCTATGGTATTTTTATAATAGCAGCCCAAACAAACTAAAACATATGGGGGGAAAAGCCATAAATTCACAAGGACAAAATGAACAAGTGAGGAAGCAACATTTGGGGCTTTGGAAGGTAGACAAACAAGTGGTAAATGTGACTTAGCCAACCTGAGAAAGCTGAATCCTCCTCAGCCAGCAGTGGGGAAAAGTAGAGAAGCAACCCGACTTAAAATGAGGATTCCCCAAAGGTTCAGGAATTAACAGCACCAGGTACCCTACAAGTGAAGGTGAAGATATGGATAAAAAAAAAAAAAAAAACAGGAGAGGTTATGCATTTGCCTAAACCCAACAGTTAGATCTGTCTAAACACTGTACACTAGCCTGGTGAATGCCCCACCCTGGAGGAAATGGGTGGGGCTTTTTAAAGCTCTCACTTAACAAAAACTACAGTCAGGTCCACAGCTTCCAATCCACTTTCTGTGTCCTACTTTTAAATAGGAGTAGAGAGCCAAGAACCAAATACTTAGGGTAAAGCATTCCATATGAAAGGAAAAAGACTAAAAAGTGAACAGAAATGGCAACTTGAAGAAAACACTGAGATCTCCGAGAAAACAGAGCAAAAGAAAATGTCAAAAGATGAAAAGTGAAAGACAGAGGACCAGACCAGAAGGACCAATATTTGAAAAACAGGAGACCTAAAAAAAGAGAACCCAGAAAATGAAGAAATCAAAGGACTAACTTAAGAAACCTCCCAAGAAAAAGAGGGTAGTTTCCAGGCTGAAAGGGCTCCCCAAAGCTGAGCACAAAGTATGAAAATACATGCTGAAATGTATCCCCATCAGACTTCGAAACACCAGGGACACAGCAAAGTTACCAAAAGCTTCCAGAGAGGGAAAAGACAGTATTCAAACAAAGAACAAAGTATCAGAACAGCATTACATTTCAACATTTCCATGGAAAAACAGAAGACAAAGGAGCAGTGCCTTCAAAATTCCAAGAAAAAATATTTCCAACCGTGAAAACTGTTACCTAAGCAAACCTGGATCTTGACTAAGCATCAGAGTAAAGTATAGTTTAAGAATACAAAAGTCTCAAATTTTATCTCCTCTGCACTTTCAGGAAGGTTAAAAAAATGGGGTCCAGGAAACAAGGTTTCCAACAGAGGGTGAGGAGTAGGAGGAGTGTGAAAGAAATCCCCAGGGTACCCAGAGTAAGAGCTGTGCAGCACACCCAGAGCTCAACCAGTCCAGATCAGAGCAGGTAGAATGTCCCGGAAGAAACATTTTCAAAAAGGTAAAACTGACAGAACACTGTCTGAACCTATGAAGAAGAGATTCATGGTTTGTAAGGCTATCAAGAATAACTTAGGAAAAAAATTATCTAAGAGACTAGACAAACCAAAAGTCTACATAATTATTACCCTTCGGGCAGCAAAAGATTGTACAGAAAATGAAAATAAACCTAGGTATACTAACAGCTCAAGTGTCAATAAGCATTTAAACAGTTAAAACAACATAAACACTGAAAACTGACTTATCCAAATTGCAAATACTTACAATGGGGGAATGGGATACAGGGTAAGTGAAACTAACAATTACCATGTGCCAAGCACAACTCTAAATCTTTACACTTATTAATTAATTAATCTTCAGCAAAAAAAAAAAGGATATTGTTTTTATATACAAAGAAACCAAGGCACAGAGAGGGTAATAACTTGCCAAAGGCCACACTGATAGTACATAGCAAAAACTCTGAACTTTGCTCTTTACCACCATACTGGCTATCAAAGAATGAAATCCTCATCTGCCTGTGGGAAATAAACAAGTAATGGTTAAAACAGAAAATAATTCAATAGAGAGACAAAAGTCTCAAAATCAGTTGAAAGAATTGAAAAAGATTGCTTCCAGGAACTGAAAGAAGGAAAAGGGGGTCTGGAATTCCTGGTTCTTTTAACAAGCCTGTAGAAATTTACTTTACTCTTGGAAACTATGTGCATTTATAACTTGGATGAACTGAAAAATTCTAAGAGATGTACTTGCCTCTAAAAATATTTTAAGCAAAACTTAAAACACTTATTCAACCCTAGAAAACTGGACATAAACAGAGGGAAAAGGACAAAAACAAGCCCAAGTGTATATATATATAACCATGTGATACATAATAAAGGTAGCATTTCAAATCTTTAGAGGGAAATATGAATTTCTAAAAAAAATGGGAAAACCAACTTATCATTTGAAAAACATGTTAGGATATCGACCTCCTACCACACTGCCAAATACATTTCAACTACATAAAAGATTTATATGTAAATCATGCAATCATAAAGAAAACAGAGGTAAATAATAATTATGTAACAATTATGTGAGGACAGGATTTATAAACATGAAACCGAAAGCAGAAATGAAAAAAAAGAAAAGATTGCCTGATTCAATTTCATAAAAATTCACAAAGAAAGTGCCACAGAGTAAAAAAAAAAACAAAAAACAAAAAACTATTATAAGCCATGTTAAAAGAAACTGGAGGAAAGGCAAGTATTTAATAAGAACCTCATTTCCTTAATATATAAACAACTCAAACAAGTTAATGAAAGAATAACAATCCAATTGAGACAGAGAAGAAAAAACACATAATAAGTCACAGAAAAGTACAAATGGCCTCAATAAAGCTAAAGGAAAAAACAAATAGCCAATAAAGATATGGAAAGATGTCCTACCTCATTCATAATTAAAGGGATACAAATGAAAATGAATACATTTTAACCTACCAACCAGCAACAATGTAAAGACACAGATCATTCCTGAGTTGATAAAAGTGTGGCAAAACAAGGACTCTTCTGCAGGGATAGTAAAAATGAAAACTGTTACAATGTTTTTGGAGTGAATTTGATATTACCTATCAAAATTTAAACTGCCCATACACCCAGCCCCAGCAATTCCACTTCTAAAATGGTACCCACAAGTATATAAAGATACCTGTACCAAAGCAGCTTTATAAAAGCAAATACTACCTGGAAACTAGCTGTCCATCAAAAAGGAAATATTTAAATTAAACATGTCAGCCACAATGGAATAAATACCATGCACCCATTAAAAAACTGATGTCCACAGCATACTGTGAAGTTAAATAACCTAATGTATATCTACTGTATATATAGTATGTATACCGTGGTTCCATTTATATGTGTACATGCACATTTTCAAGTGTAGGGGAGGAGAGAAGACCTCTTTACAAGAGATGGTACACCTACAGATCACGCTCTCTGAAAAATTCTTGACAACTGAAGCAGATGATAGATGTAAAATGACCTGGCCTAAAGTCCATACTTAACAATATATCAAAATTTGTTTTAAGGCGCTGGAGGACAAAATTTCTCAATAAGACCTAACATTTAAGACCTAAAGACATCTATCAGAAACTACTTTCACTGACTTTTAGCTATCTATATTGAAGACAATTCTTTAAAAAAAAAAAAAAAAACAACTAAGAGGGATTTAAATCTGCATGTAGAATGGAGGAAAGTATAGTAATAACTTATTAGCATACATTTGGACTCTTTGACCACTCTGATCAAATATAGGCCTACAAAGATACACAGTGTCTCTGAAAAAATAGACTTAATGGCTACTTTTACAGAATGAGTTGAGGGAGGGAAACACAGGAATCAATGTATTATTTAAACTTTTCATAAGAAACACATATTCATTTTATAATTATATATCTAAATAAAACTTTAAGAAGTTAAAACACAAACAGAAAACTAGAAAAATATGTCCAAGATCTAACTTACAAATATCAATTAAAAAAATTTTTTTAATGTTTATTCATTTTTGAAGGAGAGAGAGAGAGAGACACAGAACATGAGTGGGGGAGGGGCAGAGAGAGAGGGAGACACTGAATCTGAAACAGGCTCCAGGCTCTGAGGTGTCAGCACAGAGCCCAACACGGGGCTCGAACTCACAAACCATGAGATCATGACCTGAGCTGGAGTCAGATGCTTAACCGACTGAGCCACCCAGGTGCCTCACAAATATCAATTTTTAAAATGACAAAGATGGAGGGGCACCTGGGTGGCTCAATCAATCAAGTGACTCTTGATTTCAGTTTAGGTCATGATCACATGGTTCGTGAGATTGAGCCCCACATCAGGCTCTGCACAGACAGCTCAGGGCCTGCCTGAGATTCTCTCTCAAAAATAAACTTAAAAAGAAATGACAAAGATGCCAAAAAGCAAAGACCTTTAAAAGTATTAAAGCTATGTAGAATAACATCTGGAAAGGTACACAAGAGACCAATAACAGGCACTGTCTCTGGGAAAAGACACAAAACCTAGAATCAAAAAAAGACTTAACCTCCTTTTACTGAAAAGTCTTTGGTACTGTTGGAATAATGATTTTTTAGTAACAATGATTATTTTTTAATGTATGGAGAATATTCAGCAGTAATATAAAATAGCATGAACTTCCATTAATGATCCATGTTGCAATGTAGATAAACCCTGAAAACATTATGCTAATAAAGAAAAGAAGCCAGCCACAAAGACCATATACTTCATGTTCACAGTCACATGAAATAAACAGAAAAGGCAAATTAGCAGGGATAGAAGTCAGAATGGTGGTTGCATGGCACTGGGGATGACTGAAAACAAATTGGCATAAATCTTTTTTTTTTGTAACATTTGGTTATTTTTGATAGAGACCAAGTGTGAATGGGGGAGGGGCAGAGAGAGACGGAGACACAGAACCTTAAGCAGGATCCAGGTTCCAAGGTGTCAGCACAGAGCCCAACACAGGGTTCGAACTCACGAACTGTGAGATCATGACCTGGGCCGAAATCCGATGCTCAACTGACTGAGCAACCCAGGCGCCCCTCAAATTGGCATAGATCTTACGGGAGTAACAGAAATGCTCTAAAACTGGCTTGTGATGAAGGTTATACAAACCTATAAACTTACAAAAATTACTGAACTGTACACTTAAAATAGGTAAATTTTAGGATGTATACATTATATTTCAATAAAGTTGTTACATTTTAAACACCAAAACAACTAGCCACCACATAGATGAAATCTGCTTTAAAAAATACTGTTCTTTGGTGAGAAAAAAAAAGATGAAAAAAAATTAATGACTGAAATCAAGACGATGGGTACACAGGGTTCACTAGAACTTTTTTTTTCCAAAATAAAAATATATGTCTATAAAAAAATAGCCAACACACACATAAAACTTAAGATTTCACCAGCAAAGAAATGCAAACTTGGGGCGCCTGGGTGGCTTAGTCGGTTAAGCGTCCAACTTTCGCTTAGGTCATGATCTCGCGGTTCGTGGGTTCGAGCCCCGCGTCGGGCTCTGTGCTGACTGCCAGCTCAGAGCCTGGAGCCTATTTCAGAGTCTGTGTCTCCCTCTCTCTCTGATCCTCCCCTGCTCATGCTGTCTCTCTCTCTCTCCTAGAAATAAATAAAAATATTAAAAAAAAAAAAAAGAAATGCAAACTAAATCAACATTTGTCTAAACAAACATTTACCTATCAGATAAATCTAGTCAGCAAAAATTAAAAATCATCATTCCAGAAAGCAAGCTTTCTAATGCCTATCTGTTGAGACCATTGTTACATCCTCCATGGAGGCAATCTGGCAATGTTCACAAACCTTCAAAAGGGCATAGCTTTGACCTGGCAATCCCACTTGTAGAATTTCTCTAAAATAAATACATGTCACAATTTTTTAAAAACACTAAGAGAGGGGCACCTGGGTGGCTCAGTCAGTTAAGAGTCCAACTTCAGCTCAGGTCATGATCTCACAGTTCGTGGGTTGGAGCCCTGCGTCGGGCTCTGTGCTGACAGTTAGCTCAGAGCCTGGAGCCTGTTTCAGATTCTGTGTCTCCCTCTCTCTCTCACCCTCCCAATACTCATGCTGTCTCTCTCAAAAAAATTTTTAAAAAATATTAAAAACACTAAGAGAAAAGAATTAGGCAAATATAAAAGATATTTCTAATAGCAAAAAGCAACAAAAATCAATAAATGGCTTAAATAAATTACAGAATACTCGAGTAATGGAACACCAACAGCCACGAAATACAGACATTGAAAGATACCTATGTTCTGTGAAAAAGCAGGCTATACAGCAATATGTCTTGCTTCAACATTTCTGTACTTGCTGATTTTCTGTATTCAGTATTACTACTTTTACAGTCAGGAAAAAAATCCATTTTCCAAAAAGGCAAGCTTCCTTATTAAAAAAAAATGGACAAAGGGCATGTTCAGCCAATTCATAAAAGAAATACAATGGACATTTAGGACATAAAAATACTCATCAGATATGACAAAATACAAGTTAAAACAAGATCACACTTTTTATTTATCAAACTGACAAAAAAAACCCTCATTTTTAATTGCAATATGCTGCACTGATGAGGTATTAAAAGAACAGTTACTCACACAGTAACTGGCGGAAATATAAATTAGTCTGACCTTTATGAGGGAGACAATTTGGCAATTAAATATTAAGAGCACTAAAAACCATGTTTATCTTTAGCCCAGCAATCTAATTCTAAGAAAAACTTGTAAGGAAATAATTAAGGAAGCAAGCAAAGATTCACCTCCAAGGATATTCAATACTGGATTTATAGTGACAAAAAATTAAACATAACCTTGATATCCAACAAAAAAGTATTTTCTTTTAATTTTTAATGTTTATTTATTGTTGAGAGAGACAGAGTCTGAGCAGGGGAGGGGCAGAGAGAGAGGGAGACACAGAATCCAAAGCAGGCTCCAGGCTCCGAACTGTCAGCACAGAGCCCGACGCAGGGCTCAAACTCATGAATGAATGATAATGAATAATGAATAAGAAAAATGAATAATAGTGATAAGAGATTTTAAGTGAAAGGAGATTACAAATTGTGTTTGTAGTGGTTTAAGAGTTGCCACCAAACTCACATCTATCCAGAACCTCAGAATGTGATCTTATTTGGAAATAGTCTTTACAGATGCCAGGAGTTCAGATGAGTTCAGATTAGGTTCGACCCTACATCCGACTGACTGGTGCCTTTCAGGGGAGGGGAGAGATCTGGAGACACATACAAGAAAGAAGGCCGTGTGACTATTGAGGCAGAGGTTGGAGTGATGCAGCTACAAGCCTAGGAACACCCAGAAATGCCATCAGAAAGGAGCCATCAAGAACTAAAAAGAGTTAAGGGAGGATTCTTTTCTAGGAATCTTCAAAGGGAGCAGAGCCCTGCCAATGCTTTGATTTCAACTCCTAGCCTCCAGAACTGGAAGACAGTAACTTTTTTGTTTTAAGCCACCCAGGCTGTGATAGTTTGTTATGGCAGCCCTAGAAACCCACCAAGTGTATAAATTTAGCACAGCAATCAGGAGGAGCACAGACTCTGGTCCCAGACTACTTACATCTGAATTCTATTTCTACCACTTATCACCCATGTAACTTTACACGAGTTAACTTTACTGAGCCTCTTTTCCTTTTCTGTAAAATGAGAATAACTATTTCCTAAAATTACTGTGAGCATTAAATTATATAGTAAACAATCACTGAAACAGTACCTGGCATACAATAAATACTCCACTTTCATAAAGCAAACACAGGCATGCACACATACACATGCTACGGTATGCACTAGAAAAATACAGATGAAAGGGTTAAAACTGTCTCTGGCTCCTGTGAGTATGGCTTATTTTTGTTTTCTTTTTGCTTACTGACACTTTCTAGATTATTTGCAATGATTTAAGCCATAATAAAACTTTACATCATAATAAAATAATTACTATTTTTAAATTTTAAACAGTTGGTTCCAAGTTATATAGCTGTATGCAAAACCCCATCCCTCAGCCAGTGATTTCTACTGTCCTGAAAGCCCATTATCAAAGCATTTTTTTTAGTTAAAAAGCAAAATTTACTTTAGAAACTAATCCTAACCAAAAAGCATTTTAGAAGCACATTGTGTATCATTCAATCAATCGAGTAGTAGGCTATTGTTCCATAACAGGATCACTGACCTCAAGCATAATAATTCAAGTGTGAGCCCTTGGAAACACTTCATAGTACCAACCAAGGCTCACACCTAAGAAAACACAACTGTTCATTTTTTAAAGTGAGTCTTTTAAAATCCAGTACCATTCATTGGGGATGAGTTCCATATATGGATAAACTGCTCCCCTCCAAAGACATATATTAGCTCTGGCAAATCATCAGAAAACCACTCACAAAATCAATTACCCTTACAAGTTAAAAATGTATTAGTTTCATCTGCACAAGATGATTCAGTAAGAGTTAAACCTCTTCAGTAAGTTTCAGTCTTGTGTTTTGGGTCCCTAAAAAGTTTAACTTATAGGGGCACCTAGGTGGCTTAGTCAGTTAAGCATCCAACTCTTGGTTTGGGCTCAGGTCATGATCTCACAGTACCATAAGTTCAAAGCCTGTATCAGGCTCCACACTGATGGTGTGGAGAATACTTGGGATTCTCTCTCCTTTTCTCTCTTTCTCTCTCAAAATAAATTTTTAAAAAACCTTATAAAATGTGTCCTCTGAAAATATCTCATAAGCTGGGACGCCTGGGTGGCTCAGTCAGATGGGCATCTGACTTCAGCTCAGGTCATGATCTCCCAGTTTGAGTGTTTGAGCCTGGAGCCTGCTTCAGATTCTGTGCCTCCCTCTCTCTCTCTGACCCTCCACCACTCATGTTCTGTCTCTCCCTCTATCAAAAATAAATCAATATTAAAAATTTTTAAAAATATCTCATAAGCAAATTCATATGAATTCACTCGTTTACTTAACATATTTCACTCTTAACACAGCAAAACAAAGTTTTAACAATTACATACAACTACTAGATGAGACTCTGTTGCTCAATACAGTGAAAGAAATCTATTGTATTTGAAGAGATCAAATCTGAAGAGATAACATCTACCACTACACTTTTATTTAGAAAAGCATAGATCTCTTTGATCATCCTATCCAAGTATTTTGACAACTACTTCAGTACAAGGGCTGGGTATCCACTACTGGATAGGAAGAACAATTATTCAAATTGCAATACTACTGCTGTTTAAAAAATACACACACACGGAAAATTCTCTAAGTATATGTGTATACATATACACATGTAAAATTCTACAGGCATGTAAATTTTCTAAAAGGTACAGAAGAAATAGATAGTAGTGGCTATATCTGGAAAAGAGAAGGGATTTTATCTTCTCACTTTTAGTCCAGAGGTTACAACTTAGTAGCCCAAGGAATACACCCTACCTATAGAAGATGAGATTCATTTGATCCATACAGTGTTTTTAAATAATTTGAATTTTTTTTAATGTTTATTTATTTTTGAAAAGGGACAGAGTGTGAGTGGGGAAGGGGCAGAGAGAGAGGGAGACACAGAATCTGAAGCAGGCTCCAGGCTCTGAGCTGTCAGCACAGAGCCCGACTCGGGGCTCAAACCCACAAACCACAAGATCATGACCTGAGCTAAAGTCAGACATTTAACGGGGCACCTGGGTGGCTTAGTCGGTTAAGCGTCCGACTTTTGCTTAGGTCATGATCTCGTGGTTTGTGGGTTCGAGCCCCACGTCGGGCTCTGTGCTGACTGCCAGCTCAGAGCCTGGAGCCTGTTTCAGTCTGTGACTCCCTCTCTCTCTGACCCTCCCCTGCTCACACTCTCTCTCTCTCTCTCCTAGAAATAAATAAAAACATTAAAAAAAAAATTAAAAAAAAAAAGTCAGACATTTAACTGACTGAGTCCTGAGGCACCCCAAGATGGAGCCAATCTTTAGTGGGCTCAAATTGCTTCCAGAAACAATATTCCTGCTGTTACTTAAATTTTAATTTCTTTCATGAAACATATATTAACAACATTTACATCTCACGGCAAACTAAATCTACAAAACAGCCTGAAAAAGAGCTTAGATTATAGAAACGGTTTCTTCTAACAGCACTGGACCTCAAGGTCTCCATAAAATCTACCCTCGCACCTTACTGCATCCTATGTTTAGGGAGAACCAAAGGTTGTTAGGGTATGTCTTCCTACCCAAGGTATGTAGAATATGGGATCAACGTTACCAAAAAAGCAAGACTGGAGTTCAGAAGACAGCACTACTACGAACAATGACTGGTGTCCCAATTAAAAAAAAACAATAGGATTTCATGAGGCATAATAAGAAAAGGGAAGAACAACATTCTAGGTAGAAGAAAAAAGTTTAAAATTGGGAAAGCAATAGTATGTGTGGGAAATGAGCAGCAGACCAGTTTGAATGGAGCAGAGAGAAGCAAGATATCCAGCATAAAGGTATGCAGGATAGATAGAGGCTGATAAACAGGGACCAATCTATGGAGGGCCCTGAATGTCAAGCTAAAGCTCTGTTCTTTATGTGATATATAACAAGGGCATTATTAAAGGTTTCTGAGAAAAAAAAAAAATGATCCAGATCAAAACCATGATTTAGAAAGATTGATCTGGTAGTGGTTATGTCCAAAAAATGGATTGGAGAGAAGAAAGAAAGATGTAGAAGAACATCCAAAAAAAAACTGGAGAGTATTCCTGTTAAGGTGGTGGCACAGGGAATGGAAAAAAAGAGTTGGGAAGTGCACTATAGAGTGGAAACGAATGAGGTTTGGCAAGTGATTTGAGGTGTCCAGGAAAGAGAGGGCATTGGATAGAACTCAGTTCAAGCCTAATCTCTGGGAGACCAATGGAGCTACTAACAGGGAAAAATCAGAGAGAATGGCGGGTAAGATGGGGAAAAGGATAAGCTGACCTTTTAAATACACAATTAGGAGCGCCTGGGTGGCTCAGTCCGTTAGGCTTCTGACTCTTGTTTTGGGCTCAGGTCATATCTCCAGGTTCATGGATCAAACCCCATGTTGGGCTCTGTGCTGACAGTACAGAACCTGCTTGGGATTCACCCTCTCCCTCTCTCTCTGCCCCTCCCCTGCTTATGCTCTCTCTCTCAAAAATAAATAAATAAATTTAAAAATAAGTAAATACACATTTAATTTTGGTTCCTAACAGAACATACCTAACATTTCCCCCATTAGAAAACCTTGCACACTTTCTTGGCCCAATTTTTAGGTTCAGCTAAAGACAATGTATATTTAATACAAGTAAAGGATATATTAATGCAGTAATGCAGTCAATGAGAAGCCAGTCCCAGAGCAAATGACATGATCAAAATTAAGCTCCACAGGATTAAGCTGGACTCCTACCTCACACCACATGTAAAAATTAACTTAAAATAGATCAGTGACCTAAATTTAAGAAGTGAAACAATAAAATTCTTAGAAGAAAACGTATAGATAAATCTTCATGATCTTGGATTATTAGATATAATGCCAAAAGCACAAACAACAACAAAAAATTAGATAAGCTGGACCTGATCAAAATAAAAACCTGTGCACTAAAGAACATTATCAAAAATAATAATAATAATAATAAAAAGATAAAAAGACAACCCATAGAATAGAAGGTAAGATTTGCAAATTACTTATCTGGTAAGGGTCTAGTATCCAGAATATATAAAGAACTCTTACAGTTCATAGCAGCACTCTCCACAATAGCTAAAACATGGAAAGAGCCTAAGTGTCCATCAACAGACGAATGGATCAAGAAGTTGTGGTTTATCTATACCATGGAATACTACATGACAATGAGAAACAATGAAATCTGGCCATGTGTAGCAACATGGATGGACCTTGAGGGTGTTATGCTGAGCGAAATAAGTCAGGCAGAGAAGGACAAATATCATATGTTTGCACGTATAGGAGGATTAGGAGGAACTTAACTGAGGAACAAGGGGGAGAAGAAGGG
>NW_024080832.1:424294-559466 GCF_003009895.1 Hyaena hyaena | reverse complement strand
GCCCCGCGTCGGGCTCTGTGCTGACTGCCAGCTCAGAGCCTGGAGCCTGTTTCAGTCTGTGACTCCCTCTCTCTCTGACCCTCCCCTGCTCACACTCTCTCTCTCTCTCTCTCCTAGAAATAAATAAAACATAAAAAAAAAAAACAAGAAAATGTTTCAGCTTGATATATATGGTAGTTGTACAACACTGGTAATATGCTAAACTGTTCACTTTCTCATGGTTTACCTTTACGTTATGTCAATTTCACCTCAATCTTTTAAAAATCAGCAATATTCCAAGACAAAAATAAAAATAAGCTCCATGTCTTGTTATTCCTGATCCCATTAGCTGCATTATAGCCAAGCCAATATTCTAGATGGTTCTGCTCCACTTGCTCCTTCCTGGTTTCACTCAGGAAACATCCTCCCTACATTACACTACTTTTCCATCAGTTCAAATCCCCTAATCATTTCAAAACTTCTAAGAAAGCAACTTGCCCATAGCAGTCATTCCATCTTTGTGAATCATTGGTTCTATTTGACTCAGTCCATTCCTACCTGTTCTGAAATTCAGCTAATTCAGTACTGACATATGAATGTTTCCTCATTATCCCAAAACTTTTCTCTAATCATTTCAGGCATTGTCTTTTCCTATCAGAGCACAAAGTATAATACAGGCTGTCTTCTGCTTTTGTGTTCCACTATGTGCTACCCAAAATACATTTACTGAAATCCTGTCTGGTTGATAGTTTTTGTTGTTATGTGCTACAGAAACTGTGTGTGGAAGGAGTGGGGAGAGAGGAAATGGTGAAGAAACCATCTCCACCCACCCTAGCTGTAATGGAGATTAGCTTTCACTTCATCTGTGATCAGAAACACAAGACCCACAGCAATATTGTTTGTAAAGACGTCCTGCAGGACAACATACTTTTTACTGTGCTCCTTTTAAAACTAAAATGAATCTAGATTTATAAACGTTTATTTATTAAACTTTCTTTTATACCCAGAGTCCCAAACTCGTATGTGCCACTCAAAAAAAGATAGAGAAAAGTGGAGAATACCCAAAGAAATCTCAACCTTCTTAAAAATGTTATAGACTATACAATACTCTATCACTGAGTGTTATGCAATCCTTCCCTACCCTCTTCCTAAAACTGCTGCTTGGCACACATTTTTTTCAAGGAATCCAGTACTAATATCATGATTTATGTTACAAAAGTCTTGCTTCCAGACATTTCCTAGACTCACACACATAAACCAGAGAGGGGATCAGAAATTCATTTATCATGCGGGTGACTGAAAAAATGGATTAAGACCAGGCAGGTGAGGTACTATGAAAGAGGAGGTTCAACTGATTTTGTTTCATTATATCAGTTATACCTTTATTTTATCCAGTAGGGTGCCTCTGACAATGCTGACAAAGTCAGTAAGACATGATCTCACAAAAATGTTTTTCTGAGTTGCTTTTCTAGAAAACATCTGTTCCATCCACTGTGGGCACATGTAATGCTCCAAAAAATATACATTACTTCCTGAAAATACCTAGAGGTAAGCTAGAATGTTGCAACACCACAACTAGCCAAGGGCTAGCCAAATAAATAGTCAACACTGTCTATATGCTAGTCAACTATATTTTATTTATACTTATACTAAGAAATAAGGCCAGTACTAACTCCTAAGTTAATGTCCTCTAAAAATCTAAAAGTGTTAAAAAATAAAATCTAGAAGTATTATTTGCCTCTTGTCACAAATGCTAAAGAACAACTCACTTTAAAACTATGAGAGACCAGTGATTTTGAGGACCAGAAGAGAATCTAAAATCTTATGTAACACTAAACTGTACACTTAAGATTGGTTAAAATGGTATGTTTTATGTAAAATTTTCTAAAAATCGTATGTAATCATATGTTCTCCTGTGAATGTCAGTTTCCCCTGGAAAAAAGATAAATCTATAAGACTACATTTAAAGGATGAGAAATCATTAAACAATGTGTTTAAATTATAAACAGTGAAAAAATTTTAGTGATCTGAATGAACAGAAACTTTCTGCCCTGTTAAGAAAGGTGTTGATTAGATATTCTCCATCTCCAAGGATGGCATAAGCAATGAAAAAGTTTAAACTGTAGTAAGTGAGATTTAAGTTTTGACATAATTCTAACTAGAAAGGTAATTAAACACTATAATAAGGTATCATGCAAATTTCTGCCCTCAGGGATGCAAGAATAAACTGTCTTGGAAGGATTATATGCAATTCTTCAGGAAAAACTGGAATGAACTGGAGAATCTCTTAAGCCAACTTCCAGCTTTAGAATTCCAGGTTCTATACTCACTGTCCATAGTGTCTCTGCAAGACATTCCACCTAGAGAAAGCGACGCTAATCTATGAGTCATTTCGGTTGGCTCGGCCCACTGGGTTTTTTCATCACACCGGGTTTTTTCATCACACCACTTACTCATTTTCGGTACTCACTGAGGAACTGAAAACTGACTAGTGTTTTTAAGAGGTGGTTCTACCAATCCCAGCAGCATGGCTGCCAACTCAGGTAGAAACACTACAAAATGCTGAAGCTGAAACAATACCTCATTCCAAGTTAAAAATTACAAATATTTATAAAATGTACAATGAACTAAAGACGAGGGGGGTGGGAATCTTTTAGAGAGTAGATAACTGACAAGGCCAAAACATTCAACTTAGTTTTTTGACAGCTTCTTAAAAAGGTGTTACTGACAACAACAAAAAATATTTACTTTTGAAAAGAAAAGCAAAGTCTTTCCAACTTGAGTTTCACTTTTGAAAACTTATGGCCTTCATTTTAAAATAATGATTTTTAATTTGCCACGTTATTTTCTAACAGTCATCAACCAACTGAATGGTGGTCATTTATTACAACCCAGAGCAGGCACTTAAGTCACAGTCAACAGGTTAATCACAGCAATTTGAGAGATTTTGCCAACCTGTATTAGGACGATCTCAACAAAGTAAGACATTAAATGACACTTAAAAACAATATATTTCTAGACTCTATATTTCTTAAACAACACACACAAATGTTTTGACCAAGTATGCATGCATGACTGTATTTATTTTAACTAGATTGTATTAATTAAGATGAATAACATAATCTAACGATGAACTTAACCAAGTCAAAATAGAAATTATAATACAATACTGGGGCTAACTGCTTTCATTAGAAAGAAAAGAACAGTAAGCCTTACTTCCTTCAGTTCACAAATAATTTTTCATTTTATAATCAAAGACCAAGAATATGACTTCTACAGCCAGAAAATAAGGTGGCTTAAAGCTGGATTATCACTTAATTGCCTGCATTCCTAGAAGCTACTAACTTCTAACTGCTTTAATACCTGAATACATCTTTTAATGGCTCACTACTTTGCTCAGAAATGTATCCCACCTTGTTTCATACAGAGATGCTTCCTCATTAGAATACATGCTACTCTGTGACACTGAGCTTAATTATTTTTTACCAAAAAATTCAAATAAAAATTTTATAATGCAACTATAATTTTCAGGTTATTTTTTTCTTACCCACACTGGGCCTCACCTTTCACAAAACCTGAAAACAAACACTCTTAGAAGTTAAACACACACACCTCAAACACATAAAATTCATTACACTGGTTTTGTAGCCACAATAATTATCCTAATAAATACTGACTCTAAAGAACTAAAAACTTATTAGGGCAGGGTTTAAATGGTACAACTCACAAGGGGGTGGGGAGAAATAATGATCCTCCCCTACCAAACTGGCAGCAACAATATGCCAAGTTTCCTATGCTGAACTAGTGTAAACAAGGAAGAAAAAGAGCTGGGGGGTGGGAAGTTGGCAGGCAAAAGAACAACGCTCGTCAAGATACAGCTTTACTTCTAAATTTCACTAGTGTAATACCTGTTCTCAGTGTTTTCAATAACCCCTATAAAGGGCTATTTAAACACCAAAGGTTGGCGTTCAGAAAACTACTGTAGACTGTAGTCCCTCTCTTCCCAGACATAAAAGATAATAAGTGGGGATCATAAATGCGTCTTTAATTATAAAGACTATCTCTGGCATTCAATGCCTCAAAAAGTTTTCTAAATATCTGGAAATGCAATCCCACACTTGCTATAACAATCAAGTTTAAAGATGAAATAGTAAGACCCAGCAATGAAGCTACAAAGGAAAAAAAAATTTCACACATCATCTTTGGTGTGACCATAGCTACAAGTAAGATGAGCATCATTCCAGACAGGACTAGATGAGAAATGGGATAAAGACTAAGCTTACAGACTCTTTTTTCTGGCATTGCCTGAGGCATTCGGTGGACGTGGAATAAAGGGGAAGTTGGTTGTATAAGTGATGCCAAGAGAAACAAGATTCCACATGTCAGGGGACTGAATGCCCAAACACAGAGAGCAAAGGGCACTGATCCCATGGCTTTCTGACCAAAGAAAAGTGAGTTGTTTCACCTGAAATCCCTTCAAAAGAAGTCTAATGGTCTCTCCTTTACCACTCACCCTAAGTGAACTCAACAACCCCTCTTCAGAGAACAAGGAGAAAGAAGTCTTGCTTATCAAAAATAGCCAGCGCTACATCCAAAGCCAAGAAACACTCCTTTGGTCTAAGCGCCATGGTCTTCTGCCCCAATTCTACAAGGAGACTCCAAGCCAAAAAACTTGGTTCCTAGTTTTCCTAAGCCAAGTTCTCCATTTTCCCAAACAACCCAGTTGTATTTCAGATAAGCCCCCTCTCCATCTGGCATTCTGGAGTCCAGGGCTCTAGTCCTCTCAGAAAGTTCCCTCTCTTTCCTTCGCTTTTCCTAAGGCTTTCCCAGACCCTGCCCCAAGTCTGGCACTCTTCGGTCCTCCGTTAGTAGATCTACTACTAGCAAATCCCACTACTCCCTGGCACAACTTTACGGAAAGTCAGCTCTCTTCCCGTACTCACTTGTCCTTCCCCAAAATATTTTTCCTTTTTTCTTATCTAAGAATGGAGAAACACACACACACACACACACACAGTATCTGTTCTCATCTCCTAACTCCAAAGTCTCTCCATTGCCCCAGCTTCTTCCATAACACCTAATTCTCCCCCGAGTGTCCCCTCATCCCTGTCTTCCTCGACCCTAACTCCATACCCCCGAGCTTTTTCCCCACTCCCCAAATTCAGATTTCCTGTACGGTTTACTCTTCACCAACACCACAGCCCTCCGGCTTCCAGGTCCATCCCTATGGTCTGGATACTCAAGTCTTTTCCCTGTTTCCACGTTCTTCGACCCCAAATTCTCCACAGAACCTCAGGAACCCCTCCCCAGTCTCCCTTCCGCCCCGCCTGCACTCCGTGGCCCCCCACTCCCCTCGTACGTTCTCTCTAGTCTTCCTCAGTCCCCACATTTCTCCTATGCCCCTGAGGCTGCCCCATACTCGGTCCACGCTCAGGGAAGAGGGTGCCCCTCAGTGCCGCCCGGCCCGCCCTGCCGCCGGGCTCGGGTGTCCCTTCCCTTCCCCGCGGGCCCCAGGGCTGGCGCGATGGGGCCGGCTCACCAGTTGGTCATGTCCAGGAAGAAGGCGCAACCGGCCGGGTTGAGCTGGAAGCCGAGCAGCCGCTGGAACTCAGAGATGAGCACGTCCTTGTCGGTGGTGCCCAAGCAGCTGAACTTCTGCATCAGCTCAGGGTCCAGGTCCACGTCCATGCCCTCCATGGCTGGGGCCGGACAGCCGCTTCCCCGCCTCCTCACAACCGAGCCGCTGCCGCCGCCGCGCCACCGGGCCCGGGGACCGGGAGGGGGCCCGCTGCTAGCTGGCGCCGCGACCCCGCTCCTTTGAGGTAGGCCCCGGGCCTTTCACCGCCTCATAGGGATAAACTCACTCAGCCACTCACTCACTCACTCTCTCGCTCCCCCCCCTCCCACCCCCCCCAACGCCGCCGCCTCCGCCGCCGCCGCCTCTCGCTTCTCCGCCGCCTCCGCCTCCTCCCGCGCCGCGCCCACTGCGCAAGCGCCGCCCGCCTGGGCCCCGCCCCTTCCTCTCCCGGAGTCCCGCCCCTCAATGGCGTCACAACCTCGTGACGTCCGCCGCGTGACCTCACCGAGGTGGAGCGAGGGGGCGGGGAGTGGGAAAGAGGAAAGGGACCGTCCGGAGGCTGAGGGTGACTCCTGGCCTGACCTTCTCCTCTCCCCGCCCCCACGTTCAAGGGGAGGAGTTAAAGCCCGGGGTTTCGGGAGCAGCTCCGGGATCTTGGTCTACGGCCCACCATTTTGCAGGTGAGGAAACAAGCCTGGGAGGAGAAGAGACCATGGCAAGGTCAAGTACCAAAGGGCACGCAGGACACAGTCCTCTCGGCCAGGGGATTGCCCCTCGTCCTGGAAGGGCTTGTTTGCATAAGTTTTAAGAGCTGCTTTCCCAGATCGATAAGTGCCGTGAATGCGTGGTTCCCAGCCACTCTCGCCGATGGTTACTACAATTTATCAGTGCCGTTTCTGTTATGCAAGTGTAGTATCAAGACTGGGAAGTAAAAGGAGGCCTCGATACAAACATCAATCAGAAGTGCAGACAGCAACACACATAATCTCCCACCCACACTGTCAAGACCAACCCTCTCAAAACAAAGGTTAAGTCACGAGGATTTGGCATGCCTTGTTCTGTTTTTAAAATAGGAGCAAAAGATTGCCGTAAATATGGTACACCTGCCCGGTCAAGGCTCAATTTCAAGATCAAAGAATGTGAAAGGCAGCATAGGGACCATTTTGTCTACCCCCTTGCATTCCCATTTGCCCAACACCACCACATCCAAAGGGGAAAAGATGAATAAGAAATGGTCTACCTTCAAGTAGCTCTCTACTTTACAAATAAGGAAGGTGAGATCCAGAAAGCTTGTATGTCTTGTCCAAAAATACGGAGCAGCCAAACTAAAACCCAGCTTTCAGTTTCCTAATGGGTTATGTTTTCCGTAACAGTTTCAACAGCAGACATTACTAGAATAAGTGAACAGTAGTGTCTGGGTTGCTAGGATGTTTTACAAAGAGAAAGCATTCTATCTCTTTCTGTTAGTAAAATAAAATATCTCTAAAAGCCTGGGTCCTGAGTCACACACATTTAGAATTCTCATTCTACCAGTTATTGCTAATCACAGTGTCTGCCCAGGATTTTAGGATTGCTGTAAGGAAATAAGTGAGATAAAAAATGTAAACTCAAAACAGTGCCTGTTCCATAAAAAACACTTCAAGAAATAATAACTAGTACTGTGGCCATAAACATAAGACAACTCTGGAAATAAACAATGAGGGGCACCTGGGTGGCTCAGTCGGTTAAGCGTCTGACTTTGGTTCAGGTCATGATCTCACAGTTCATGGGTTCCAGCTCCGCATGGCTCTCTGTGCTGACAGCTAGCTCAGAGCCTGGAGCCTGCTTCAGATACTGTATCTCCCTCTCTCTCTCTCTGACCCTTCCCTGCTCATGCTGTCTCTCTCTCTCTCTCTCAGAACTAAATAAAACATTTTGTAAAAATTAAGAAAAAAAAAGACAATGATACAAGTAGCCCAGGATACTTCTTTACCTGGCTTTGCTTCTACATCATTTCAAATCTCCGTTGTCCTCTATTACAATATTAAATATATGCCCTTTCTTTTTTCCTAATAAGGGACCACCCTTCTCCAGTGTTTTTTTTTCCTTCCAACATAAATATATTATGACAGATAACTTTAACAGCAGACAGTTATAATATGTACAAATTCATATAGTACAGTAGTTCTAAAGTTTTTTATAAGAAACAGTTCTTAGGCCTCTAAGACCTATGTAGAACTTAGATCACTGCCAAGGCCTAATTTTTGGGTGATCACAATGTTGGAATATTTTGCTAATACTGGGGAAAATTCTGTGTGTTTCAGAGGTGAACACATAGGGGTGCCTGGGTGGTTCAGTCGGTTAAGTGTCCGACTTCAGCTCAGGTCATGATCTCACAGTTGGTGGGTTTGAGCCCCATGTCGGGCTCTGTGCTGATGGCTCGCTCAGAGCCTGGAGTCTACTTCGGGTTCTGTGCTCTCTCTCTCTCTCTCAGAAATAAATAAAACATTAAAAAAAAAAAAAGTGAACACATATTGTCCCAATCTTATGGGTGGTAGAATGGGGGACACAGATTATAAAAATCCCAATATAAGACCTAAAAGAAACCTGAGACTGTCTAGCCCAACCTCCCCATTTTACAGATGAAGAAACTGAAACCAAGAGGGGGGAACTGATTCACCCAAGATTACACAGCTAGTAAGGGATGTTCAAATTCCCAGTCTAGCAATGTATCCACTGTGTCCTACTACAATTCCTTTAATACTTTGAGTTCAGTTTGGCCTTATGTACAAAATAATCAGAAATTGATGTTACTCTATTAACTAAAACTAAGTGTCTTAACTTGCAATATCCATGGATTAATATTGTGTTGACCTAGGATCCAAAAGAAGAAAATGTTGTTTTCTTATAAACCTGACAACTCCATTAGAATACTGACCCAAGAAAAACTAACAATTCTTGGCCAACCCCCATGCAGTATTAAAGTCTTGACTCACACATAAACAGCCCACATAATGCAAAGGGATCCTTGCAAATAAGAGACCCAAGTGACCCAGAACTTCAGTTTATGACAGAAGTGATCTCAAAAGAGTGTAACTACTCCCCAAGTGAATTCTGAACATTGCGGGAACATTTTTGGTTCTCATGAGATTGGATGTGGTACCCTGGCCAATATTAATTCCCTGGGGACCAAGGATGATCGTCTTCTGCAATTCTTGGGACAGTCACACACAATAGAGAAGTGTCCCGTCCCTAACCACTATGCAAAAACACTGACCAAGGTGGCTGGCACATTAGGTATGAAGGAAGAATCAGCCCCTCCACCCTCCATTGAAGGATTCTTTTGTGGGATGGAATATGAAATGGAGAAAATGAGGTGTTAGCCAATCAGGATACTCACAGAAATGTGAATTTCCACGTAACCCTGAGGGGTTATTAACATGCATGGTTCTGACCTAATGGCTCTGTAGCCTTGTTTTATTTTGTTGGAAAGAGAGCATGGAGGAGGACTGGTTGCGAGACAAAGGGACAAATTGCTGAACATCCCTAAGGATGCAAAGCTGATTGATGGCAATATTCCAAAAGGGCTTCCAGGTATTATCTTAGAACTATGTCAGGAGCTTTGCCAGGAGATGCCACTGCCTGGAATATCCTATGACCAGCCAGTTTCTGTCTGAATTTCTCAGGCTGGTGATCTTGTATAAGAAATTTAAATTAACCCCAGCTCCCCAGACTAGGTCAGTTTCAAAATTTCTTAAAGGAGTTAAGCCATTCAATCATTAGAAGTTGAAACTCTGAGAGAAAAGTGATTCTTCTCACCAAGGCAGCCTAGATTGGTTCCAAATCTCTAAGTCCTAAGATTCAGAATTGCCAAGCCCAGCTAGTACTAAGATTATGCCACAGCATAACTGATTCAGAGAACAGAGAGAGTCCAAATAGACGCTATGGTACATTATATGATAAAAGCAACTTGTCATAGAAACCTTTTGGGTATATATCCAAACTGTAATGACCTCCTTTTCTGCTAACCATTAATGACCTTCTGGGTGGCCTCCAGCAGCCATATGTGTCCTACATTGCCCTTTCCTTTAGATCCTACTTGATTGGACAAAAGGGAGATGCTCATCCTAGGATCAGCCAATCATATTCTCTCTCTCTCTGTCTCTGTCTCTGTCTCTCTCTCTGTAATTTGGAACTGAATTCAATGAGTTTGTGGGGCAGTCCTGGGCTGTTTACCTGAAAGTGAGTGATAGAAATACAGAGAAGAGACCGTCTTTGTGGGGCACTCATGAAAATGTAATTATGCCCATCTGCAGAAAGAGTGCCACAAAGAAGAGAGAAACAAAGATGAGAGACCTGAAGGCTTAGGAGAGAGAAGTTCCTATCATCTTGAGTCCTGGCTATTCTGCTTCTCTTAGATTCCATTAAGATCTCCAGATTCCATTCAAAATACCTTATCTCTTAGATGAAGTAAAAAAAGAACCAAGTTATTTTAAAAAATTAAGAAAATCATGTGAATACAGATTTTGATTTCTAGGTAGAGATGGATATCCTACTCTTAAAAATAATAACTTGGGAGCGCCTGGCTGGCTCCGTTGGGAGAGCATGTGACTCTTGATCTCAGGGTCATGAGTTTAAGCCCCATGCTGGGTGTAGAGATTACTAAAAAATTCAATAAACTTAAAACAAACTCCAGTAGGGGGAAAAAAACAAACAAACCAAGGATGGAGCACCTGGGTGGCTCAGTTGAGCATCTGGCTTTAGCTCAGGTCACGATCTCACCATTCGTGAGTTCGAGCCCCATGTTGGGCCCTGTGCTGACAGCTCAGAGCCTGGAGCCTGCTTTGGATTCTGTGTCTCCCTCTCTCTCTCTGTCTCTCCCCCACTCACACTCTGTCTCTCTCTCTCTCTCTCTCTCTCTCTCAAAAATAAACATAAAAAAAATGAGGAAACAGACAATTTACAAAAGAAGAAATACAAATGGTCAATAAACATATTAAAAGATGTATTATGCCACTTATATTAAAGAAATGGATTAAAACAACAATAAGGTAGGGGGGCTTGGGTGGCTCAGTCAGTTAAGTGTCTGTCTCTTGGTTTCAGCTTAGGATCTCACAGTCGTGATCTCAAGGATCTTGGGCTCTGTGCTGGGCTTGGAGCCTGCTTAAGATTCTCTCTCTTCCCCTCTCCCTCTGCCCCTCCCCAAATCTGCATGCTTGTGTCCTCTCTCTCTCTCTCAAAAACAACAACAATAAGATATCACTTTTGCCTAATCAGATTGTCAAAGCTTTAATAAAATTTATAATAACTTTTGTTGGTAAGAATATGGAGAAACAGGTACTCTCAAACACCACTGCTTCTGGGAATATAAATTGATGTAATTTTTCCTAAAAGTTTGAATTCAGATGAATTGATGTGAGTAACCTTAATAATGTTCATATATAATAGTCCCCAAATCATAGGTTTACAAAAAAGCTTTTCATTAGAAGTATTATAATACATATAATAGTAAAAAGTTAGAAATAACTCAAATGCCCACCAAGAGGGGAATTGTTGAAAAAATATTTACGGGAAGAAGTGGATTCATTCTTTTCACCAATATACTTTTACATGAATCTATGACCAAAAAAATAATTAGAAAGAAACCTGAATGAGGGGCACCTGGGTGGCTCAATTGGTTAAGCCTCTGACTTCGGCTCAGGTCATGATCTCACGGTTTATGGATTTGAGCCCCGCATTGGGCTCTGTGCTGACAGCTCACAGCCTGGCGCCTGCTTCAGATTCTGTGTCTCCCTCTCTCTCTGCCACTTACCCACTCATGCTCTGTCTCTCTCTATATCAAAAATAAATTAAAAAAAAATAAAAAGAACTAAAAAAAATTTATAAAAGAAAAAAACCTGAATGAAAATTTTAATAATCTTAGAGGAAGAAATCTCCAGTCATGATTTCAAAGAAAAGACAGATAGTTTTGCCTGTGTAAAAAATTTTAAACTTTGCTTCAAAGTTAAAAAATAAAATTAACAAATTCCATGAGCATAATCAAAAGACAAAAGGATAATTCAAGGACAATATAATACACAGGACAGAGTACTAATATTATCATTTAATAAATAAACAGTTCTTGAGGCATCTGGGTGGCTCAATCGGTTGACCGTCCAACTCCTGATTTCAGCACAGGTCATGATCCCAGGATCGTGGGATCGAACCCTGTGTTGGCCTCTGTGCTGAGCATGGAGACTGCTTAACATATACTCTCTCTCCCTCTGCCTTTCTGCCCTGCTCACGCTCTCTCTCTCTTAAAAAAGAAATTAAGAAATTAAAAAACAGGGGTGCCTGGGTGGCTCAGTCCATTAAGCATCTGACTTTGGCTCAGGTCAGATCTCAGCGTTCGTGGGTTTGAGCCCCGCGTCAGGCTCTGTGCTGACAGCTCAGGAGCCTGTTTCAGATTCTGTGTCTCCCTCTCTCTTTCTACCCCTCCCCCACTCATGCTCTGTCTCTCTCTGACTCAAAAATAAATAAACTGTAAAAATTTTTTTAAAAAATTTAAAAACAAACAGCTATTAGAATAAAGATGAAAAAAACAATCTAAAGGAAAAATTGGTAAAGGACATGAATGGGCACTTGACAAGAAAAATTATACAAATGGCCTGTAAATGTATGAAAATATTTTGAATACCATGAATAATTAAGAAATGCAAATTAAAACGAAACTGCAATATCATTTTTACCTGTCAGTTTGGCAAAGATTGATCATAGCCAGTATTCTACAAGACTTGAAGAAAAAGACAATGTCGATAGGTTTACAAATTCTTAAAAACCTTTCAGGAGGGTGTTTTGGCAGTGGCTATTTAATTTTAAATGTGCACTTTGCATCTTAGATATCATACAGATAACTAAAAAAGATGGCCAAAGATATATGTAGGATGATCACTACAAAATTTTTGGTAATGCTGAAAAATTGGGAACTATCTGAATGACTAACCATAAGGCTTTGATTAGATTATACTATATTTGTGCAATAGAATGTACACAACTGTTTAAAGAATGGAATAGACCTATATGAGCTAACATGACAAGATGTAGAAGACCGAGTTTTTTTTAAAAAAGCAAACTATTGAGCAGCATATATACTATGATCTCTTCTGTATTTATATAAAAAGTAGAGTAAGTATATATGTTTATGTATGTGCATGGAATATATGCATAGCAAAATGTCTGGGGAAATATATACCAATGGTTGAAGAAAGTGAGATTATGGTAGGGTTGCCACACAACAACTGGGTAACTGGTTGGACTTGATTTCAGGTAAACAACATTTTTTTTTAATGTTTATTTATTTATTTATTTTGAGAGAGAGGAAGCAGGGGAAGGGCAGTAAGAAAGGGAGAGAGAGAATCTCAAGCAGACTCTGGACTGACAACCCAGAGCCAGATGCGGGGCTCAAACCCACCAACCATGAGGTCATGACCTGACCCAAAACCAAGAGTCAGATGCTTAACCAACTGAGCCACCCAGGCACCCCAGCAACAACTTTTTTTTAAATATAAGTGGTCACAAACACTAACTGGGTATCCTGTGTTTTTATTTGCTAAAACTAGCAACTCAATTTATGGGAAATGTTCACTTTTAATGTTAAATTTCTGTATTAATTGAGGTTTTACACTGAGCATGTAGTCATTTTAAAAAGATAAAAATTGGAGCACCTGGGTGGCTCAGTCGCTTAAGCATCTGACTTCAGCTCAGGTCATGATCTCACGGTTCGTGGGTTCGAGCCCCTCGTCGAGCTCTGTGCTAACAGCCAGCTCAGAGCCTGGAGCCTGTCTTTGGATTCTGTGTTTCCCTCTCTCTCTGACCCTCCCCTGCTCACGCTGTCTCTCTCTCTCTGAAATAAATTAAAAAACATTAAAAAAAAAAGATAGAAATTTTAAATAACATTTCAAAATTATGTTGGTAAGGTAGAATTTTATATACCTCTTTTGAAAACACATTTTTGAGGAATGCTTAATGATATTTAAAAAATCCTTACATTAGTGTCAATTTTTAAAAGCTGCATCACAACCATAAATACAGCATAATCCTGTTTTTTAGATTATAGCTATAACTCATTAAAATAAGCACAGTAAACAACTGAAAAGAAATATATCGAAATAACATTTTAATATATAACATTATATCACGTGGGAAAATTGCAGGGTATTTCTGTTTTTCTTTCTACAGTTTTCTGTATTTTCCAAAGTTTTAACAAGTGTGTACTTGAAGAATTTTTAGAACAAAACTTGCCTATACTATGTTAAGTGAAAAAAAAGGATGTAAATTAGCATATCGTATAAACCTAACTATATAGCAAAAGATTGCCAATATTAATATAGAGAATTAATAATAATTTTAATTCTTTTTGTCCTTTTTTATATTTAAAGAAATAAATAGATCAACTTGATTCTTTAATTAATAGATCTGTTATCTCTAACATAAAAAGATATTTATAATATATTCTTTTTTTTTTAAGTTTTTTATTTTGAGAGAGAGAGAAAGCACACAAGCAGGGAGGGGGCAGAGAGAGAGAGAGGGAGAGAGCTTTCAGCACAGAGCCCAATGAGGGCCTCGAACCCACGAACCATAAGATCATGACCTGAGCCAAAATCAAGAGTTGACGCTTAGCCAACTGAGCCACCCAGTCATCCCTACAGTATATTCTTAAATAATAAAAAGCTATGAGAAAACAGTAGTAGTACCTATGCTCTGATTTCTAACAGATGCATGAATCAGTGCAAGAGATGTCTGGGAGGATGTACTTCAAGGTATTAATGATAACAATCTCTGAGTATGGGGAATAATGGATATTTTTACATTTTTATCTGGATTTTCAGATTTTTAATAAAATAATCATGTCATAAAACATTAAGAGACACTTCATTTTGAAGAAAAGAAAACTGGGTGACCTGGGGGCTTGACAAACATGAATTCATTTCAGTTTTTGACATTCTCTTCCCATTGTTAGCTGTCTTAAACTTCATAAAGCTGCAAAACCTAGAAAGCAGCTAACAGCCCAATGAGCTCTCCAGTTGAGCAAACAAGTGTCCACTGACTTATTATCAGCAAGGCTGAGTTAGGGACAGTGGCCCATAAAGAGAGCCTTCATACTTCTGCTGTGTGACTGTGGACAAATTACTAAGCTTCTCTGTGGACCTCAGTTTATTCATTTCAATATAGAAAATGCTGCAAAAAAAAAAAAAAAGATCACTGAAGTGAAACAAAAGAATAAGTCAAACAAAAGAAAAAAATTTTGGAATTTAACCTACAGCTATACAATTGGTATTTGTATAAACATAACTATAAGCCAAACTTCCATTCTGTGCTTGTTCTCCAGGATTGGAAGCTCAAATGAGGTGGGCATAAGTGCTTGTGGGGGAGACATAGGGACATGCATTTCTACAAATAACTATATAAAGGTAGCTAACAGTACAAAGCAACATGTACTCAAGTGCCAAATGAGCAGTAGACAGATCAAGTAGGACTTGGGAGGAGAGGAAGGAGTGAAGGGTGGGCTGGAATGCCCAAAGAGACCTTCTAGGAGACCTTATCCAGGCCCCAGATGATTTTCCACAGGGTTTGAGAAACAGGCTACTGAGGGGACACATCACAACAAAATTGTTTAGATGCCTGTTTTTTTCTTTTAATTGTAATTTTAAAAATATGTAATAAAATTCACCATGTTAACTATTTTTTTTTAAATATTTATTTTGAGAGAGAGACAGAGAGAGACAGAGAGATCACACGGGAGAGGCAGAGAGAGAGGGATAGAAAGAATCCCAAGCAGGCCCACACTGACACAGGGTTCAATCTCACGAACTATGAGATCTTGACCTGAGCCAAAATCAAGAGTAGGATGCTCAACTGACTGAGCCATCCAGGCGCTCCACCATCTTAATTATTTTTAAGTGTACAGTTCGGTAGTGTTAAGCATATTCATATTGTGGTGTAGCCAATCTCTAGAACTTTTTCATCTTATAAAACTGAAACTCTGGGGGCGCCTGGGTGGCTTAGTCGGTTAAGCATCCGACTTTCGCTTAGGTCATGATCTCGCGGTTTGTGGGTTCCAGCCCCGCGTCGGGCTCTGTGCTGACTGCCAGCTCAGAGCCTGGAGCCTATTTCAGAGTCTGTATCTCCCTCTCTCTCTGACCCTCCCCTGCTCACGCTGTCTCTCTCTCTCTCTCTCTCCTAGAAATAAATAAAAATATTTTAAAAAAACCCCTGAAACTCTGTACCCATTAAACAACAATTCCCCTTTCCCAGCTCCTGGCGACCGCTTTTCTACCTTCTGTTTCTATGATTTTGAGTATTTAATTCATTTATTATTATTAACAATATTATATATAATATAACACAAAATATAATAATAATTGATTATTATATTATTTATTAAAAAATTTTTATGTTTATTTATTTTTGAGAGAGACCGATCACAAGCAGGGGAGGGGCAGAGAGAGAGGAAGACACAGATCTGAAGCAGGCTCTAGGCTCTGAGCTCTCAGCACTGAGCCTGACACAGGGATTGAACCCACAAACTGTGAGATTGTGACCTGAGTGGAAACCAACAGTCGACACTCAACCGACTGAGCCATCCAGGCACCCTTCTATGAATTTGACTATTTTAGATACTTCATATAAGTGGAATCATACAATATTTATCTTTTGGTGTTGCACAAAAGCTTTAAGTTTGATGTAGTCTTATTTGTCTATTTTTGTTCTTGTTGCCTGTGTTTTTGGTGTCACATCCAAAAGATCACTGCTAAGTCCAAAGTCATGAAGTTTCTTCCCTGTGTTTTCTTCTAGGAGTTGTATAGTTTGGGTTTTACATTTAGGTCTTTAATCCATTTTGAGTTAATTTTCATATATGTTGTAAGATAAAGATCTAAACTCATTCTTTTGTGTGCTTATGGGAGTCTTTAACAGCTACAAGACCCAGCCTCCTTTTTACTTCTTCCTGTTTTCTGTTCTGATCACAGAAATATACCTAGAAGTGAATCCAGGTAAAGGGAATAAAATCTAAGGTGTACTTGAGGGGGCATTTTCTCTGGAAAGAGAATGGGTGAGGTTCAAGGGCAGCCTACTCCTGCTCTCAACATCCACTCAGAGCTTGATAGGAAAGAATCAGATCCCCCACATTTGGAGTTTTTTCCAGCTCCTCTACCCTACTTCCCTACTCAAGAGATTAAAAAAAACAGGAGACACCAACCTATTATACTATCTTTTCTTCAGGACAGAGCAGCTGATGCCCTGGGTCTCTTTTTTCCCTACTGTGGTGAATGGGACAATGCAAAAGAAAACCTGATTGCCTTTATCTCATGTCCCCCGGTCTCTTGACCTAGATCCATCCAGAAGTAGTCCATTCTTTTCTCCTTGTCTTCCATCTCCTCCTTCTCCACCTCCCCTCTCCTCCTCCTTCCTTTTCCTTTTCCCCACCCTCCTCCTCCTCCTCCCCCTCCTCCTCCTTCCTTCTTTTCTTGGCCCCTTCAGCTTACCAGAGCCAAAACATCATCTAAGTAAAGACCAACACCTTACCTCTCTCTCATGTAAAAGAAAACAAAAACAAAAACCCCACACAAACACTTCACAACCCCTTTGGTTTTACTGTAATTACTCTTTTCACTCTTGCTCTAATCGGGTCACAGTGTGTAAAGTATCTTGCCATCCTCATCCACACTAGCAGTAAGAAAGAAAAGGAGGAACGGGGGAACAAAAATTTTAATGAAACTCTACAATATGCCAAATGTCCAGTACTTTTTGTTTTGTTTTAAATTTTTTTAATGTTTTATTTATTTTTGAGAGAGACAGAGACAGAGTGAACAGAGGAGGGTCAGAGAGACAGGGAGACACAGAATCCCAAATAGGCTCCAGGCTCTGAGTTGTCAGCACAGAGCCCGATGCGGGGCTCGAACCCTCAAACCGTGAGATCATGACCTGAGCTGAAGTTGGACACTTAAGCGACCGAGCCACCCAGGCACCCCCAAATGTCAGTACTTTAATAAGTACTTAGACTCATTTAATCCTCACTGCCAAATGAGATCAATATTATTATTATTCCCCTTTTGCAGATAAAGAAATACAGAGTAAGAGTTTAAATAATGGATCCAAGGAGATATGGATGTTGAGACATCCAGGACTTAAGACCAAGGCCCCGAAAGAAACCTTATGTCCTCCTCTTTACTCCAGATTTCTTTCACTTTTAGTTTACCTTTTCACCATGGTCAGTCTGGTTGGGTTTCTATAGAGCTGTCACTACTTCCTCTTACTGTGTTTCTTTGATAATTTCTAGGATACTGCCAAAAAGGATTGGGGTAATAAATACTAACATCGATCCTAATATCTTCAATTTATGTAATAATGCTTTATAATTTCTCAACATATCTATCCATTCTCTCATGTCATTCTCATGAAAAACAGGTTGTATTCATTTATTTTTTAATAGCTTCATTAATTTGCAGAGACTTTTACAAGCTTCTTGCAAATAAAATTAAGCAATATAGAAAATCATAAAGAAAATTAAAAAACCACCTTCCTCACTACCCAGAGATAACCATTATTAATATTTTAGTAAATATAACTACCCATTTGCATAATTTGCCTCAATATCTTACTGTAGCTGCCTCTCTAGCCTGCTTTTTTTCATTCATAGTATGAGGAAAACAGCTTTCCACATCAACAAATATACATTTACATCATAATTTGTAATAGCTACGGAGTATTCATATTTAGGAATGTGTTTTACTTGACCAATCTCCTATTGATGGGCGGTGAAACTATTTCCAATTTTTTATCATTGTAAGAAATTGTTAGCCCTCATTTAAAGAGTAGGGAACTGAAACTCTGAGAAGCTATAGGACCCGCTTTTTCAAAATCAGGTTTGGGGTGTCTGGGTGACTCGGTTGATTTAGCATCGGCTTTTGATTTCAGCTCAGGTCATGATCTCATGGTTAGTGAGTTCAAGCCCCGCCTCTGGTTCTGCACTGACACTGTGGAGCCTGTTTGGGATTCTCTCCCTCCCAGTCTCTCTCTCTCTCTCTCTCTGCCCATGTCTTGCTTCCTCGCGCTCTCTCAAAATAGATAAATTAAAAAAAACATACACCTTTCTATCATTGAAAACTTCCAACAGACACTAGAGAGAATGTACTCAACCCCCATGCACCCAAGATCTAACTTCAACAATGATCAGCATTTTACCATGCTGTTTTCACCTTTTTCCTGCAAGTGTGTATGTGTGTGTGTGCATGTGCGTATGCATGCACACGGACACTGTAGTATTTGAAAGCAAGTCCCAGACACCATATGATTCCATCCGTATGTACGTCTGGATACTGTGTCTTTAATGGACAGGGATTGTGAAGAAAGAAAGACAAAACACACAATACTATTAGCACAATCAATAGAATTAATAAGAATCTGTTAATATTATCTAATACTTATTTCAGGTTCAGTTTTCTAAAATTGTCTCTAAGATTTTTTTTTCCAATACCGTGGGGATCCAAAGAGCTCTACACATTGTACTTGGGGATACGCCTTTCAAAGCTCTTTAAGTCTAAACAATCCTCTACCTCCACTCTTTAGTATACTGTGTTTTTTAAATATTCTACTGTTTGTAGAAACTAGATTCATAGCAGCTTTATTTCTAGTATTCAAATAATGTAAACATCCTAAATATGTTTATCAACAGGCTAAACAATTCTGATACATCTATGCAGTGGAATACTGCTCAGTAATCAAAAGCACAACTTGATCGTACAACATGGATGAGTCTTGAAAATATTGTATTGAACCAAAGAGGCCAGACACAAAGGAATACGTACTGCATATCTCACTTCTATGAAGTTCATTAGGCAAAAATGAGCTATAGCATTGGAAAGTCACCAGTGAGGCTCAGGGCTGCAGGGAGACTTGAATGGATGGTGAGTAATTGACTGGGAAGTGGCACAAAGGAAATTTTTGGGTTGGATTGATGGAATTGTTCTATATCTTAATTATGGTAATGTTTAGATGAGTGTATCCATTTGTCAAAAGTCATCAAATGGTACACTTTAAATGGGTGAATTTTACTTTATGTAAATTATACCTCAATAAAGTTTTTTCTCTTTTTTTAAAAATAGTTTTTAATATTTATTTTTGAGACAGAGACAGAGTGTGAGCAGGAGAGGGGCAGAGAGGGAGACATAGAATCTGAACCAGGCTCCAGGCTTCAAGCTGTCAGCCAAGAGCTTGACACAGGGTTTGAGCTCACAAACTGAGATCGTAACCTGAGCCAAAGTTGGACGCTTAACTGACTGAGCCCAGGTGCCCCATAAAGTGTTTTTCTTTAAAACTGACCCTCTGGTTTTGTTTCCATGCCAGTGTACAAAATGTGGTAAAGATAAACATTTGGCAAAAATCATAAATGGCTGTCAGTGAATGAATGACTCTATTTGCCATTTAAAAGAAGATGAGGGGCTCCTGGGTGGCTCAGTTGGTTAAGCATCCGACTTCGGCTCAGGTCATGATCTCACAGTTCGTAGGTTCGAGCCCTGTGTCTGGCTCTGTACTGACAGCTCAGAGCCTGGAACCTGTTTCAGATTCTGTGTCTCCCTCTCTCCCTGACCCTCCCCTGCTCACTCTCTCTCTCTCTTTCTGAAATAAGTAAAAACATTTAAAAAAAATAAAAGAAGAAGATGAAAGATACTAATTTGTTCCTTTCACGTGAGCAGGGATTTTCTACTCATCAGGTGAATACACTGTCCTCATGGACTTGACCCTGAAGGGATGAGGCCCTGCTCAGCCATAGGTGCCTGTAGGCATTGCTACTTTGGGCGGCCAGACAGTAGCCCTAGACAGTAGCCCTAGACAGTAGCCCTCAATAGCAGCCTGAAGCAGGCATCTGTGTAGGATCGAGACCTCAGGGGCACAGCCCTTCCTTCAGCTTACAGGAGGGCCACATGCGTGAAGCGACAGCCATACCACCACACATAGAAATGCTGAAGGGTTCCCTGAGAAAGAAACCTTTGCATTAAAAATAAACTTCCAAGGAGAAAAACAAAAGCTGTTTCCTTAAGCTGGGCGAAGGTGAGCAATTCCTGGAAAGTTAACCGCCTCAAAAGCAAATTTGAATTCCAAAGGGTAGTAACTCCAGGGTGAGAGCCTCTCAAGAGCCCTGCCTCAGAGGCACTAGAATATGCAGGCCTCCCTCTGTCTCTCTCCTGCCCACTCCTTGCAGAACCTCAGAGACCACTTTCCAGACTCCCTCAGTTGCTACAGTAAAGAGGAAATGAAGTGAATTTCAGGTGCTCGATTGGTTAGGAACGTCAGAGGTGCTTCCCTGGAAAAGAGCAAAACTGAAAGCCCTAAAGAAGAATCTCTATAAGTAAATGTTTGTCTGTGACTGATCATGGCAGCCAACGCAAAATGTTTGTTTTCTCTACAAAAGCATGATGTGTAGTGTGTGTGTGTGTGTGTGTGTGTGAGAGAGAGAGAGAGAGAAAGAGAGAGAGAGAGAGAGAGAGAGAGAGAGAGATGGGATCATGACCAGAGCCAAAATTGAGAACTGGATGCTCAACTAACTGAGCTGCCCAGGTGTCCCCAAAATAAGATGCATTTTTTTAATCAGCAAAAAGCAATAAGGCTGTATTCATTTCTTTTTTTTTTTTTTTTGAGGGGGGAGACAGTATGAGAGAGAATATATATGTGGGGGAGAGGGGCAGAAGGAGAGAAACTTTTTTTTAGTTTACTTATTTATTTTGAGAGAGAGAGAAAACAGGGGAAGGGGCAGAGAGAGAAGAGAGAATCTTTTTTTTTTTTTTTTTTTTTTTTTACAAATAGTTTATTGTCAAATTAGTTTCCACATAACACCCAGTGCTCATCCCCACAAGTGCCCTCCTCCATGCCCATCCCCCCCTCCCCCCCACATCCATCAGTCCTCAGTTTTTGTCAGCATTCAAGAGTCTCTCATGGTTTGCCGAGAAGAGAGAATCTTAATCAGGCTCTGTGCTATTACTGCAGAGCCAGACTTGGGGCTTGATCTCATGAACTTCAAGATCATGACCTGAGCCAAAACCAGAGTTACACACTTAACCAACTGAGCCACCAGGGTGGCCCTAGAGAGAGAATTTTAAGCAGAGTCCGCACCCAGTGCAGATCCTGGCACAGAGCTCAGTCTCACAACCCAGGCCCTGTCTCATTACCATAAGATCAAGACCTGAGTGGAAATCAAGAGCCCAATGCTTAACTGATGGAGCTCCCCAAGCATAGGCTATATTCATTTCAAATAAAAGGTAATAGACCATTGAATTCCATGTGAGAAGATTGGGTTAAAGTCCCAGATCTACCTCTTCAAACCTCACTTTTCTTTTCTCTGAAATGGAGATGGGAACACCACCTCAGAGGGTAGTTATGAGATGAAACATAGAAATATTTGTAAACTATCATGTTGATTTTCACATCAGAAACCCAAATTAATTCACTACCTAAATATAATACACAAATATCTGTCATTAAAGCATAATAACAGACTTTTTAGAAAACATTTTTTACGGGGCGCCTGGGTGGCTTAGTTGGTTGAGCGTCCGACTTTCGCTTAGGTCATGATCTCGCGGTTCGTGGGTTCGAGCTCCGCGTCCGGCTCTGTGCTGACTGCCAGCTCAGAGCCTAGAGCCTGTTTCAGAGTCTGTCATTCCCTCTCTCTCTGACCCTCCCCTGCTCACGCTGTCTCTCTCTCTCTCTCTCTCCTAGAAATAAATAAAAAATATAAAAAAAATATTTTTTACTTCTTATTGAAATTTTTAAACATATAAAGAAAGTGGACCCAGGAAACCTGGACAGCAACATGCAGAAGAATGGAACTGGACCACTTTCTTACACTATACACAAAAATAAACTCAAAATAGGTGAAAGACCTAAATGTAAGACAGAAAATCATTAAAATCCTAGAGAAGAAAACAATTTCTTTGATCTCAGCCACAGCAACTTATATTACTAGACACGTCTCTGGAGGCAAGGGAAACAAGCAAAAGTGAACTATTGGGACCTCATCAAGATAAAAATCTTCTGCACAATGAGGGAAACAATCAACAAAACCAAAAGGTGACCAATGGAATGGGAGAAGATATTTGCAAATGACATAACAGATAAAGGGTCAGTATCCAAAATCTATAAAGAACTTACCAAACTCAACACCCAAAAAAATAAGTAATCCAGTGAAGAAATGGGCAAAAGACGTGAACAGACACTTTTCTGAAGAAGACATCCATATGGCTAACCCACACATGAAAAGATGCTCAACATCATTCATCATTAGGGAAATACAAACCAAAACGACAATGAGATACCACCTCACACCTGTCAAAATGGCTGAAATTAACAACTCTGGAAACAATAGATGTTGGCAAGGATGCAAAGAGGAACACTTTTGCGCTGCTGGTAGGAATGGAAACTGGTACAAGCCAGTCTAAACAATAGTATGGATCTTCCTCAAAAAATTAAAAATAGAACTACCCTATGACCCAACAATTACACTACTAGATATTTATCCAAAGGATACAAAAATGCTGATTCAAAGGGACACATGCACTCCAATGTGTACAGCAGCACTATCAACAATAGCCAAATTGGGGCACCTGGGTGGCTTATTCAGTTAAACATCCGACTTCAGCTCAGGTTATGATCTCACAGATCTTTGTGGGTTCAAGCCCTGCATCGGGCACTGTGCTGACAGCTCGGAGCCTGGAGCCTGCTTTGGATTCTGTGTCTCCCTCTCTGTCTCTGTCTCTCAAAAATAAACAAACATTAAAAAATTAAAAAAAAAAAACAAAAAAACAACAGCCAAATTATGGAAAGAGCCTAAATGTCCATTGACTGACAAATAAAGAAGATGTGGTGTATACATACATATATATGTTGAAATGTATATATAATGAAATATTATATATTATACATATAAATAACATATAATATGTAATATATATATTATTTATATAATGAAATATTACTCAGCAATTTCAAAAAGAATGAAATCTTGCCATTTGCAACAACATGGATAGAACTAGAGTATATTATGTTAAGTGAAATAAGTCAGTCAGAGAAAGATAAATATCATATGATTTCACTCCTATGTGGAATTTAAGAAACAAAACAGATGAACGTACAGGAAGGGAAGAAAAAATAAGATAAAAAGAAAGAGGGAGGCAAACCATAAGAGACTCTTAAATACAGAGAACAAACTGAGGGTGGCTGGAGGGGTGTTGGTGGGGAATGGGCTAAATGGGTGATGGGCATTAAGGAGGGCACTTGTTGGGACGAGCACTGGGTGTTAAATGTAAGTGATTCTTAAATGTAAATGTAAGGAATTAATACATTAAATGTAAGGAATTAATACATTAAATGTAAGGAATTCTATTCCTGAAATCACTATTACACTATACGTTAACTAACTTGGATTTATATAACTTAAAAATAAAAAGGAGCGCTGGTGACTCAGTCAGTTAAGCCTCTGATTCTTGACTTCGGCTCAGGTCATGATGTTATTCATGAGTTCGAGCCCCATGTTGGGTTCTGCACTGACAGCACAGAGCCTTCTTGGGATTCTGTCTCCCTCTCTCTCTGCCCCTTCCCCACGGGCAGCATGCACTCTCTCTCTCTCCCTCTCTCAAATAAATTTAAAAAAAACAAACTTTAAAATATAAACACATAAATAAAATTTTTAAAATTTTTAAAAAGTAGACACAATAATATAATAAACTACCATTATGTTCCACCTGGTTTCAATATTATCAACTTAGGGCCAATCTTGTTTTAGCTATATCCACCACCCACTCCCCCTTCTCTCATATTAATAAAGCGTCAGGCTTTAAACTGACATTGAACCTCTGTAACTTTCATGTACAGAAAAGAATATTTCAGTTCTTAGTTCCTCATCTAAAATGATAGAATTGTACACTTTAAAAGGGTGAATTTTCTGGCACTTGAATTGCATTTCAATTTTAAAAATAAAGACAGGAATTAACATATGTGCAAAACTTAGCATAAATAGCATAAATGTCTGGCATTTAGAAATGGCTCATTATGGGTAACTTCTCATCCATGGTGGTGTTGTCACGGCAAGCTCCAAAGTGACTACAAACCCTCCTTTAAAAACAAAACAAAACAAAAAAAAAAACACTCACTAAAAAGCAACTAGAGGATGAACAATGACAATATTATGTCAAGTGTGGTCATGGGATTGTGGGTGACATTTCCCCCTTCAATACACACAAAAACCTTCTATGATTTATATTACAGTCTTGTGTGATTCATAATATATACCACTTAAAATTGGAAAAAATAAAACCCCAAACAGTAGCCAGCCATATTATCCCTCCAGATTGTTCATTCTTGGAAGGCATTCTACCAGAAATTCAACACCACCACCAAGAGCTGATTAAATGCCATTCCTAAACATTATGCATGAGCTCAGCATCGGAGTAATTATAACTGAAGGCTGACACACTTGAGTTCAAATTCCAGCCCTGTCAGCTATGAGCTATGTGATGTCGGAAGAATGAATTACTCCTTCTAAAACTTCTATTCTACTTCCTCGAGCCAGTAAGAGATCAAAGTAGGAGAATGTAACCCTTAGTATGATGTCCAACACATAGTGGATTGGCAATGACTTCCTACAAGATATTCCCTTCATTTACAGAAGACCTTTAAGAAGCGTAACCACGGATATTGATTTCCCTTTGATAGATGAAGAAACTGGCAAGCTTAACTAGTATTGCTAAGGGTGTGGAGTCAGACAACTGCACATTCTCTACTGGGAAAGTTAAAATCAGGACAACACTCAACACAGCCATGATTTGGCAATGCCTAGGGAAACTGAAGACGCAGGTTTCCCTACATCCCAGCAAGTCCACGTTTAGGCAGATGCCCTAGAAAATGTGTGGCAAGGAGACAGACACAAGAATGTTCGTTGCAACAATGCTGAGGAGAGCAAAAACTTGGAAGCAATCTAAATGTCTGTCAACAGGGAAATGAATAAATCAATTGTGATAGAATCATGAAATGAAACTCCTACAGCGATTAAAATGACTGAACTAGCTACATGTGCAACATGGGTAGATCTCAAAACTGCAAGATTGAAGGAAAAAAATAGTGGTGGAATGATTTGTACGATATAGTGTGATTTAAACATTTTTTTCATATTTATTTTTGAGAGAGAGAGACAGAGCGTGAGTGGGGGAGGGGCAGAGAGAGAGGGAGACAATCTGAAGCAGGCTCCAGGCTCTGAGCTGTCAGCACAGAGCCCTATGTGGAGCTCTAATTCACGAACCGTGAGATCATGACCTGAGCCGAAGTTGGATGCTTAACTGACCTAGCCATCAGGCACCCCTGGTGCAATTTTTATAAGGTTTAAAAACAAGTAAAACAATAGTATACAATAGTATAAAATGTTTATGGACTCATATATATCAGCTTTTAAAAATAATAAGTGGGGGCACCTAGGTGGCTCAGTTGAAAGAACGTGTGACTCTCTATCTTGGAGCAGTGAGTTCAAGCACTACATTGGCTGTAGAGATTACTTATAAATGAATGAATGAATAAGCTTAAAAAAATAAAAATGGTAAATAATAATTTCAGGAGGATGGTTATCTCAAGAAAGAAAAAGAAGGAAATGTAGTAGAGGAGATATACATGTACATGTGTGTGTAATTATTTCTGTAATTTTTTAAAGTTTATTTATTTATTTTGAGATAGAGGGAACCGCAGGGGGTGGGATAGAGATAGGGGGACAGAGGATCTGAAGTGGGCTCTGTGCTGATAGCAGAGAGCCTGATGCGGGGCTCAAACTCATGAACCATGACCTGAGCCGAAGTCAGACACCTAACCAACTGAGCCACCCAAGGCCCTTATTTCTGTAATATTTTACATCTTTATTTTATTTTATTTATTATTTTTCTTGAAAGAGACAGGGCACGAGCGGTGGAGGAGCAGAGAGAGAGAGACGGAGACACAGAATCTGAAGCGGGCTCCAGGCCCCATACCGGCAGTGCAGAGCCTGACATGGGGCTCAAACTCATGAACTGTGAGATCATGACCTGAGCTGAAGTCAGATGTTCAACCGACTGAGCCACCCAGGCACCCCTATTTTTTATCTTTAAAATTATCTAGGGGTGCCTCCTCTTGATCTTGGAGGTGTGGCTTCAAGCCTGTGTTGGGTCTAGAGATTACTTAAAAATAAAATCTTAGGGGTGCCTGGATGGCTCAGTCAGTTAAGCATTCAACTTTGGCTTAGGTCATGATCTCGCAGTTTTTGGGTTTGAGCCCCACATCCAGCTCTGTGCTGACAGCTTAGAACCTTGAGCCTGCTTCAGATTCTGTGTCTTCCTCTCTCTCTGCTCCTCCCTGACTCCTGCTCTGTTTCTCTCTCAAAATTAAATAAACATTAAAAATATTAAATAAATAAAATAAAACCTTTAAAAAGTTCTTTTTAAAAAGTGTCTAAAGTAAATACATCATAATAGAATTTGTGTGTAAGGATTTGGATGTTTATTATATTAATCCTTATACATATAGATATATGTTTATAAGCAAAAAACACATAATCTTACTGTGTCATAGGCATCCTTAGGTTCTTTGCTTGTATTAATTGATGTAATCATTTCTACAACCCTATAAGGTAGTTACTCTGATTACCTCCATTTTGCAGATGAGAAAACTTGTCCAATGTCATAGTTTTGGTAAGTGGTGATCCTGGTATTTGAAGGCAAACTGGCTTCAGAGTCTGATCTCTTAACAACCACACTCTACTGCCTCTTGAAACACTTCCATTTTTTCAATTTTTTATTTTAGTTTTTGTAAAATAAACTCTACCCCCAAAATGGGGCTTGAACTCACAAACCTGAGACCAAGAGTCACAAGCCCTACCAACTGAGCCAGCCAGGAGCCCCTCAAAAAAAATTTTTTTTCCAGATAAGAGGGAGGCAGGACAAACAGTGAGGTAAAACCCTGTGGCATCACACAGGTCACTAAAAAGACATTTTGACAATATTTCCTCACCTTCTTCTGCTCTTGGTAGGAAATATTTCAATTTCCCACCATACCACGTGACACAAGCCAGCGAGCCCTACCTAGACCTACAGACCACCCAACATCACCAGACTGTGGTAACACTCCAGAAAAGGCCGTGACCCAGGATGAGGGGGACAAGTCAAACAATAAACTCTGAGAAGACTCTTTGGAGACCTCAAGTCACCAAGAGGTCCCCTGGAAGACAATGCAAAGCAGAATAATTAATTCTATGAGTGAAGAAGTTTTTTGTTGTTTTTTTTTAATGTTTTTATTTATTTCTAGGAGAGAGAGAGAGACAGCGTGAGCAGGGGAGGGTCAGAGAGAGAGGGAGTCAGACTCTGAAACAGGCTCCAGGCTCTGAGCTGGCAGTCAGCACAGAGCCCGACGCGGGGCTCGAACCCACGAACCGCGAGATCATGACCCAAGCGAAAGTCGGACGCTTAACCGACTAAGCCACCCAGGCGCCCCAAGTGAAGAAGTTTTTTATTTGGAGTCTGAGCTAATAATCCTGAGAGTTTTGACGGTCGCTAAATTACTATCTGCATTTGGGCAGGACCATTTGAATGGGCAAATTCTCAAATGAGTCATCATCCACATGAATAAAATAAAAGCGGGCTCCAAGCTTCTGCTAGGTTACATAAGAGCACAATTAAGAATAGATTGGAAATCGAATGTAGTATCTCCTTCCAGGTCTGTTGGTGGCCTCTGCCAACACTGTGGGGTGGCTCAGAGACCATTATGGACAGCTGGCCTGTGGGAAATGGCTGACAGCCTCCTCCTAAGATCCTCCATTGCCCTGCCTCCATGTTCCACATCCAGGCATAGCTCGACTCAAAGGCCTTGGGCGGAGGTGGGGGGGGGGGTGGCGGCTGAAGACTTGGACTGGTGGCGGCAAGTCTCACAGCAAAGAGTACTTAACTGAGCAAGCAGAAAGCTTTAGGAGGAAAGTTAGCTGGCAATTTTTCAAGTGGGTAATTTATTTTTGGATAACAGAAGATATTTTTAGTTCTGTCATATCTCTGGATTTTATGATTTTCCCCCCCTCTGGGAAGTCCCTGTGGTCATCTCTCCATTCCCACACAAAAGTGAATACCTAAATGGATAAGTCAATCCTTAGATTTCCAGAACAATTTCTTCTTTACAAAGAGGTCCCGTATCTATTATGCCATCTGATCCTCATGTTATTTAAGTCATAGGAAATAGGAATAACAAGAACAGCAATAATATTGAATGGTTTATGCTAATGAAAGCCAATTACAAAAGAGCACATACTGTAGATTCCATTTATATGAAATATCCAGAATAGGTAAATCCTCAGAGACTATTGGTTGCCAGGGGTTGTGCAGAAGGGGTAATGGCGAGTGACTGCTAATGGAAACGGGGTTTCTTTTTGAGGTGATGGGAAAGTTCTGGAATTAGATAGTGGTGGTGGTTGCACAACCTTGTGAATATATGAAAAACCACTGAATTATACACTTTTTTTTTTTTTGAGCAGCAGGTGAAAGTTTGTTAGATGGACTATAATATCCGAAAGTAAGAATAGTAGGAAATCTCTCTTTACAGAGAGGGGGCTTTTGAAAGTGAATACCCTGAAACTAGATCATTTTCTCACACCATGCACAAAAATAAACTCAAAATGGATAAAGGACCTGAACGTGAGACAGGAAACTATCAACACCCTAGAGGAGAAAGCAGGAAACAACCTCCTTGACCTCCACCGCAGCAACTTCTTACTTGACACATCCCCAAAAGCAAGGGAATCAAGAGCAAAAATAAATGATTGGGACCTCATCAAGATTAAAAGCTTCTGCACAGCCAAGGAAACAACCCAGAAAATTAATAGGCAACCAACGGAATGGGAAAAGATAGTTGCAAATGACATATCAGATAAAGGGTTAATATCCAGAATCTATAAGGAACTCACCAAACTACACACCCGAAAAACAAACAACCCAGTGAAGAAATGGGCAGAAGATATGAACAGACACTTTTTCAAAGAGGACATTCAGACAGCCAACAGACACATGAAACGATGCTCAGCATCCCTCCTCATCAGGGAAATACAAATCAAAACCACACTGAGATACCACCTCACGCCAGTCAGAGTGGCTAAAATGAGCCAATCAGAGAACTCTAGATGCTGGTGAGGATGTGGAGAAACGGGCACACTCCTACCCTGTTGGTGGGAATGTAAACTGGTACAGCCCCTCTGGAAAACAGTGTGGAGGTTCCTCAGGAAACTAACAATAGAACTCCCCTATGACCCAGCAATAGCACTGCTAGGAATTCACCCAAGGGATACAGAAATGCTGAGGCATAGGAGCACATGGACCCCAATGTTCATAGCAGCACTCTCCACAATAGCTAAAACATGGAAAGAGCCTAAGTGTCCATCAACAGATGAATGGATCAAGAAGATGTGGTTTATCTATACCATGGAATACTACATGGCAATGAGAAACAATGAAATCTGGCCATGTGTAGCAACATGGATGGACCTTGAGGGTGTTATGCTGAGCGAAATAAGTCAGGCAGAGAAGGACAAATATCATATGTTTGCATGTATAGGAGGATTAGGAGGAACTTAACGGAGGACCAAGGGGGAGAAGAAGGGCGGAAATGGTGGGGGAAAGGGAGAGAGGCAAACCATGAGAGACTCTTGAATGCTGACAAAAACTGAGGACTGATGGATGTGGGGGGGAGGAGGGATGGGCATGGAGGCGGACACTTGTGGGGATGAGCACTGAGTGTTATGTGGAAACTAATTTGACAATAAACTATTTGTAAAAAAAAAAAAAGAAGAAAGTGAATACCCCTGAATTGTACACTTTAAAATGGTGAATTTTATGGACTGTGGATTTTACCTCAATTTTTTGGAATTGCAAAACAAACAAAAAAATTATACTTGCCATGTACTAAGAGTGCTTTGTACTCTTTAAAGCCCATGTACTAAAGGGCTTTAACTTGCATCAAACCATTTGTGTCTCCTAATCATCCTGACAAGCTTACAAGATATTCCCATTTCCTCATTTCATACATGAGGACACAGCCTTAGAGAGATGAACAGACCACAGTGGTGTGGCGAACAAACACTAACCAAAATTCCATTTTCTGAACTTCCTCTCCAAATCAGATTCATAACTGTCATTCCAGCAATTCAAGGAGATATTTCCAAGCGTAATCCATCTGATAGCATTTCCTCTGTCTAGGTAAAACGTCTTTATGCCTTTACCTTTTAGGGTGTCTTTTTAAAATTAGGGTTCTTTCTCCCCAATTTTTGAGAGTTAAACATAACAGTGATTCCCCCCCTGAAAGTCCTTAACTCTCTAAACCACCTTTCTTCTGATAAAAAGCAAAGTTTCATTTCTTAGCTCCTCTCTCCAAGGAAGTCCCTGAGGGTCACACACCCGCAGCTGATTTTGGGCTAAACTGTGACGGATATCCCCTACCCACCCCTGCTCCAAGGGCATGATTACCTTGCCACACGGTTCCCAAAGGTTTTTGTTTACTCTGACCTAACAGATCGTTTGGATTACAAGTCAGTCAGTCAAAATACTAGAAAAGGGAAAGACACATAGCAGCAGCCTCTGTGATGGGTAAATCCTCAGACATTCAGAGTTGGAGCAAACATTACAGAATACGTTCTGACTTTGAGAATGTCATGGAGAATTCCAGGGTAGAGAGATGTTAAGTGACTTTCCCATGGCCATGGAGCTGGCAGCTGAACAGAGTCTGAATTCCTGACACTGTATATCATTGCCTCGATAGATTTCTCAAAGAATTTTCTATCCTTAAGACAGTTCCATTTAGTGTTACTGATATTGCTTGTTCACATATTACTGTGTGAACTTAACGAGTTAATGTTACTCCAGGCATATCCATATGATGAATTATTATACAGTCATTAAAAGTTATGAGGATGAGAATTTATTGATATTTATATGAAATACGTTTTAAAAGGTTGGCTAGACAAAAACTGAGGACTGATGGATGTGGGGGGGAGGGGGGATGGGCATGGAGGAGGACACTTGTGGGGATGAGCACTGAGTGTTATGTGGAAACTAATTTGACAATCAACTATTTGTAAAAAAAAAATTAAAAAAATAAAAGGTTAGCTAAAAATAAATACAACATAATTCTACTTTTTTGAAAAACAAAAAACTATATGCATAAACATTTATGAATACTAGAATATGTACTGAAATTTTAGCAGAGATATCTCTGGATGGTATCATTATAGGTGATTACTTTTCTTCTTTGTGATAATCTATCTGTTCTAATATATTTACAATTTACTTTTGAAAACAGCAATTGTCTAGTTTTTAAAAAGTGAGAGGTGGGGCGCCTGAGTGGCTTAGTCAGCTAAGTGTTAGACTTCGGCTCAGGTCATCATGGTTCATGAGCTTGAGCCCCACATCTCTGCTGTCAGCACAGAGCCTGCTTTGGATCCTCTGTCCCCCTCTCTCTCTGCCTGTCCCCATTGGTTCTCTCTCTGTCAAATAAAGTTGAAAAAAAAAAAGTGAGAGAGGTACCTGACTGGCTCAGTCCATTAAGCATATTACTTACTTTGGCTCAGGTCAAGATCCCAGGGTCATGGGATCAAGCCCCATGTCGGGCTCCATGCTGATCATGGAGCCTGCTTTAGATTCTCTCTGTTTCCCTCTGCCCCTCTTTCTGGCTTGTGCTCTCTCACTGGGGGAAAAAAAAAAGCAAGAGTAGGCAAAATTCTTAAATAGGACACAAAAAGTACCAAGTATAAAATAAGTAATTGATAAAATGAACTACTTTGAAATAATGAAAGACACCATTAAGAAAGTGAAAAAGTGAGTCACAGACTGGAAAAATATATTCATAATGCATGCATCCAATAATGGACTCACATCCAAATATGTATTATAAAAACTTTTACAAATAACTAAGTAAAAGATAGACAACCCAATAGTTAAATGGGTAAGAGACTTGGGGTGCCTGGGTGGCTCAGTTAGTTGAGTGTCCAACTCTTGATTTCAGCTCAGGTCATGATCCCAGGGTTTTGAGGTTGAGTCCCAAGTCGGGCTCTGCACTGGCAGCCCAGATCCTGCTCGGGATTCCCTCTCTCTGGCCCTCCCCTGCTCATGCACATGTGCTCTTTCTTTCTGACGAGATCAGGCGTGTTCAGGGTGGTATGGCCATCGACATGCTCTTTCTCTCTAAACTAAAAAATTTTCAAAGTAAAAAAAAATGGGTAGGAGACTTCAATAAGCACTCAAAAAAGAGAATATCCAAAATTCCCAATAGGCCTTTGTACCTTTTAAGATGCTTGTTGCAACTTAAAACCCACAAATGAGATACATGCTCGTTAGAATGGCACAAATTACTTCAAATGGCAATACTGAATATTGGCAAGGCTGTAGAACAACTAGAACTCTCATGCATTTGTGGTGGGAATAAACTGGCACAACCACTTTTTGAAAAGCTGTTTGTTTTTACCTACTGAGATGAAACCCATGCTTACCCTCCAATCTAACAATTTCTCCTATAGAGAATGTGCCTAAGGGAAGAGGAGGCTTGTGTCCACTAACAGAAACATATGGATGCCCACAGCACTACAATTCATAATCACTAAAAACTGGATACATGCAATGCCAATGAACAGCTGGCACTGTGATCTATCCACATAGTGGGATGCTATGTGCAAACATGAGCTCCTGCTGTATGCAACATGGATAAATTGCCCAGACTTGATGTTGAAAGAGCATGTGTGCAGCATATTCTGTCTGACCGTATTGGTAAGATGGGCAAAACTAATTTCTGCGGATGGAGGCTGGATTGTTGGTTTCTGGAAAGATGCAGAGGAAGAACAAGGCTATTAACTGAGTACAACTATGAGAGCCTTCTAAGGTGCTGGAAACATTCAATGTAACGTAATCTGGAGTTACACAGGTATATAAGTGGGTAAAAATTCATCAAGCTTAAGATTTTCACACTTGACTGGATATCATTATATCTTAATTTTGTAAAAAAGCTATTACAAATGGGGTGCCTGGGGGCTCCTGGGGGGCTCAGTTGGTTGAGCGTCTAAGTTCAGTTCAGGTCATGATTTCACAGTTCATGAGGTCGAGCCCCATTCGGGCTCTGTGCTGACAGCTCAGAGCCTGGAGCCTTCTGATTCTTTGTCTCCGTCTCTCTCTATCCCTCCCCTGCGTATGCTCTGTCTCTCTCTGTCTCTCAAAATAAAGTAAACATTAAAAAAATGGGGTGCCTGGGTGGCTCAGTTGGTTAAGCATCTGACTCTTGATTTCAGCCCAGGTCATGATCTCATGGTATGGCATGTCAGGCTCTATGCTGACGGTGCAGAGCCTGTTTGGGATTCTCTCTTTCTCCCTCTCTCTCTGCCCCTCTCCAACCTCTCAAACTAAATAAACTTAAAAAAAAACAAACAAACACACACACAAATTTTTTAAAAAGTTTTATTAAAAAGTGTCAGAGAAGCAAGACGAAAGCTGTTTATTAAGTGTTCAGATGATAAATATTAAGACTAAAAATTCAGAGCTTGAAAAATGCAGCTCATAAAAAAAAATGGCCAGGTTTCATTCACGGTAGGAAAGGACAATTCTGAGCTTTTCTTCTGAGAATGTTCACTATTTCCCTAGTCCTTTCCTAGTCTATTTCTCACAGGTGAACTGAAATGAAGGTTGATACACACTGAAACCCCAGATTCCAGGTGAGCCTCAGATCCCAACTCTAATCCAGCCATTTGTCATTTGTCAGGTAAGGGGCTGGGTTAAATATAATTTATACTTCCACATTTACAAAGGTATACAGGTATCACAGAGAAGAAAACACATGATTCCACCCTTTTGGATAGGAATCGGCACACATTAACAAACCGTTGATAGATGGTCATGCCGCGGTTTTCTCCTCAGCAAAATTAGAAGACAAAACTAAATTTGTTTTCTGCCATCTGCTAGCAGGTCTCTGAGTTTCTTTGCTGAGCTGTGGTCTTTCCTTCCTTTCCAAAGGCCCAGCTCACATCTCATTCCTACTCAGATGCTGGAGTATTTATAGACAAAGAAGGTGTTACCTGAAAGAGTGTCAGCCATGCCTTTCCCCCAGGGCACTTGTTTTATTAAAGGGGACTTTAGGGGCACCTCATGGCTCAGTTGGTTAAGCATCCCACTTCGGTTCAGGTCATGATCTCACAGTTCATGGGTTCAAATCCCAAGTCCAGCTCTGTGCTGACATCTCAGAGCCTGGAGCCTGCTTTAGATTCTGTGTCTCCTTCTCTCTGCCCTTCCCCAACTTGCACTCAATGTGTGTGTGTGTGTGTGTGTGTGTGTGTGTGTGTGTGTGTGAAAAATAAACAAGCATTTAAAATTTTTTTAAAAAGATAAAAGGGGACTTTATAGACACTCAAGACAGAAATATGTGGGAGGAAGAAGGGGAGTTTACAAAAACAAGTTGCATTTGAAATGATCGTCAGGTTCCCTAAAATTTTTTGAGGAAATTCCAAGAAGCTCAGAAGCTTTTAGATAAACTGAAACTTAAAATTTGTAGCAAACCAAATCCCTTATTACACTTGCATATCATTATCTTACTTCAGCCTCACAGCAACCTGTGAGGTGGTCTGAGTCACCAATCCCATTTTACGGACGAAGAGACTGGGAAAAAGAAGCAAGTTTCACAGGATTAAGGAACTGGAGCTACAGGACTTAGAATGTGAACTTGACTCACCTGAATCATGACCCCACACTGCTTTCCTCTTTCAGAAAAGCCTTTTATTTATGTAACTTTATTTTTATTTTTGAGAGAGAGTGAGAGAGCGGGGGTGGCCAGGGAGAGAATCCCAGGCAGTGTGGAGCCCAACACGGGGCTCGTACCCATGAATTCATGACCCGGGCTCAAATCGAGTGGCAGACACTGAATCGACTGAGCCATCAGGTGCCCTGAAAAGCCTTTTAAGCAATATGGTTTCATGAGCCATCATTCCTGGAACCAGCAGAGAGAAATTAAGAGCTTGTATATGTAGACTTGCCCCTGGAAAATTCCTTCTCTTTTTCCTTTCCTCCTCTAGTTTTCACTGTAGTCTCCCTTCTGCTGTGTAGCCTCTTGACCCTTCAGAAGGTACCAGTGGTAACTGCAAACTCCCACAACCTTTGATTTCAAATGCTCTCTCCATTTATCTTCACCTCTGGTCATGGGCGGGTATCAGTGGCACGGAAATGTGGCTTGAGGAGGGCTTTAGCCTCTCTACTCATCAAGACACTCCAAATAAACAGGCTGTTTAAGTAGAAAAAGTGCTAGGGAAATTCAGCTTCCCAACAATTTCCTGAAATTCAGAGTCCTTAGTCCCATAGCTCCAAGGGGTATCATTTATGTGAAATACTGGGGAAGGGACACCCTGGGATTGCACAAGAGAGACATACCTAACCACCTTCCAAAGAGCCTGTCCCTTTAAACCCATGGTAGAAATTCTGGAGCCTCCTTTGATAGGTGATAGGAAAACAGGACTTCCCAGGATCTGGCAAATGCCAGCAGAAAGGAATTAAGTCCACAGAGATCACTGAAGTAAAAGTGTGGGGGTGGATTGGGGCTGGGTGGCTCAGCAGGTTGAGTGTCCAGCTCAGGTCATGATCCCAGGGTCATGGGATCAAGCCCCTCACTGAGTGTGGGTTCTATCTTCCCTCTGCCCCTCTCCCGCTTGCACTCTCCACCCCTCTCTCAAATTAAAATAAATAAATAAATAAAATTTAAAATAAAGAGAGAAAGGGAGACACAAAACAGGACCATAGGTTGAGACCGGTGAGGTCCAGAGTCCCAGAGGTCAGGGAGTTCAGTCGGCAAACAGTACAATGAAGCAGGACCCCACATTGATCTTGGGGGAAGGCTCTCTGGACTTCGGTCTTACATGGAGATGAGAGTTCTTTTTTTTTTTAATGTTTATTTTATTTTTGAGAGAGAGACAGAGCACAAGTGGGGGAGGGGCAAAGAGAGAGAAGGAGACACAGAATTCAAAGCCGGCTCCAGGCTCTGAATCATCCACACAGAGTCTGACCTGGGGCTCGAACTCACAAGCTGTGAGATCATGACCTGAGCAGAAGTCAGAAGCCCAACCAACTGAGCCACCCAGGCACCCCGAGAGGAGTTCTGAACCCACTCATTTGAGCCACAAAGAAATTCAAGGCCTGCAACGAACCACTTGAAATGTTAGGAGGGCTTCTTGTAAGAATGACCAGAAGTTGCACGTTTGAGTTAAGACTTCGATAAAAATTGCTATTTGTTTCAAGAAGATTCATTTTTATATTTTTTAATGTTTATTTTTGAGAGAGAGAGAGAGAGATTGACTGGGGGAGGGGCAGAGAGAGAGGGAGACACAGAACCCGAAGCAGGCTCCAGGCTCCGAGCTGTCAGCACAGAGCCCGACGTGAGGCTCGAACCCACAAACTGCTAGATCATGACCTGAGCTGAAGTTGGACGTTTAACCAGCTAAGCCACCCAGACAGCCCAGTAGATTCATATTTTGATCTGGAGTCTTGAGTTTTTTCTGTGTTCTCAAAGTGGGTCATCTACTAATCCAAGAGAGGATTAATTTGGCTATACCTCTATGAATTACATTGTTTACCAAATATGCTGAATCTCTCAACTCTGGAAGATTGGTGGAAGGTTAAACCACCCTCTGTGATGGTGGGCCAAACGCTGGCTTGCTTGTGTGTAGGAAATGGAGTAAGGTCTATGTAAGCTGCAGGTCCCAAATTCCGGCTCCAGGTGCCCATTTCCAGACTGAAAGGGACATTTCTATCTGGGAGAAAAGAAAGGGTCCTGCTCCTCTTCATGAATTCCAGTGTTCTGTTTTTAGGTCACCAGAGGCCCAGAGTATCCTTAGTTAGGTCTCTTTGGACAGGCATTAGGTGGGCCACCTTAAACAACTGTGGCACTGAGTGTGGGGAAAGTTGTGAACTCCTGACAGATGTAACATACATCTGACTTCTCCTGAATACCGCTCCTTCCTTTCCCTCTCAATTCTGGAGTTGAGAATAGACTCCTTAGCCAGCTTTGTTGGAAGTTTGTTAGTACTGGTTGTTTAGAACAAAAGGGCCATGTCAGCAACCCCAGGGGGCTCAATGCCCCCATGCATTTGCATGAAGGTAAATTTTGCAAAAGGACACTCTGTAACCCATTGCTTTTCACATTATTTCCTGCCATGTGGGCCTTACTCCAAGGCCTTGATCTTTCTTTTCAGGGAGACTAATCTCCACTACACGGTGGGCAGAGGACGAGGTACAAACGTGCAGCACATGGAAAAGTTTGGCATGAATATTCCCACCCCCAGGAAGGGAAGTGATATAACTAGAAATACAAGAGACATGATGAGAAGTTGTGGAATACTAATAACAAGCATTTATGGTTTACCACGTGGGAGGAGGCACTGTGCTGTATGTACCATGTACATTACGTGCTTCGTTTAAAGTTTATTTATTTAAGGGGCACCTGGGTGGCTCAGTCAGTTAAGCATCCAACTTTGGCTCAGGTTATGATCTCGTGGTTCTTGAGTTTGAGCCCTGCGTTGGGCTCTGTGCTGACAGCTCAGAGCCTAGAGCCTGCTTCAGATTCTGTGTATGTGTCTCTCTCTGACCCTCCCCCACTCACACTGTCTCTCTCTCAAAACTAAATAAACATTTAAAAAAATAAAAAAGGGGCGCCTATGTGGCGCAGTTGGTTAAGCATCCGACTTCGGCTCAGGCCGTGATCTCATAGTTCTTGAGTTCGAGCCCCACATGGGACTCTGTGCTGGCAGCTCGGAGCCTGGAGCCTGTTTCCGATTCTGTGACTCCCTCTCCCTCTGTGACTCCCTCCCCTGCTTGCGTGCTCTCTCTCTCTCTCAAAAATAAACATTAAAAAAATTTTTTAATAAAAAATTTTTAAAAATAAAGTTATTTATTTATTTTGAGGGAGGGAGAGAGAGAGAGAGAACAGGAGTGGAATGGGAAGGGGCAGAGAGAGAGAGAGAATCCCAAGAATCCCTGAGCTGTCAGCAAAGAGCCCCAGGCAGAGCTGGAACTCATGAACCATGAGATCATGACCTGAGGCAAAACCAAGAGACTCTTAACCAACTGAGTCCCCCGCCCCCCATGCCCCTAGGTGCTTCATTTAATTCAACAATCCTGTGTAGTCTTACTGCCTCCATTTGATGAGTGAGAAAATCTAGAAAGAGTTTAAATAAATTGCTCACTTTTTTTTTTTTAAATTTTCATCATACTGTTGTTTTTACTGTTTTAAATTGCTCTAGTTTACATAGCCAGCATGGCAGAGCTAGAGCTGGGTGTTGACTCAACTGTTTTATTCTCCTTTTGGCCACATAGAAAGAAGACATTTTCCAGATCTCCATGCATTTACATGGGACCATTTGATTGAGTTTTGGTCAATCGAATGCAGATGAGATGTACCCCATTTCTGGGTTTAAAACATCCCACCCACACTTCTACTTTCTTTCCCTGATCCGCACAGCTAGATGCCAAGGACCACCTCAGCTCATCCTCCCTTCCAAGGACAGAACCTAGATCCCTGAATAACTGCCTAGAGGAGAGCCTCCCTAGGGAACTGACTGGCCTACGTTTCACAGTAATGGCAACAATAAACTTTAGCTTGATTGTGCTAAGCTGTTGACATTTCAGGTTCGAAGGTACCTGCCTACCTTCAGTGAAGCAACTGGACAAGTTGTAGCCAGGATTTGAGCATAGGTCTGTCTGACTTCAGCCACTCTTAACCACTTCCTTACAACTAGCACATCAGGGTCAGGAGATAGTCAATCTAATTTCTAAGTCTGCCACTAACCTCATGTGGGATCTTAGGTGAGCCACTTAAGTGACTCAGTTTTTCATTTGTCCATTGGGAATAAGATTCCTGCCCTTCTGGGGTGCCTGGGTGGCTCAGTTGGTTGAGCATCCATCTCTTGATTTCGGCTCAAATCATGATCTCGTGGTTGTGAGATGGAACACCACGTTGGTCTCTAAAGTGAGCTTGGAGCCTGCTGGCAATTCTCTCTTTCCCTCTCTCTGTCTCACATTCTCTCTTTCTCTCTCCCAAAATAAATAAACATTTGGAAAATATATCTGCCCTTCTAATCCCACAGGTTATTGCAAAGATCAAATACGGACTTGCTGTTAAATAATTTAAAAAATAAGGAATCATACAAAGGTATCGAACCCATTTTCCTGTCTCTCACTAGGAATCTATCCCAGTGACCATAGAACTGGCATGAAAATTTAGTCTTATAGCCCTGCCTCTATTATCTCTAATAGTTATTCTTTTGGTACCTTTAAATTATAGCATAATCAGGGGTGCCCAGGTGGCTCTGTCAGTTAAGCATCTGACTTCTGCTCAGGTCATCATTTCACAGCTCGTGGGTTTAAGCCTCTGACAACTCAGAGCCAGGAGCCTGCTTCAGGGAGTGTCTCTCACTCTCTCTGCCCTTTCCCTGCTCACACTCTGTCTCCTCTGTCCTTCAAAAATAAATACACATTAAAATTTTTTTAACATAATCAAAGTTACAGATGAGTTGCAAAAATAGTTCAAATTGTGGAACTCCGGTACACCTTTTACCCAGATTCCTTAATTGTTTATATTTTGCACCATTTGTGATTTATTCAAAAGTTGGGGACATTGTGTGCTTTACCACTACTGAGGGAACACGACTGCCAACACGCCAACACCTTGATTTCAGCCCAGTGAAACTGATTTCAGACCTCTGGTCTTCAGAACTGTCAGAGAAGAAATGTGCACCAAATTTGTGGTAATTTGTGACAGCAGTCATAGGAAACTAATATAGTCCTATATTCAAAATATTTGCCCAGATAGTATCCATTACATCTATTTTGGTTCTCAATCAAATGTCCAGTTCAGAATCATACTTTGCATATATTTGGTTGTCTTGAGTGTTTAGTTTCCTCTAACCTGGAACAATTCCTCAGCCTTAACTTATCTTTCTTGACCTTGATGTTTTTGAAAAGTAGAGCTTTTTAATTTGTAGAACACCACTGAGTTTTTGTTTGACTGATGTTCCCTCAACCTTGAATTCAGATTATGCATTTTGACAGGAATATAATACGATTTCAGGAGTTACGATTTCAGATGGTGGTCTGTTCCGATATTAATAATGTTTATTTTGATCACTCGGTTATTGTGGAGACAGCCAGATCTCTCCACGGTAAACTTATTCTTGCCCTCTATATAGCTAAAAACTAATTTAGGAGGAGATACTTTGAGAATTTTGCTTATCACACATTAACCTTCAAGTTTTCATATCCATGATGATTTTCTAACTCTATCATTCCTTCTATATTAGCAGATAGGATTCTACTCTAAGGAAGATCTCTTCCTTCTTTTCCTTTATTTATTTATTCATTTTTAAATTTATATCAGAATAGACTTGTGGATTCTTGCTTGATTCCATGGGTTATAATCTGGTAGCCTCATCATTGATTTCTGATGCTCAGCTCATCCCAGATTTGGCCAGTGGGAGCCCCTTTAGGCTGGCTCCTGTGTTCTTTTGATATATTCCCAGTGTTCGTTGAGCACTTTTCTAGTTTCTGGCACAAGAAGATATTTCAGGTTCATCTTATTCTTTCTTTGAGGAAATCTGTTCTCCAGGAAGCCCTGGTTCCCCTTATTGGAGAATGGCATTTAGAAACTAAAATCTGGGTGCTACATATGCCCATTGTAAGCGGTATCTCATGCTTCTCTAGGCTCTCTCAGTGGACACAGCCAGGAAATTCGTGTAAAACCACAAGTGCCTACTGATACCTCTAATTCTAATCCAACATCACATGGTATATTTCCTCTTTTTGTAATTCCCTTTATCGAACTATGAGAAAATTGGCTGCCATTGCCTGCAGTATATTTTCTCAATAACTCAAGCCTAATCTACCAAGTATAAGTCGATATTCATTTACAGATTTGGAAGGAGGGGGAGATGGATAGTGAGATGCACATATTTTTTAAAAAGTTTATTTATTGGGGGGCACCTGGATGACTCAATTGGTTGAGCATCCGACTTTGGCTCAGGACATGATCTCCTGATTCTTGGATTCAAGGACCATGTTGGGCTCTGTGCTGACAACTCAGAGCCTGGAGCTTGCTTTGAATACTGTGTCTCCTTTGGTCTCTGCCCCTCTGCTATGCTCTCTCTTTCTCAAAAATAAATAAACATTTAAAAAATCTTTTTTAATAGTACACCCCCCAATTCTCTAGTACTATTTTTTAATTTTTTTAAATTTATTTTTGAGACAGAGAGAGACAGAGCATGAGGGGAGGGGCAGAGAGACAGGGAGATATAGAATCTGAAGCAGGCTTCAGACTCTGAGCTGTCAGCACAGAGTCCTATGTGGGGCTCTAACAAACCAGGAGATCATGACTTGAGCTGGAGTCAGAGGCTTAACTGACTGAGCCACCCAGGTGCCCCTAAAAAATCTTTTTAAGCTTATTTATTTATTTGTGCTCTCTCTCTCAAAATAAATACATTTGATTGGGAATTTAAAATTTAAAGTTTATTTGTTTTGAGAGAGAGAGAGTGTGTGTACAAGTGGGGGAGGGGCAGAGAGAGAGAGAGAGAGAGAGAGAGGGAGAGAGAGAGAATCCCAAGCAGGCTCCACGCCAAGTGTGGAGCCCAACTTGGGACTTAGTCTCACAACCATGAAATCATGACCTAAGCCAAAACCAAGTGGGACGATTAACTGACTAAGCCAATCAGGTGCCCTGAGATGCACACATTTTAAGTGCATAATTTGATGAGTCTTGACAAATGCCTTCATTGATGAGACTCACATTCCTATGCAAATATAGAATATTTTCACCATTTTCATTGCCTCAGCAATTTGACACCCCCAGATGCAAACAATTTTTTCATTTTATTCCACCATGTTAGATTTGCCTGTTCTAGATTCTCATATAATTGAAAACAAATTGTGTGCACTCTTCTATGCCTGGCTTTCTACGTTTGGTATAATGTTTGTATCTATGAAGTTCATTCACATTGCTGTGTATATCTGTAGTTTTTTCCTTTTTATCATTGACTAATTTTCTCTTGTACAAATTTGTTTAACCATTTTATTAGGATGCCCATTTGGGTTGTTTCCAGCTTGAGGTTATTATGGAAAGAAACTTCTTTGAATGTTTTTGTACAAGTCTTTGAAAAGACATAATTTTCATTTAGCTTGAGGTAATTGCTTAGGAGTGAAAGTCTTGAGTCATAGGGTAGGTGTGTATTTAACTTTATAGGAAATTGTCAAAACTTTTCCTAAAGCAGTTGTACCATTTTTCACTCCTGCTAGCAACAGAGGAGTATTCTAGTTACTTTACCCTTGCCATCACTTGGTATTTTCAGTCTTTTTAATTTTAGCCATTATAGTGAGTTTGGGATGGTATCTCACTGTGATTATAATTTGTATGTTTCCCTAATGCATAATGTTTTTGAGCATTTTTTATGGGTTTATTGGCCTTTTGCATATTGTCTTTTGTGAATGCCCAAGTCTTTTGCTCATTAAATATTTTTGGGTCATTTTCTTATTGATTTTTAAAAATACATTTTGGGCGCAAGTCGTTTGTGAGCTAAATGTTTTATGAATATGTATTGTCTCAGTTTATGGTTTTCCATTTCATTTTCTTTTTTTAATTTAATTTAATTTTTATGTTTATTTATTTTTGAGAGCGAGGGAAACAAAGGATCCGAAGCAGACTCTACATTGTCAGTGCAAAGCCTGACGTGGGGCTCCTACCCACAGCATGAGATCATGACCTGAGCCAAAGGCCAGCACTCTACTGACTAAGCCACCCAGGTAGCCCCAATTTTTAAAAGTTTTAGTGAGAGAACGAGTGCAAGTGGGTGAGAGGGGCAGAGGTAGAGACAGAGACAGGGAGAGAGAGAGAGAGAGAGAGAGAGAGAGAGAGAATTGCAAGCCGACTCCACACTTAGCACAGAGCCTGATGCAGCCTCAATCCTATGACCCTGGGATCATTACCTGAGCTGAAATCAACAATCAAATCCTCAACTGACTGAGCTACCCAGGCACCCCTTTCCTATTCTTTTTTTCCTAATTTTTATTATTTATATGGAGACAGAGAGAAAGCTTGAGCAGGGGAGGGACAGAAAGAGAGGAGAGAGCCAGAATCCCAAGTAGGGAGTCCACCATCATGGAGTCCGCCCAATGTGGGACTCAAACCCACGAACAGTGAGATCATGACCTGAGTTGAAGTCGGATCTTTAACTGATCGAACCACACAGATGCCCCTCCTATTTATTTTCTTAACTATGTCCTGTCACACTCAGGCCAAGATTTCAAAAGTCTTATATGTACATGCACTGTGTTCAATGGAAAGAACGTAAGCTCTGGAATCTGATAATTTGGGTTCCTATCTTTGCCATGTATTAACTATGTGATTTTGTTCAGATTATGTCACCTGTTTGGGTCTCAGTTTCCTCATCAGTAAAGCAAAACAAAACAAAAAAAACTAAATCCCATCAGATAACATAATGAAAGCACACTGTACAGTGCCGACACGAGCTGGTGCTTAATAAACATATTTCCCTTTTCTCCAGTGACAGCCAGTCACTACAGACACCATGCCCTGGGACAGCAGAATGGCAGAATGACTTGTATGCCCGTGTGCATGCACTTGTGCTTGCTCACACTGTTCCAAACCATGAGCTCAGCTCCTATAAAGTATTAAGCCACAAAAAAGCCACTTATGTTTCTATTTCCAGCTTTCCCGCTTGGCACCCTTACAGTCTGGCTGAGAGCTTCCCATGCTAATAAAATGGCTCAAAGAGAAAATATTATATCTAAGAGAAGACATTCCAAGAATGAGTAATTGCTCCTTTTCAGTAAAGAGTTACTTGAAACCACCTGCCAAACCTGTTCTGCCCTGTTGATTGTGCTTGACCAGACTTCTTCCTGATATCATGACCTGTTGATCCAACAGCCTTGGATTAATAAAGCACTTCAAAAAAAAAAAAAAAAAAGAACTTGCTCCCCCAGACCTTGAGGCTTTGGCCTTTTCTATTCCCACCAGTGAACCCTCTGTTTACCATGAAGCAGGAAGACAATCACGGCAGAACTAACAAAGAATCATTTTCCCCCCACTCAGCCAGACAAAAATGGGTGAGGTGTGCTGCTATCCTGAAGGTGCCAGATGGGCACCTGAGGTCCTAGCGTTGCCCAGGCTAGGTGGCAAAGACCTACTTCCAGGCCTTGCAAAGCAGCAGCTACGTTACCTCTAAATTTATTTCCCTTGCAGGGTAGAGTGGGCTAAAGATTGGGTGAAGTCCTCAGAAGGATTTCCCTTCCTCACCAACCATGGTCATGAATTCTCAGCCATAGCTATGTTTATACCACCTGGGAGACCTGGTGTGAGCTTCTAAAGCTGATGCCCTATGTCCTGCTGTTGTTTCCAAATAGAAAGATCAAGTTTTAGTCTTCTGAATCTACTTCATGGCAGTGAGGTCTCAGTTCAGAAAGAAAAGTTAGGGGATGAAACCATAGTTGTACGACCGTCCCCAGGGAGGCATCTATCAACAGATCAGCCATCTCTGAGCTGGAAGTACAGGTCAGAGTACAGAGGCAAGTACATCTCTGGGATTCAGCTTCTACCCCACCTTTCAGGGCCCTGAGGTATGTGAAGGGAATAAGAATTGTGGATTCTGAAAGGTGCCTGGTAGATAGAAGAGTCGGCATCCACTAATGGATGCTAAGTGGTTGCAGCCTCTTATTGGAAGGGAGAGGAAAGATGACTCTGAGTTCCAGAGCTCATCTCTTATGTGACCCTGAAGAGGCCTGGAAGGATTCCCAGGTGTGTGTGGAATTCAAGTAGTGATTCTTAGTACTGACAGCTCCAACGTTATTCACCAATGACTGCATGCCTAACGATGTGCTAAGTGCTTTATAGGAGAATTATGCGATACAGTCCTTAGAACCATGATCGCATGAAGTAGGTATTATTATTGTCCCCTTTTACAGATGAGGAAGCTAAGGCAGAAAGAGGTTAAGCAACTTCCCTAAGGTCCAAGCAATAGCTTATGGTACTGGGATTCAAACACCGGCATTTTGGATTTAGTCGTTGTGTTCATTACTACCACATGATACTTCTCGATGAAGTTATCTTATCATAGTCCTTACTACATAATGCTATACAGTTATTTGTTTAAATATATTAAGCTCGATGGTGGGCACAGCATATTATTCATTTTCCCGTTGATGGTGACCAATACTGATCTGAACACCAGCTGTGTGGTCAGCAAACGTTTATTGACTAAATATTAAATAACTGAATATTACTTTCAGTGCCTTAGCACTGGGGAAAGATGAGAGAGAGATAAAGGAAGGTGTAGGTTATGAAGGCACTAAGGACTCAAGTCCTCTGGTGGTTACAATGGAAATTACCACGTTAAACTGGTTACTTCTGGTTTTGCAGACTGGGTTAGGTATGACCCAAGGTGGCAGCTGTACACACACTTCTGGTCCAGAATGTTTTTCTGTACTCCTTCCTTGAAAACAGTACCCCCCCCAACCCAACTCTTGGGTACTCCTGCCTCACTCCTTGAGGTTTCAGGGGGACTATTATTACCAGTTTCCACCCATCCCTATCGAAGGAAGACTCTTGACCCAAGCCTGGCCATTCAGGACCCTCCCTAACTTTTGGTGCTAGAAGAATGGAATTTTGGAGATATTTGAGGCTGTCTTAACCTGGTTGCAGGGAGGAGCCCAGGCTGTAATGTGAGAGGATCAAGCAGTTAAGCAGAGATGAGATGAGAGATGGAGAGACAGAGACCAAATAACATTTTTTTAAGACCACACCTGGAGATAAATCTACCCTGAGATGTCCCTGATTTCTGAGCCTCTATAGGGAACTATTTGCCAACACTCGTTGAAGTTAGTTTTACCACATATAACTAAGATAATTACTCTTTTCCCCCCAAGATTTTATTTTTTAAGTCGTCTCACACCCAATGGGGGGCCTTGAACTCATAACCCTGAGATCAAGAGTCACATGCTCTACTGACTGAGCCCGCCAGGTGCCTCTAAGATAATGATTTTTTTAATAGAGTACCCTGCAGTGGGGTTTTCAAATACAGAAAAAAAATTCATGGGACATACTTCAACTTAAAATTATCCATTGTTTATCTGAAATTCAAGTTTAACTGGCCATCATGGATTTAGCTGGTAACTTTACCCTACAGGGATATACAACAGTGTACTAGGGGATGTGCCAAACCACATGACAAACGTTAACATATGAATCAACGCTGGGAATTTTTTTTTGGAAGCGATAAAGTTAATTTAATTGGGTGACTGAAAAGTATTTTTTATATTAAAATAACTATAGGGGCACTTGGGTGGCTCAGTTGGTTAAGTGTCTGACTTCCACTCAGGTCATGGTCTCATGTTCCATAAGTTTGAATCCCACATAGGGCTCTGTGCTGACAGCTCAGAGCCTGGAGCTTGCTTCAGGTTCTGTGTCTACCTCAGGTCTGCCCCTCCCCTCTTGCACTCTGTCTCTATCTCTTTTTCAAAAAATAAATAAACATTAAAAAAATTTTTTAAACAAATTCCAGATAGGGCTGTCTGAGAAGCTCAATTGGATCATTATCTGACTCTTGATTTCAGCTCAGGTTATGATTTTACAGGTTGTGGGATTGAGTCCCAGGTGAGGCTCCACTCTGACAGTGCCAGACCTGTTTGGGATTGTTTCTCTTCCTCTCTTTCTGTCCTTCCCCTGCTTGTGCTCACTGTCTCTCTCTCAAAATTTAAAAAAAAAAATTAAAAGCAACTAAAAAAACCCCCAAATTCCAGATAGATAAAAAGATATGAACCTGAAAAAAAATGACATAATAAAAGAACAGGAAAAAAATATTTAATTCAGGGAATTTAAAAAATTTCGGAAAGGGAAAGGACTTTCCAGGTTATGACATAAAGCTTGGAAACTGTAAAATAACAGATTAATAAGTTTAACCAACATACAAATTAAAAGTTCTTTCATGACAAAAATCACCAAAAATAAAGCCAACGACAATTAACAAAAGGAAAATATTTGCAACTCATATTATAATAATGTTAACTTTGTTAATATCTAAGAAGTTACCTACAAATTAAAAAAATGACAAGGCTAACACTAGACTAAAAGGCAAAGGACCTGAAAAGGCAATCAAAATGGAGCACTCTGTGGATTAAGATTTTTTTTAAGGTTTTTTATTTTTAAGTATTCTCTATACCCAACATGGGGCTTAAATTCACAACCTCAAGATTGAGAGTCACATGCTCCACCAACTGAGCCAGCCAAGCGCCCTGATTCTTCAAGCATCTTTTAAAAAAATTTTTTTTTAATGTTTTATTTATTTCTGAGAGAGAGATAGCGTGAGCAGGGGAGGGTCAGAGAGAGGGAGACACAGAATCTGAAACAGTTTCCAGGCTCTGAGCTAGGGGTCAGCACAGAGCCCAACGTGGGGCTTGAACCCACAAACCGTGAGATCACGACCTGAGACCTGAGTCGAAGTCGGACGCTTAACTGACTGAGCCACCCAGGTGCCCCTGATTCTTCAAGCATCTTAAACATATGAAAAAAAGTGCTCAACTTCTTTGCAAGAGAAATTAAAATTATAACACATTGACACTTTTAACCTACTGGATTAAAAAGATGAAAAAGCACTCTTAAATGGGACCATAATAGAGAGAAATTTTACAATCTTTTTTAAACTTATAGATGCAAAACTCAAACGTATTAATTTTAGTTCTAGAAATCCATCCTACAAATATATGTGCCTATCAACTGTGTATTTCAGCATCATTATTATAGCAAAAGACAGGAAACAATTGATGAAACAGTCTGTTCATCAATAGCAGACTGCTTAATATATTGAGGTACATCTATACAATAAAATACTATGCAGTATTGGGAAGTAGAATCAGGAAATGTTATGTTTATGTTTGTATATGCGTGGTCTATCTCTGGAAGGATATGCATGAAACTGGTAAGGGTATGTGTGTCTGGGAGTGTTACTTTTGTTCTTTTCTAATTTTCCATCATGTGTACTCATTACTTATTCAAAAATAAATAAATGCATTTTAAGTGTTAAAATACCTTAAGAGAAATTAAAAAATATAAATATGTTATTTATAAAGTAGACTGCAAACATCATGAGCTTTTAACATATCATACCACAGTTCAAGGGCATTTCAAGCTCAGGTAGGCACTTGGGATTCTCACCCTACACCTAGGGGAATAAGGGTAATAAATGAACTCTCTGAGTTGCTTGGGACACTAGAGGAAGTGTGAAAAGCACTGCTTCACAGATCCTAAGGCCCATTGACCAGACACAGGGGAGATACCCTCTGGAACTTGGAAGTAAGGTCACCCTTCGAGGCCTAGAAACCAGAGACCACTCGAAGTCTTTCAAAACAGAGGGAATTTAAATCAGAGCATTGGTTTATACAGGTGCTGGCAGAGATAAAAAGTGAAAAGAGAAAAGTGAAGTAGCCCAGAGATAAGCAATAGCAAGAAACTAGTGCTGTCCTCATGCTGGAGGGACAGAAGGATATCTTGTTACCAGAGCCCAAGGCCTGGAACTGCTAGAGGTTGGAGCCAGCTAAGTCAGAAGAGACAGCCTGAGACTGGGGATTCTCTGCCTTTTTCGTCACTCACTCCACTTCCAGAAGTGCCTCTCTTCGACAGCGCCCAGCAACTCAGTCTGGAAGGCAATCAGCACAGGAGTCCAAGACATCATTCCCCACACTGCCATACTGAAAAGAGCAAGGTAAGGGTGAGGAATGAATTTGAAGGTAAAAAAGACCCAAGATCAGCACAGAGGGAAATTAGGGGGAAAAAAATTCAAGATATAGTTGACAAATCTATCCCGTCTGAAAAGAATCAGCTAAAGGCACCTGGGTGGCTCAGTCGATTAAGCATCCAACTTCAGCTCAGGTCATGATCTCATGAGTTGGAGCCCTGGTCCGGCTCTGTGCTGACAGCTCAGAGCCCAGAGCCTGCTTTGGATTCTGTGTGTCAGTCTCTCTCTGCCCCTCCCCCACTTGTGCGTGTATGCATGCCATCTCTCAAAAATTAATAAATGTAAAAAAAAATTGAAAACAATCAACTGAGGGTACCTACACAAAGGTGGGTTTCTAGAACTGTGACATTAAGGCCCAGATATTTTCCTTAAAATGTCTTTTAGAGCTAGTTTGTCCAAACTAGGATCTAACCCTGAAATGTATACTACATCTGATTGTTATGTCTGTTAAAAACATTTTAATCTAGAATGACATGTTTTCTTGACATGGTAAAGGAAAGGGAGCCCTTTGTCTTAGAGACTATCCCACCTTCTGGATCTGTTTGTTGCCTTTTGCTTTCCTTTATCTTGATCCTCTTGCCTATCCTAGAGCTTGGTTAGATCCAAGTGAAACATTTTGGAAAGAATAGGTCACAGTTGATGCCTATTGAATGTTAGCCACCTTAAGCAGGAGATGTATAATACCTGATTGTTCTACTATCAATAATACTAAGATTTACCACTGTTAGAGCAGTGAACACTTGATAATTTCATTGTGCAGTTTTAAGATGAAGAAATAATTTTTATGGTACACTTTAACCTTGTTAAAGCTCAGTTTCACCATTTGAAATGTGAATAATAGGATTATTGAATAGATCAAAGAAATTAATGCATCCAAAGCACCTAGGATATAGGAAACATTCAAATAAGGTAGCAATTATTATTATTTTGGTTGTAATTCCACCCTCAGAGAATATCAAACAGTAGAATCAAAAGCTCTACCTCTCCATTCCCTACATTTATGTCCCTTTTCTGAGAGGTCAGGCCTGGGAGTCTGATAGACCAGGTTGGAAGTTTGGCCCTGTTGCTAGAACAGATTAGATCTGTAGACAAGGTACTTCTACCAGTATCCCCTTATGTAAAGATAACTGCCATATGTGGAGGAATTATTATGTACAGACATTGCCCTAAACACGTACACGCATTTTCCCAGTTAATTGTTCCTTAAGCCCCACAGGTAAGAATTATTACCCATATTTTTCAGTTGAGGAAACTGAGGCTCAGAAAGATTAAATAACTTTTTGAAACAGCAAGGCTAGGAAGCGGGAAATGGGACTTGAAACTGGGGATTCTATCATCTAGGGTTAATGAGACTTAAAAATGAGACGCTAGGTAAAATCGCTTGCCCCAAGTTTTTTGCTTTAGGAAACCTATTATTTTCCAGTTGTCACCTTCTCAGCAAGCTGTCTTAAAGTTGAACTTCTCCCTTCTCTGCGTCACTCCCCAACCCCTACTCCTCGACTCCATCTAACCTACTACGTATTGACTTTATTATTTGTCTTCCCCAACTCCTAGTGCCTTACTCCATGAGGGCAGGGACATTTGTCTGTTTTGTTCACTGCCGTCTTCCCAGCATTTATAGCAATGCCTGGCGCAGAGCAGGCATTACTTAGTCGTCCCAAGAATGACTATCACGCTCCCGGGAAGCGTCAAGAATCAGGATTACAGGCGCGTGGATTGAACCTCGCGGGGACCCTTCGTACCTCCCCTCCCGCCTAGATGTAAGTGACGAGATAAAGGGGAAGCCCCGCCCCTCGCTCGGCCGCGGCGGGTAAGGCGGTCACAGCGCAGCGCGGAGGGCGGATTGGATGACCGGGTGGGGTTTCTGCAGTCGCGTTTGACTCGTCGGTTTAACGGCGTCGGCGCTTGTTGTGTACGTCACTTCCGGGCGGCGCGCGGGACGGAGTGGTCAACGGCCTGCAGAGCAACATGCCTAAGTGAGTCGGGGCCCGAATCTGGGGATGTTCGCGGTCCCAGTCGCTACTGTGGCCCAGTGGGGAAGTGCAGAGCGGGTTCTAGCTCTTGAAGTTTCCCGGGAAGCGAGAGCGTGTGGGGGAGGGAGTCCGAGAGTTCTAGATACTGTTGTCTCCCGATGTGTGTAGGTCGGCTCCGGGCAAGGCAACAAAAAAAGCCTAGTTTGTGTTAGGTCGATTTGATTGACGTCTTGGCATCGCTCATAGGTCTTTTTATATTTTATCTTAGTTGGACTGCATTTCGGTGGATGGGCATCTGTTAACTGGTTGTCGTCTTTTTCTCTATCCTTCCACCCCTTTCCAGGTTTTATTGTGACTACTGCGACACATACCTCACCCATGACTCCGTAAGTAGGGTTTCTTTTCAGTTTCAAAACACCTTGTAGATAACAAATTGGGTTTTTCAGGTAGAAATTTGTGCTTTGATCCTGTTGAGGTCTAAGTGCTTCTGCTTGGAAAAAATAACCTGGTTTTCTTTCCCTGCATCTTTATTGTAACTGGTTTCGTAATTTGAAATTATTGGTCTTCCTGCAGTTAGGGTTTTGAGTTGAGACCTAAAATAATGAAGGTGAAAAAACCTTACATGACAAGTAAAAATTCCAGGAACGTGTCCTGGAGTTCAAATATTTGATTGTGGGGGCACCTGGGTGGCTCAGTTGGTTAAGCCTCTCACTTCAGCTTAGGTCAAGATCTCACCGTTCATTAGTTCGAGCCCCTCATAGGCTCTGTGCTAGCAGCTCAGAGCCTGGAGCCTGCTTCGGATTCTGTGTCTCTCTCTCTCAATGTTCCTCCCCTGCTTGCACTCTCTCTCAAAAATAAATATTTAAAAAAAACCAAAATATTTGATTTTGACAAGGCATTCAGACATTTGACTGATTAAACTGGAAAGAAATGACTAAATTTGAAACTGAGTACTGTACTTCAATTTAATTAAAACTGCTTAAATAATAACGACTAAGATTGAATATTTACTGTGTTTCAGGCAGTGTTCCAGATGCTTTACATGTATCATGTTGTTTAATGTTCATGATGAGCCTATACAGTTAGCATTATCTCCATTTTACAGAGGAGGAAACTGAGGTAGAGTATAGATAAATGACCCACGGGATGTTACTAAACCAGTAAGTTGTACAGAGCTGTAAAAAGAGCCTGGGCAGTGTATACTTAGGGTTTCTATGCCGGCAGGTCTCACACTTTTTTGTGTCATGGTCCTTTTATATTCTTGAAAATTACTGAGTTCTTTTCTTTATTATTATTATTTTAATGTCTGTTTTTGAGAATAAGGGAGAAAAAGCATGAGTGGGAGGGGCAGAGAGACAGAGGGAGACACAAAATCTGAAACAGGCTCCAGGCTCTGAGCTGCCAGCACAGAACCCCGATGTAGGGCTCGAACCCACGAACCGTGAGATCATGAACTGAGCCGAGGTCAGGACCCAACCCACTGAGCCACCCAGGTGCCCCAAAATACCAATTTAAAGAAAATTCTTAAAGAATTCTTTTAAAAAAATAGTTACAGGGCTTATATTGGTTTAGCTATTAATATTTGCTGTATTTGAAATTAAAACTTAAAATTTTAAAAATACTTACTGATTTGAAAGTAACAATAACAAACTTTATTTGTGAAACAAATGATCTTTTAAAATGAAAAATGGGAGCTCCTGGGTGGCTCAAGTCAGTTAAGCTGACTCTTGATCCCAGCTCAGGCCTTGATATCAATCAGGGTGGTGAGTTCAAGCCTTGCGTTGTGCTCCGTGCTGGACATGGAGCCTACTTATAAAATAATAATAGTACAAAAAAAGTTAAAAGTGGCCATGTTCAAAAAAATGCAGAATGGGGGCGCCTGGGTGGCTCAGTCGGTTAAGCGTCCGAGTTCGGCTCAGGTCATGATCTCGCGGTTCATGGATTTGAGCCCTGTGTCGGGCTCTGTGCTGACAGCCAACTCAGAGCCTGGAACCTGTTTCAGATTCTGTGTCTCCCTCTCTCTCTGACCCTCCCCTGCTCACACTGTGTCTCTCTCTCTCTCTCAGAAATAAATAAAATACTATATTAAAAAAAAAAGTGCAGAATGGCATTGCTTTAACCTTTTTACAGACCTCTTTAATGCCTGACGTAATGGCAGACCACTGGATTCTTCTGCATCAAATTTGTTGCACTATGTTTTGGTTGAATTATGTGAAGAAACCAGCCTCTCATGGATAAAGAGTGAAAAAAGGAGGGGTACCTTACTAGCCTTTTTAGGTGATTGTGGATATTCTCTAATACTTTGTTACTGCACCCAGACTCAACACATGGTTAGTTGCAGTGTGGAATCTTAAACCATATCAGACTTTTCATACTCTGCTACATCTAAATTCATTGGTCTGTCTTGCACTTTGAGTGAATCTTTTACCAGACAGGATTTTGTAAAATGCTCTGGTCATTTGGAAAATGAATATTGGAATATTGATTCACTCAGTTAAACAAATCTTCCAAGTGTTGACACATTTGATTATGTACTATAAAAATTCACATTAATGTCACTGTCTAATCAGAAATGGCTTTCCTTTAAATTCTTTTTTTTTTTTTTCTAAATATTGTATTTCTGAGAGAGAGAGAGAGAGACACAGAGCACAAGCGGGGGAGGGGCAGAGGGAGACACAGAATCTGAAGCAGGCTTCAGGCTCTGAGCTGTCAGCACAGAGCCCACTGTGAGGCTCAAACTGGTGAACTGCGAGACCATGACCTGAGCCAAAGTTAGACACTTAACTGACTGAGCCACCCAGGCGCCCCTAAAGTTCATTAATTCTTGAGATAGAGACAGGGTGCTAGCTGGGGAGGGTCAGAGAGAGAGGAGAGGGAGACACAGAATATGAAGCAGGCTTCAGGCTCTGAGCTGTCAGGACAGAGCCTGACCTGGGGCTTGAGATCCTGAGCCGTGAGATCATGACCTGAGCCAAAGTCAGATGCTTAACCGACTGAACCACTCAGGAGCCCCAGAAATGGCTTCTAAGTACTGGGAAGCCGACAAGCTCATGGTAGTAGATAAGGTTTTCTAAAATTCTGAGTTGTGTTTGAAAGCTCAAATTTTATTATTGGCAATAAATACTACCAATTGCTTCCTTGAAGTGACAGCCTCACTTCATTTATTTATTTTTGAGAAGTCTTGAATATCCAATTGGTTTCTCATTTGTTGTTTCACGTAAAAATGATGTCCAACAAAGAGGCAAGAGGTAAAACTTAACAACTTGAACCAGTTGCATTCCTGCTTTCCTTTGACTTAGCTTCCTGTTTTGGCATGTAGCTGAAGTACTTTGTACATACTTCCCATTTTGCACCTAGAATATTAAAAAGACATGAATCCTGCTTAGGATTCTCTCCCTCAGCCTCTGCCCTTCCACTGTTCATGCTTGCACGCTCTCTCTCTCTCTCAAAATCAATAAATGAAAAAAAAAGACAGTCTGTGTTTATGTGACATTGGTCATATCTGCTGCTTCTGAAGCAATTTTGTGAAGAGAGGATATGTCAGTAGGGGGTGGTTAGACGGCAATGAGGAGCATCTGAGTAAGATCTGGGCTCCAGGCCTTGGTTTGCTGCTTACTTGCTATGTGTTTTAAGACAAGTCTTTGAGCATAAATTGAAGATGACAACCTTGTGATTCTTTTTTTAAATTTTACTTATTTATTTATTTTGAGAGAGAGAGAGCATGAGCAGGGGAGGGGCAGAGAGAAGGCAAGAGAGAATCCCAAGCTGGCTCCATGCTGTCAGCATGGAGCCTGATGCGGGGCTGGACCCCATGAACTGTTAGATCTTGAGCTGAGCTGAAATCAAGAATTGGACACTTAACCAACTGAGCCACCCAGTTGCGCCAAACTTGTGATTTAAAAAAAAATTTTTTAAATGTTTATTTATTTTTGAGAGAAATAGACAGAATGCAAGCAGGAGAGGGGCAGAGAAAGAGGGAGACACAGAATCAGAAGCAGGCTTCAGGCTCTGAGCTCCAGGGTCTGAGCTGTCAGCACAGAGACTGATTCGGGGCTAAAACCCATGGACCCGTGAGATCATGACCTGAGCTGCAGTTGAACGCTTAATCAACTGAGCCACCCAGGTGCCCCCCAACCTTGTGCTTTTTAAATCAGTTTTATTGACTTATACTTTGTTTGATTAAATGCACACATTTTAAGTATACAGCATGATGACTCGGCAAATACTTAACAGTTTGGTGTGTACATTGAGATAATAGAACCATCACCCCAGAAATATCCCTTTGTGTTTTTCGGCAGTCATTCTCCTGTACCCTTGGCCCCCGACTGATCCGATTTTTATTATGAAAGATCAGTATTACTGGTTTTAAAACTTGATGAGTGAAATTTTATGGTATATACTCATGTATCCTTTTTTTTCTTTTTTTTTTTTTTGCTGAGCAGGCTTTTGAGATTTGTCCATATGGTGTATATCAGTGATCGGTTCTGATTAATATTCCATTGTACTATGAGCATGTGATTATTATGATGATTGAGACACTGCTTATAAAGTAGATAGCATGGTGTTTGGTATGTGGTAAGTGTTCAATAAATGTTAACTTAAACAAATGGTTGTAACTGTGGAGTTTATCTTATATCAGTTTTACCTTGGTAAAGCTCTTAAAGAACAAAAGGATTAGTGGGCTAGAGATAAAGTCTGTATGTGATTCACATAGCCTGTATTCTAGACTTATAGTCATTAACAAGAAAATATTCTTATGAACAGTATTATATATATATAAATATATATTTATATATATTTAAAGTACTTATATATTAAGTATATATAAATAAATATATAAACTATATTATTTTGCTATAGAATAACCTAAGAAAGGACATTAAAACGACATTATATTCTAGATCAGGAGTTTGCAAACTTTTCTTAAAGTGCCAGATTGTAATTATTTTAGGTTCGTGGACCATATAGTTTTTGTTGTGATGACTTGTAGACTCTGGGTCTAAAGTTCTTTCTTGTCTCAGCAAGGATTAAAAAATAGGAGAGAGAGAGATGGCTAATGTCTGGGAAAAGACAAGAGCCCTGAATAAGGGTCCTTGCCCCATATTTGTTAAGATCAGAAGGCTTACAAACATGATGGGCGTGCACAAAGAGGCAAGATACTGTGAACATTAACTTATAGGCATGAGGGAAAGGGGGTTTTTGAAGATATACAATGTTTGGGGTTTGGGTTAATGTAAAGCAAAATCCTGGTGCCAGACAGATGGTAGTTAATGGCAGATAGGAGACGCCGTGTCTGTTTGTCTTAGCTAGCCTAGGGGAGAAGATAGGGGAAATAACCTCAGGGTTAATAAGACACCTTTTCTTTTTCTTTTTTTTTTTTTTTTTTTTTTTTTTTTTACAAATAGTTTATTGTCAAATTAGTTTCCACATAACACTCAGTGCTCATCCCCACAAGTGTCCTCCTCCCTGCCCATCCCTCCTCCCCCCCACATCCATCAGTCCTCAGTTTTTGTCAGCATTCAAGAGTCTCATGGTTTGCCTCTCTCCCTTTCCCCCACCATTTCCCCCCTTCTTCTCCCCCTTGTTCCTCCGTCAAGTTCCTCCTAATCCTCCTATACGTGCAAACATATGATATTTGTCCTTCTCTGCCTGACTTATTTCGCTCAGCATAACACCCTCAAGGTCCATCCATGTTGCTACACATGGCCAGATTTCATTGTTTCTCATTGCCATGTAGTATTCCATGGTATAGATAAACCACATCTTCTTGATCCATTCATCCGTTGATGGACACTTAGGCTCTTTCCATGCTTTAGCTATTGTGGAGAGTGCTGCTATGAACATTGGGGTACATGTGCTCCTATGCCTCAGCATTTCTGTATCCCTTGGGTAAATTCCTAGCAGTGCTATTGCTGGGTCATAAGGGAGTTCTATTGTTAGTTTCCTGAGGAACCTCCACACTGTTTTCCAGAGGGGCTGTACCAGTTTACATTCCCACCAACAGAAGACACCTTTTCTTTTTTAACCATCTCTGCTCTGGGCTGCTTAGTCTGCGGCGTATTGGTCTATAGTCCAATTTACTTGTTTTGCCTTACTTGGCCCTATTCTCCTGTGAAAGCAGCTTCTCTGCTATAGTACTAAATTGGGAGGCACTTTTGCCCTACCTGCCTAATCTTGCTTACCTCATATGCCTTCGTATTGGGAGCCTTTGCACCCATTCCTACCTTGGGCCTTTGCCCATCCCTATCTACCTTGGGGTTTGCACCCCCCTATTCTTGGTGCCTTTGCACCGTCCTATTCTTGGGGTGCCAATCATGTTTACCCAAACGCAGGTGAGAGCATGCTATGGCTTTTTATTTTTCTATGCCTTGTTAACCCATTGGTATAAGCCCAGGATTCCTAAGCCTGTCCCCCACAGTGACTCAGTTCTGCTTTGTGGGCAAAAGAAATAGTACATAAACGAATGTGGCTGTTTCACTAACTTGTTTTACAAAATCACGTGGCTGGCCTAAGGGCCACAGATTGTGGACCTTTGTTTTAGATAATACAGTAAATTACCACAGTATATTACTGGATAATATTTATAAGTAATGCTTTAGCACCCAGCTTAAGCCTCTTGAGGTAGCCTGGCTTTTCTATAAAGGAAAGGCTTTATAAAATTTCGAGTTTGGGCAACTTGTTTCTGTGACTGATCGGACTTTTTTGTTTTACAGCCATCTGTGAGAAAGACACACTGCAGTGGTAGGAAACACAAAGAGAATGTGAAAGACTACTATCAGAAATGGATGGAAGAGCAAGCCCAGAGCCTGATCGACAAAACAAGTATGTTTCGATCTCTTGTTCTGATGCGGTAGAATGGTCCCATTCTTTCACATCCCTGTCTCTCTGTTGTTTTTCACAGAAGCGACTTATTCTGAATTATAAATAGGAGCATTCTGATGTGTTGAATGACAGAATCAGAAGATCTTTAGTTTCCCAGGGAATCTAGAAACACGTTAATATTAATTATTGAGGTTAGAGCAATCGGGTATTGATAACATTGGCAAGTGGGGCAGAGAAGAATGAGTTGCCTAATGTTTCTTTGTTGACATGGACCAGATTTTGTAGCAAATTTGTACAGATTTTGTAGCAAATGAAACCCCTTTGTAGTGAACTGTTTTCGTTTTATAATAGGAAAAGGCAAGGGGTGGGTTTATGATTACCTTCAAAGAGTTTGAGAGACTTTGAGACTTTGAGTTTCTTAGTCATGTAGTCCTGACAAAGACACCTGCTCGAAAAGGAAGCTGATGTGACGCAGTAGTCTGGGTATGTTTTGGACCTCTGTTGGACATGCCATACTCTTTTTATTTAATTAGGGACATTTTTGTTTAGGCTGATTGAGTTCAAGACATTGACAGAAGATGAGCCTGGAGCCTGACATGGGGTTTGATCTCATGAACCATAGGATCATGACCTGAGCCAAAATCAAGAGTTGGATGCATACCCAACTGAGCCACTCTGGCAACCAAGTGTATTTTTAATTTTAATTCCAGTATTGTTAACTATGAGTATATGTTTTAGTATTTGTTTGTGACTTTTTGTAAAGCCTAATAGAAATGATCTTCAGTTTCTTTTCATTTGTGCCTCATATTGTCAGAAAGAAAGAAGTTTATTTTATTGGACATTTTTTAAGATCATACTGTCCTTCAGAGTGGGCTCTTTAAAATCGTTGTTTCTCATTCATATCTCTTAGCTCAGTACATTCAAAATTGGTAAACCATAATGATGAAAAGTTTTGCAAAGTCTGGTCTTTGGTATCACACTTGGGTTTTTTGTTTTTGTTTTTGTTTTTTAAGTTTGATTATTCATTCTGAGAGAGACAGTGCAAGTGGGGCAGGGTCAGAGACAGTGGAGACAGAGAATTCCAAGCAGGCTTTGTGCTGTCAGTGCAGAGCCAGATGCGGGGCTTAAATTCATGAAACTGTGGGATCATGACCTAAGCCAAAACTAGGAGTCAGATGCTTAACCTCCTGAGCCACCCAGGCATCCCTCACACATTTTTCAAACAAAACTGAATGGTTTGAATTGGTTATAAACTACATCTACAGATTAAAGGTGATTGATTGCTTCTCTTTGGTAAGACACTGGTAGATGGGAGGTCTTCACTCCAGGCTCTCATAGTTAATTTGACCATAGCATTTTTGACTAAATAAAAGTTAAGAAACCCAAAGCAGTAAGCCAGGTTGTAATTTCTGCTGGTAAACACAGTTGATGTAGAAACTGTAGAGGCCGTGATGTAGTGATCTTAAATGAATAATTTTTAGAGCGAAATCATTGTGAAATAAAATGAAAAGGGTTAGTTTAGTAAATGGGGTATTGAGTTCTTATTCGGTGTGTGTTGTTTTTTTCTTTCCAAAGCCGCTGCATTTCAGCAAGGAAAGATTCCTCCTACTCCATTCTCTGCTCCCCCTCCTGCAGGGGCCATGATTCCACCTCCCCCCAGTCTCCGTAAGTTCACAAAGTTTTTATCAGTTAAGAGGGGCAGATTATCCTTTGATTTTGTTGAATTATCTTATAGTTGGCTTCTGAATGCTTGTTGAATGAATAGATAGTAAAAGAAAGTAACATCAGTGGAATGATTTCTGAAATGTCTTCGGAGTTACCTTCTGATTGCATTATTACTAGGATATGGTATTCATGACATCCCAAGTGGGGCCAAGACAATTCAGTGGAAAAGTCAGAATGTACCTGTGATTAGATGAGTTAATATATGGAGAGATATTGATGAGTACATTCAATTATTTATTGCTCTGAACGCAATAAATGGATTAAAGTGTAGTGGATAAACTCTTCAGTCTTTCTTCCTATTTTTAACCCAGGTAACACAAATATATATACCTTGGGAAAACCAAGAATTGGACAGTTGAAAATGGGGTGGATCAAAGGCCTCTCTTCTCTGAGAAGGTTTTTTGTTTCTAAATGACAGAAGGGAATAACTAGGCCTTAAGTTCCATGGCTTTCCTGGAAGGGCTTAGAATTGAAATTGAATTCAGAAACCTAACATTGGTCCTATAAGTAACCATGGATGTGAACACAAGTGGTCTGTAGTTGTACACTAAAGCAGGTAGACCACTAATGGCCCACCAAACCTTTCTTGGGCTTCCACCATCCTGGGCCTGGTCAGGCCTTGGTCACAGCAGCTCTCAGGTCACCTGTCTTACTCTGTATGTTGGCTGGTTGGCACCCAACTCTGTTATTTTTAATAGTGGAATAATCTATAATATGAATGTGCCATAATTAACCTCACCTTTTTGTAATTGTTGGACACTTAAGTTATTCCAAAATGTTGTAAATGGTACTGTCAGGAATATCCCTGCATACACATCTGTGTATTTCCAAAGAATCTTTTAAAGATTTTGACTTTTTTTTAGCTAAAAGAAGATATATATCTTAACAGCTATATATATATATGATATATATTTAATATAAAATATTAAAATATATTTTAATGTTTCTTTAACGTCTATATTTGAGAGAGAAGAGGGCAGAAAGAGAGGGATATAAAGGATATGAAATGGGTTCTGTGCTGACAGCAGAGTGTTGATGTGGGGCTCGAACTCCCCAACTGTGAGATCATGACCTGAACTGAAGTTGGACGCTTAATTGACTAAGTCACCCAGGCACTCCAAAGATTTTAATTTTTTTAAAAAACAGATCTGAAATTATGTACTTGTGGCTTAAGTTGGCCAGGAACTCTACAGAAGGTGTAATACCCTTTAAAAAAAATTAAACTTTTGGAATTTTTTAAACCTGTGCTGACTTCATTTTGTATTTCTGTCTAGGCAGTCTTGTTCTTATTTTTCAGTCATAAAGTAACTGAAGTTTTGTAGCATATTGATTTTTATGGATCTACTGTTATAAAAGAAATTGTAAGAAGTCTATTATTCCAGAACTTGGGCTGGACCATAAGCCCTACTAGGTTCATAGAAGAGGAAATGTTAATATATAAGCATATCTTAACCTCAGCCCCTATTTGTTATTGCAGCGGGTCCTCCTCGCCCTGGTATGATGCCAGCACCCCACATGGGGGGCCCTCCCATGATGCCAATGATGGGCCCTCCTCCTCCTGGGATGATGCCAGTGGGACCTGGTAAGTTTGAATCTCTTTCCTTTTAGGATGCTCCATTGTGTTGTGTTTTAGTGCTTTGTTTAAGTGGAATTCTTACTACGTTGTCTAAATGTATTGCGACAAATTACACTTGGTGAATCTGTAATGATAAAATTTTATCAGTATGATTGGATGATATCCAAAGACCTTGTGCTACTAAAAGGATACGGCTGCCTTTTTTATTTCCTTCTCCCTCCCTCCTGTTTCCTTGCCTTCCTCCTGACTTTTGGTCATCCATAATGAAGAGGAAGGTAGTTGAATTTTTCCCAAGGGGGTAAGATAGGTAAATACTTATACTGCTACTTTTTTCAGTTTTGATCTGGAGCACTGCTGCCTCTTGTTGCTGACTCAATCTTTGGTTAACTAGGCCAGGTTAGTGTATGAAAAAGGCCTCAGCCCTGTAGTTAGTCTTTTATTCAGGAAAGGGGGAAACCCCATCTCAAACATTGTAATTTAACATAAACATAAATATATACTAACATGCAGATTTTTCTGATACTAGTCAGGGCCTTTGCTTTGAAATCGAGCATAGTGATTGATTGGAGCACCATATATTTCTTGCCTAAACCAGTAAACCATACCCATAATGCATTCTTTACCAACTTTAGTGTCTATTTCTTTCACGGATAGAAACCTTGTGAGGCAATCTACAATCTTTTATGATCCTCTCACCTATCAAATCTGTGAGCACTTTTTGGGATAATTTACTTTTTCTAAGTATCCACATAGTTTTCACGGAAGCAGTTCTTTTTTAAATGCTCATTTTTGGGGCGCCTGGGTGGCTTAGTCAGTTAAGCGTCCGACTTTCGCTTAGGTCATGATCTCGTGGTTCGTGGGTTCGAGCCCCGCGTCAGGCTCTGTGATGACTGTCAGCTCAGAGCCTGGAGCCTATTTCAGAGTCTGTGTCTCCCTCTCTGTCTGACCCTCCCCTGCTCACGCTGTCTCTCTCTCTCTGCTAGAAATAAATAAAAAAATAAAATGCTCATTTTTATTGACTTGCAGAAGTTAAATTCTATAATAAGAATAAATACAACGGACATAAGTCTACAACTCGACTGGTAAGACAAGGTAGACAAGGTGCAGAGGTTTTAGTTAGAGTAGCTTCCTAGCTAGAAGCATTCAATGTGCTTGCTACGGGTATCATTTAGAGGGTTAGGAGGAGAGTATAGGTAAGAGTTCCTGCCTTACTGGGTTTTGAAGCCCAAACAAAGTGATTTAGATGGCTTTTTGTGCATTCTTTTTTTTTTGAGAGTGAGAGCCCGTGTGCACTTGGCACGTGGAGGAGAGGCAGAGGAAGATGGGGAGAGAATCTTAAGCAGGCTCCTTGCCCAGCGTGGAGCTCTGGCTCATTACCCTGAGGTCATGACCTGAGCCACCCAGGCATCCCTTCTTTTACATTCTTAAATCAAGGTCACAAATTCAAATCCTAGAGGGTTTAGGAATGTGGTGGACTGGAAATGCATGACACACCTAAAGAAGGCTTCTAGAAAAAAAAAAAAAAAAAGAAGCCTTCTAGAACTAGCTTCGGCCTGCAGTTGACATTTGAGAATGCAGGCTTAGTGTTGCCAGTTCTCCCGAGTATTTTGTTGTTGTTTTCAGCCAGGATAAAATCATAATACGGGATTTAATTAAGATGCTTAACTAGTTGGGGGTGGGCAGGGATAAGAATTGGTTGACATAACATAGAACGTTGGCCATGGGTGAGTAATTATTGAAGCTGGATGATGGGTACATGGATGTTCATTATACTCTTTCTATTCTTGTGTATGTTTGAATATTTCCATAATAAAAGGTTGATGAAAGGTATCCAGACTTACTAGTAATTAGACTTAATAATTGCCAGTGTTGGCAACTGATTAAAATTAAATGTACTGTGGAGACCAAAGTAAACAAGTTTTCAGCTGCCTGGTTTTCAGTCTTTGGTCTAGCTGAGTTTCTTCTAGGAAATGCTGAATTTAGATTATGTTATGGTAGAGTTTTTAATAAGATACTTAGAAACTTAGTATCATTTTCCATTCCTTTTGAAATTGATCTTAACATTTGTACCTGTTGAATTTTGTGTCTTTGCATATCCTTGTGTTTACTTTTTGTGGTAAGGCTGTATTCGGTTCTAAATGCAGTTTTCTCTTGAACTGTGGCAGACCTTTAATCAAAATGGTTTAAAAAGTAATTAGGTAAAATTTGATAGTTAAAGAGAAGATCTATAACATGAAAATTATGAGGCATAATGATAAAATGAATACCCGTGAACCCACCGTTCGGCCAAGGAAGTAGAATATTAGCAATTCTGTGAAGCTGCCAGTGTTCTTCCCCAACCCCCGTCTCTTCTGCCCTCCCTTCCCTGGCTCATTTATTTGTCTGGTGTATTGATAGGACACTTCAAAAAATTCTTTGACAGTTTCTAAAATGCATTAGAAAAATTAGATTTGTATATGTGCGCTAATTGTCATAAATCATGTTATTGCCTATTTTTCTTGACTTGAGCTAAGTATGGTTACTAACAGGTTCTGAGCATGGGCCTCCTGCTCACCTTTCCTACAACTCCGAACAAACGCTTAGTGTTAAGATTGTCCTCTCTGCCATTCATGGAAATAGCTCCTGGTTATATGGTGGATAGAACTGATGAAGAGAGCTCACTGGGTAACATGTGACTTAGTTGTGAATTTCCCCGAGTGAGAAAAGGTCAGTTTAGGGAACTAGTGTCCCTGGTGGTTTCTGGAAAGCACTCTATTAATAGCTCCCCCTTACTATGATTAGATCATGATGCCCATATGGTTCTTGTGTTGACCTTTGTTCTTTGTTTGAGAATGTCTAAGTAATTTACAGAGGTGATAAATTTGTTGCATTTCTTCTGGCAAGTGTGTCTTTTTTCTAGCATTTTGCAGGGGGCTACTTTTTGTCTTTCGTTGAAGTCCCATTAAGCTCTCTATAAGTAGTAGTTTTCTGACTCTCTTTTTTCCTTTTCTTTGTTTTGTCCTGCAGCTCCTGGAATGCGGCCGCCTATGGGAGGCCACATGCCGATGATGCCTGGGCCCCCGATGATGAGACCTCCTGCCCGTCCCATGATGGTGCCCACTCGACCGGGAATGACTCGACCGGACAGATAAGGAGAGACAGGGGCCTCTTTGTATCCATTTTATATCACTCGTTCTGCTTCACCAGGAGATCATGGTGCTGTGACTCTGGGTGTTTTCTAACGGCATGACAAGGAAGACTTGCTCCCCCTTCCTATCAAACAGAGGATAGTTTTTGCGAGGGAGTAGTGGGACAAACAAACAACAAAAAGAGCAATTTTCATTTGTATTGTGAAATGTGAAAATAAAGTTGTCAACTGTTTTAGTTAAAACTGTGTTCCCTTTTTTCTCCCCCCTGTATTCTTTGTGTGTCATAAAAGAGATGAAGTATTCCAGTTGTATTTCTCTAGCTCATTCTCTCTTCAGCATGCCCTCTGCATGGCATTTTGTTTTTCCTTAGTTATCGAGTTAGTCCCTTTGGACATCTTGCCTTTATTTAGTAAAGCTCTTATGTACAAGACTTGGTAAATCTAACATTGGTGGAGCTTTTTGTTGATTAAAATAATAAACAGCACATTTGGTTACTTTTTCACGTGAACATTTGGTGTGGTAAGTGGAAAGTTCTAAGTCTTTTATGCTGAAGTAGGGAAAAAGACTTTTCAGTGTATGCATGTCAGCTAAAGATGGCAAGAATGGCCTTAACCTCAGCTTCTCCTTTCTCTTAGTTCCTCTTTTTCATAGGTTTCAGTATCAGAAAACTTTCTACTAGCAATGGTAAAATTATGCAGATTTCCATGGTACAGAAATTGTCTTCAGAATGTCATTTGTTATATCAAAGAAACATCTAGAAAGTAAGCCATTGGCACTGTTCATATTCAGCTCGGTGTAAAATCCGAACTGCTATTTCACGTTGCAAAGGGGAATAAAAACTGCTACAGTCTTTGGGGAGGGCAGTTTAGCAGGATCTGTCAGAATTACAGTACCTTTGACTACAAGACTGTGCATTGTATGGGGCGCCTGAGTGGCTTAGTCGGTTGAGCGTCCGACTTTCGCTTAGGTCATGGTCTCGCGGTTTGTGGGTTCGAGCCCCGCGTCGGGCTCTGTGCTGACTGCCAGCTTGGAGCCTGGAGCCTGGAGCCTGTTTCGGAGTCTGTGCCTCCCTCTCTCTCTGACCCTCCCCTGCTCACGCTGTCTCTCTCTCTCTCCTAGAAATAAAATAAAACATTAAAAAAAAAAATTTTTTTTTAAGATAAAAAAAAAAAAGACTGTGCATTGTAGCAGAAGACTGGAAATAACATACATGTCCATCGAAGGGGCCTGATTTATCAAGTATGATACATCTATAAAATGGCATATACTAGGCACGTTAAAACAATAAAGAAGCTCTCTGTGGGGAAAGATCTCCAACATCCACATTGTTTTGAACCTTGATTTGTTGAGAATGTATTATTCACTGCTATTCGTACTTGAAGTATGTATATGTACCTGTTTGTGCATAAAGGATCTCTGGAAGGACATATACACAACTGGTAATCCTCGTTGCCAGTGAAGAGTAAATGGGTGGCTGGGGGACCGGGATGAATGAGAAAGGCTTGTCACCTTTCTGTATCTTTTGGAATTTGAATCTTTACTTAAAGACACAACAGGGGCACGTGGGTGGCTCAGTTGGTTAAGTGTCCAACTTCAGCTCAGGTCATGATCTCCTGGTTCATAGGTTCAAGCCCCATGTTGTGCTCTGTGCTGACAACTCAGCCTGGAGCCTGCCTGGAATTCTGTGTCTCCCTCTCTCCGCTCCTCCCTTGCTCATGCTGTGACTCTCTCTGTCTCTCAAAAATAAGTAAACATTAAAAACAATAATAAAATGATCTTTGCCATCTGAGGTTATTGTTATAGTGATTTTCTGGCAGAGGGTGCCCTAAACCAGAAGTTACAACCTAGCTGATTTTTTTAAAATAAAGATTCCAGATTTTGATCTAATATATCTGAGGTGAGGCTTAGGAAATTCACAATTTTGGAAAGCTCCCCATGAAATTTTTATTATTGGTGGGCTGGGCAAACTCTGTCTTAGGATAATACTGGAGATATGTGTATGTCTATATATACTTTTTTATAGATGTATAGCTGGAAACTGAAATAGCACTAGGTGGGTGGCTTTTTCCCCCTAGAAACTTGAAGAGGGGCTAATTAAGGCAAATAACCTTATCTAGGTAAACAGGTGGTCAAAAATAGACATCTGGACAGAGATGATTTTATGCTAAGCCTCTAAAAGCTGAGTCAATTTCCTAATTTGAGCCTTTACTAGGACTACTTGTTGCTTTTTAGCTTTCCGTTGTTATATCTTTCAATGAAAGACTTACCAGAAATTGATTATTTGTATAGCTGACTTTTATAGCTCAGATTTGTTATTTCAATCTGCAGACTTAAGAGGTTGTTAGGGGAAACTGCCAACTGAGCTTACATGTGACTCAGCACGTTTGTGGTTTGGATGGCTCTCTCGGGCTCACCGTGCTGAGGCTGTCTTTTGTGTATATATAGAAAGCCCACAGATCCCTATTTTATTTTTTAAAATAGTCTCAGGTACTTTGGAATAACCCCAGTCTTCCTAAAAGAAAGCTTTTTCCAAAGTAAATTTTTAAGGTTGAATATCCATTCTAGAAACATTATTTTTCTTTTTTTTTTTTTTTAAGTTTTTATTTATAAGTACTCTCCATACCCAATGTTGAGTCTTGAACTCACCACTGGAGATCAAGAGTTGCACACTCCACCGACTGAGCTAACAACCAGGGGCCCCGAAACATTTGTTTTCTTGGAAGAACGTGTGTTATATAGTTTTAGAAAAACAGTGTGATGACTCAAAAGTTTAACAAACTTTACACTGAACTAAAGTAGGAATAAATAGTTCTAAGGTTCTTTTTGTCTTTTTATTAACTCCGTCAAAGTCAAACTGGAGCACCTGGGTGTGTTTGCTAAATGTCTGACTGGCTCGGTCACAGGTTCATGGGTTCGAGCCCCATGTTGGGGCTGCTGTGCTGACCGCTCGGGGCCTGCTTCAGATTCTCTCTCTCCCTTTGTCTCTCTCTCTCTGCCCCTCCTCTGCTCATTCTCTCTCTTTCTCAAAAATAAATGAGCATTAAAAACAACTTTCAAGAAGTCAAACTGTTACAGCTAATGATCATAAGACATTTCCTTTGTAAGAGGCTGTGAAGAACCCAAACTTATTTATTGCTATTGATCTACGCCTTTAGACATCTGGTTTTAATTGTAAAATGTGAATTAACTATAATGTGAGGTTTGTATAGTGCAAACAAGAATGCCACTAGATCTCAAGAATTGAAGAAGTTAGTGTAGATGTGGGGCAACATGCTTTCTCCCTTTTCTGTGAGAAGATCCAGAGTCGCTGGAAGTGCATTTGAAGTCTAAGCTAGCATCGTTTCCATTGCCTCGGCTTCAGTGGTTTGTCAGAATGCCAGTCCCCTTGATTCCCAGCTGCACGAGAAATGGGATCCTTGCATAGAGCCACAGGCTAATTTGGTCATCCTGTATGGAAAAAGTCCAGTGGTGATTAAGTGTTTGTCCCAATTAAATAGCTTCAGTCAGATGGTATCTTTTAGGCTCCTGGATGTATTTGGTAAACAGAAGAAAAAAGCCTAGCCTGCCTTAGGTTTACAGAAATGTCCTGAAATAAATGTTAATCTGATTGGGGTCATTTCTTTCCCTCCCAATTGAAAGCTTTCAGGTTAGGTTTTCTGGCACAGAATCAAATAAAACATTTAGGATAGTTCATTAGATAGGTACAGAATTAAGGAAATCTGTGTGCTGTTTATTGTCCTCTCTAGGGGTGGGAGAGATTGCAGACTTAATAGAAAAGTTGGCAAGAAAAGAACTGTACAAAGAACACTTAAATACCCTCTGACCAAGGTATTAGCTATTGGCATTTCACTTCATTTGTCTGATTATTTGTGTGTGTGTTTTCTCCCTCTCTCTGTATGTACATGTATATATATTTTTCCTGAACCATTTGGGAGTAAGTTGCTTATATCCAGCCTTTTACCATAAATACTTAGGTATACATTTTTTTTAAGGTATACATTTTCTTAAGAATAAGTACATTTTCTTACACAACCATGGTTTACTCGTCAAGCTCAAAAAATGTATCCTTTATTCAATAATTTAATCTGCCCATCTGATTTCATTTTTGTCCATTGATCCAACATGGTCCTTACAGTTTTTTTCCCTTTCCTTTACAGGATCCCCTTCAGAATCATGTACTTCATTTTTTGGTCAGATTTCCTCAGTCTCCTTTAATTTAGAACAATTCTCAGCCTTTGTCTTTTATGGCACTGATAATTTCACTAACTTTTGTTTAATACAGTGCCCCTCATTTCTCATTTTGGGTTTGCCTGATGTTTTCTCATGATTACATTCTGGTACATGTCCTCAGTTGTGTCTCTGGGACATCACATCTGTAGGCAGGCACATAATGTCCATCCGCCCCTCGGTGATGATAATGTTGATTACCCATCAAGGTGTTGTCCAATTTCTCCATACTTGTTCTTTTTGAATAAGTGTCTTTCCTCAGCTGCCATTTAAAAAAGGCCCGTTGACTTAGTGCTCATTTAATAGTAAGACTTTGAACACAGCCTAGGAAGCAAGATCTCAAAGCTCTTTGTAAGGACTTTAATTCAGCTTTCACAGTGACCCTGAGAAACAGGTCTCCTAAAACTTTCCCCCTTTTCTTTGCCTGTACATCACATTCTAGTAACTTTGGGGAGAAAGAACAGAGAGGTAAAAGGACAAAGAACTTTACCTCTATGGTCAAATGCTACATTTCTCCCCTCTTTGTCCCTGTTATAGTGAGGCAGGTAAAGAGGGACAAAAAGATGAGTAATGTAATAGAGCTGAGAATGGCGGACAGAATTACTAATTGCCCACTCCAGTATCCATTACTATCTGTAATAATAGAACCCCTAATCTTTTTAAAGTTTATTTAGTGAGGGAGAGAGGGGGAAAGAGAGCAGGGGAGGGGCAGAGATTGAGGGAGAGACAGAATCCCAAGCAGGCTATGTGCTATAAGCGCAGAACCTGAACTGGGGCTTGATCCCATGACCCTGGGATCACGATCTGACTTGAGCTAGTCAGTCACTTAACTGAGCCACCTAGGCGTCCCCCTAATTTCTTATCTGCATCCATGCCTGTCAGCAGTAAATAGCACATTTGCCATAGCTTTTACTTAGGTGAGGTCCCATGGCAAGAGAGAACATGTCTATTTTTCCTGCCATTTTTCTTTCCTGTTGATAGGAATGTGGATATGATGTTTGTTTGAAATGTAAGCAACATCTTGGACCATAAACTGGCAACAAAGGATGGTGTTAGCAAGATAGAAGGAGTCGAGGTCCCTAATGTTGAAGAGCTGCCATGAACTGCCTTCCTCAGACTTCTGTTACATGAAAGGGATCTAAACATACTTCTTATTGAAGTCTTGTCATTTTTTGAGTTTTCTGTTATGTGCAGCTGAATCTAATCTGATAAAAAAAAAAAGATACTCAAGGAGAAGAGGGATATTGACTCATTTGTCCTACTAAGAAGTCAGACAGTAAGAAACACCACTGTTGCATGATACATGCCATGAAGTAAGTAGGAGGCATAGGGAGTGCCAGATCAGGGGTGACTGCGGAGATGACACGAAGGGGTGGGAGTGGAGGGAACCACGGAGATGTTTAGTGCACCCACATTCCAGGTGGAGGGAACAGCAAGTACAAAGACTCTGAAGTAGAAGTCTCCTTAATTTTTGCAGGAACATCAGGGAAGTCAGTCTGCTCACAACAGCTAGAGCTGTTGAGAGGGATGGATAGGTTCATTGTCTTGATTGTGGTGGTGTTTTCACTGTTGTGTGTACACGTCAAAACTTTTAAAAATTGTGTGCCTTTCTATACGTCAATCATGCCTCAGTAAAGTCTTAAAAACGTCATAGCTACCACCAACTAGAAAACTACTCTCAAGAATCCTAAGAGGCAGTGACAACCCATCACTGTGCTTCTTAACTCTCGAGTTCTCTATAAAAATCACCTTTCCTTGTTGGCATAGTCTCATCCTTCTCTGGGCATTGTGTGTGTCCTCTTATGTTCCATACATAGCACATACCTACGCTGCACACACAGATGTTTAGTCATGAATTAGGAGATGTGGCCGTCCTGCCAAGCAGCTGAAGAAAGCTTCTGGGTCCGAAAGTGATCAGCTAGGTAATTTTAAAATGTATAGATGGTAGACTATTGCTCTGTAATAAGAAAGAATAAACTATTGATACGACAACTTGATGGATCTCAAGGGCATTGTGCTTGAGTGAAAAAGCCACTCTGAAAAGTCACATACTGCATGTTTTCATTGCTAATAAATGACAAAATTATCAAGATGAAGAACAAATTAGTAGTTGCCAGGGGTTAGGGATGTGTTGGGGGTGAGGGGTGCAGGAAATGTCTATAAAGCGGTAGCATGAGGGAGACTTATCGTGATGGAGTAGTCTGTGTCTTGACTGTGGTAGTAATTATATAAGTCTATCCATTTGGTTAAATGAGGAATTAAACACACCTACCAATATTGTGCTCATTTTTTAAAAGTTAACTTATTTTGCACTGGGTGTTATATGGAAACCAACTTGACAATAAACTATTTGTAAAAAAAAAAAGTTAACTTATTTTGAGAGACTGAGCTGGGGAGGGGCAGAGAGAGGCAGAGAGAGAGAATCCCAAGCAGGCTCTGTGCTGTTAGCATGGAGCCCTACATGGGGCTTGAACCTACAAACAAGATCATGACCTGAGCGGAAACCAAGAGTATAACCTTAACCAACGGAACCACCCAGATGCCCCTTTATTTTGCTTCATTTTATTGCACTTTGCAGATATTGTACTTTGACAAAGTTTTTGGCAACCCTATGTGGAGCAAGTCTATCAGTACCATTTTCCCAACAGCATTTGCTAACTTTGTGTCTTTGTGTCACATTTTGGTACTTCTCTTAATAGTGAAAACTTTTTCATTATTGTTATATTTGAATTGCTACACATCTCATAAAATTTTAATGGATGAGGATTTGCTTCTTATTGATGAGCAAAGAAAGTATTTTCTTGAGATGGAATCTACTCCCGGTGAAGCTGCTGTGGAGTCTATTGAAATGACAGCAAAAGATTAGAATATCAAATAAACGTAATAGACAAAGTAGTGAGGGCAGGGTTTGAGAGGATTGACTCCAATTTTGAAAGTCTACTGTGGGTAAGACACTATCAAACCGCATACTACATTCATACTACAGTGAAATCAATCGTTTGTGAAATGAAGAGTTGATCAATGTGATAAATTTCATCTTTGTCTTATTTTAAGAAATTGGCCCAGCCGCTCCAGCCCTTAGCAACCGCCACCTGGATTGGTTATCAGAGCCATCAACATTGTAGCAAGACTTTCTGCTATCAGAAAGATTACAACTTGCTGAAAGTCCAGATGATGGTTAGCATTTTTTAGCAGTAGGGTATTTTTAAGATATTTATGTATTCATTTTGAGAGAGTGTGTGCGTGCTTGCAGGGGAGGAGCAGAGAGAGAATCCCAAGCTGGTGTCCTATCATTGCAGAGCCTGATGTGGGGCTCAATCTCATGAACTAGGGGATCATGACCTGAGCTGAAATCAAGAGTCAGCTGCTTAATCGACTGAGCCACCCAGGCACCCCACAGTAAGGTATTTTTAAAAATAACTTATCTTTTAATTTACATCCAAGTTAGTCAGCACATAGTGCAATGTTAATTTCAGGAGTATATTTTTAATGCCCCTTACCCATTTAGCCCATCCCCCCCTCCCACAGCCCCTCCAGTAACCCTCTTGTTTGTTTTCCATATTTAAGAGTGTCGTATGTTTTTGTCCCCCTCCCTGTTTTTATACTATTTTTGCTTTTCTTCCCTTATGTTCATCCATTTTGTATCTTGAAGTCCTCATATGAGTGAAGTCATAATGATATTTGTCACAGTAAGGGATTTTTTAAAAAAAGGTATATACATTGTTTTTTAAGACATAACGCTATGGCACACTTAATAGGCTACAGTATACTATAAACTTTCATGTACTAAGAAACCAAAAAACTTATTTGACTTGTCTTATTGTGATATTTGCTTTATTATGGTGATCTGGAACCAAACTCAGCCTGCAATATCTCTGAGATATGCCTGTATCCGTTTCCTGGGTTTTATGTTACTGTGGTTATGTAAGATGTAAGTAACCATTGCAGGAAAGTGGGTGAAGGGAACACGAGACTTCTCTGTATGACCTTCACAACTTCCTATGAATCTATAGCTAATTCAAAAAAAAATGTTAAAAGCATTAAAGAAAATGGTATGGACTTAGGCTTCCAGAAAGATGGAGTAGATGTACTTTTCCCTATTCCTACTGCTAAGTACAGCTAAAACCCTAGAATGAATGTGTGTGTGTGTGTGTGTGTGTGTGTGTGTGTGTGTGTGTGTGTAAAACAAGCAGAAGAAGACTGAAAAGTGGAAAGAATGCAGACCTTGGGGACCCAAGGAACAACATAATGAGCTCTGGATTTTCTTTTGCTTCATATATCCCAGACTTGGAGCAGAAGCTAGCAAGTAAGAAATACTGATAGGCCATAGACAAAACACACCCCAAGAAAAGCCTGCTTTCTTTTTAAAACTTTTTTTAACAATTGTTTAAATGTTTATATATATTTTTGAGAGAGAGAGAGAGAGAGAGAGAGAGAGAGAGACAGTGAGAGCAGAGAAGGGCAGAGAGAGAGAGGGAAATACAGAATCCAAAGCAGGTTCCAGGCTCTGAGCTGTCAGCACAGAGCCCAATGTGGGGCTCGAACTCATGAACCCAGAGACTGTGACCTGTGCTGAAGTCGGACGCTTAACCATCTGAGCCACCCAGGCGCCCCCAAAAGCCTACTTTCTGTAGGCAAAGGACTAGAAAAGAGACAGCTTAGCAAGATAGAAAACTTTTAGACAATAACCACTTTACTCCACCCAAACACCACAAGGTAAAAACCCAGGCCCTATTCCTACTCGTGCCACAAAGGCCAAGTGAGGTGCTTATTCTTCCACCTAGTGAGGCTGCTCAGCATCAGCTATGGCGGCTTCCAAGGAAGTCCTCTGGTTTTTGAGGCCCTGGATCTCATCCTGGAGGCGGCTGAGGTTCTTGGAAATCTCCGTCCTGGTGCGATGGAGGTCATCCTGTGCTTCCCGCCAATGTCTGCAGCTCCTCGTACTTGATCTGGTACGTGGTCTCAGTCTCAGCCCTGCTGTGGTTGGCGACTTCCTCGTACTGGGCCTCGACCTTGGCAATGATGCCGTCCAGTTCTGGGGAGCAGCTGTTGTCCATGGACAGCACCACGGGCATGTCTGAGGTCTGGGACTGCAGCCCACGGATCTCCTCTTCCTACAGCTGCCTTAAGAACTTGATCTCGTCGGTCAGCCCTTTCAAGCAGGACTCCAGCTCCACCTTGTTCATGTAAGCTTTATCCAAATCCTTCTTGATGACAAATTCATTCCCCACGTCTGCATGTTCTTTAATCTCCTCCTTGTATTGATTCTTGAAGTCCTCCACCAGGCTTTGCATGTTGCCAAGCTCCACCTCCAGCTTCAGCTTCTCCTGGCCCAGGGTGTCCAGCTGCCCCTGAAAGTTGTTGATGTAACTCTCGAACATGTCCATGTTGCTCTGAGCAGTGTTCTGCAGTGCTTTGTCCCTGAAGGAGGCAAACTTGTTATTGGGGTCTTGATCTGCTCCTTCTCTTGAGTGCACACAGCCTGGATGTTGGGGTCCACCTCCAGCTTAAGGGGGCTCAGCAGGCTCTGGTTCACTGAGACAGCTGTGATGGCCCTCATACCCCTGGCTCTGGCGTAGCCCCTGACCACACTCATGTTGCTGCCCAGGTCACCCCGGAAGCTTCTGCCCCTGCCCACTTGGGACAGGGCAGAGCTGATGCGGGCGCCAGGAGTGGATGCTGAAGGCCCAGGGATTGGAGGTGGGCATCTTGTAGGACTTCTGGGTTACCCTGATGGACATGGTGGAGGCTGGAGTGGAGGCGAGGAGGCTGAACCTGACTGAGTTTCGAGAGGAGCAGAGAAGCTGCTTCTAGGGTCTAAAAAAGACTTTTTGTGCATCAAAGGACACACAATCAGGAAAATGAAAAGATGACTCACAAAACTGGAGAATTTTTTTTTCAAATAATATATCTGACAAAGGACTTGTATCTAGAATATAAAAAGAACAATTGCAACTCAATGACAAAAAGATAACCTGATTTAAAAGGGATATGGATATTTCTCCAAAGAAGATATACAAATGGCTTATAAGCCATGAAAAGATGCTCAACGTCATTAGCCGTTAAGGAAATCTACACAAATTCTTAAGCAAATATTAATAATAGAATTCAGCAATATATGAAATTATTTACCATGGCCAGATGAGGTTTATTCTAGGGATGCAGGTTGGTTCAGTATTTGAAAATCCATCAGTGGAATACACCATGTTAACAGGCTAAAGAAAAATCACATGAATATAACATTCAATGCAGAAAAAAAAATTTGAAAAAACTGACCATTTATTCTTTTTAAAAATTATTTAATGTTTTATTTATTTCTGAGACAGAGACAGCATATGCAGGGGAGGGTCAGAGAGAGAGGGAGACACAGAATCTGAAACAGGCTCTAGGCTCTGAGCTAGCTGTCAGCACAAAGCCTGACACGGGGCTCGAATTCACAAACTGCGAGATAATGACCTGAGCCAAAGTTGGACGCTTACCCAACTGAGCCACCCAGGCGCCCCTGAACATTTATTCTTGATAAAAACTCAGTAAAATAGGACTAGAGAACTTCCTTAACTTGATAAAGAGCATCCACAAAAAATCTACAGATAACATTATACTTAATGGTGAAAGACTGAATGAATGCTTTCCCGCTAAGATTGGGAACAGAAAATATGTGTGCTCTCACTGCAACAGCATTCCAACTAGTCTGAAGGATCCATTTGCTTCAAGCTTATGCACTCCTTGCTTGCTGACCAAAGTCCCATGGTAGGTAGCAGAACTAACATAGTCTTGAGATTTTCAGACCACTGGCCTTGAGGAGCGAAGGACCCCTCTTTCCCAGAAGATAAGGCCTGACTACATTCGAGAAAACGGTTGCCACTGATGTCAGCAAATCTGTTTAGGGTCATGTTGACAAAGGACAAAACTAACTGTGTGGGCACCTGCTTCTCCTGCACATAGCTTCCCTCCCTTTCCCCATAACTACTACTACTACTACTACTACTACTACTACTACTACTACTTCTCCTTCTCATCCTCCCCTACCCCTCCTCCTTCTTCTTTTTGTTTTAAAGAAAGAGAGACAGAGCATGAGCAGGGGAGAGAATTGGAGGGAGAAAGAGAATCCCAAGCAGGCGTCAAGCTCAGAGTGGGGTCTGATGAAGGGCTTTATCCCACAACCGTGAGATCAAAATCAAGAGTCATTTGCTCAACTGACTGAGCCACCCAGGCGCCCCACCCTCCCCCATGACTTCTTTAAAACCTTCCATCTTCCCTGGATGGGGTGGATGTCCCTGGATGGGAAGATGGGTTTTTGAGATGTTAGTCCACCATCTTCCCAGGTTGCCGGCTTCCTGAATAAAGCAACCTTTCCTTTCCCACCATCACTTGTCTCCCAAGTATTCATTTTCGAGTGGCAAGCGGCAGAACCTGAGTTCAGAATCAGTTCTCTGTCTGGTAACATTGCCAGTCTCATTAAACAAAGTGCCAGGAATTGCAGCCTGCTCTATAAGTCAAGAAAAGGAAATAAAAGGCACTGTATCAGAAAAGTAGAAATGCTCCATCTACAGAGTGTATTAATGTCAATGTTCTGGTTGGTTATATCATACTGAAGTTTTACAATGTGTTACCCTTGGGAGGAACTGAGTAAAGGATGCAGGGATATCTTTGCATTATTTCTTCCCACTGAAAGTTAACATACAATCATCTCAAAATGTTTAACTTTTAAAAAAGTATGGATTGGGCCCAAGTTCCTTTTATTTATATTTGATTTTAAAAATTATTTTTAAATGTTTATTTTGAGAGAGCGAGAGCGCAAGCATGAGTCAGAGAGGGGTAGAGAGAAGAGGAGAGAACCCTAAGTAGCATCCATGCTGCAAGAGCAGAGCCCGTCGTGGGGCAATAAGCCACCTAGGTACCCTCTTTTATTTTTATATGCTTTGCATTCTTAGCATTGCAGAAAAAGATAAACACATTAATACTATTGGTTAGACTATGAATTCTCCTATTCCACTTGTCCTTAGAAGGGCCATACTTTTTTTTAGAGCAGTTTTTGCTTTCAACAAAAACAACTCAGTCATCGAGCATGATGAATTGTTCAACAAGGATGCCGAATCTCTGAGCCTGAGCTTGGGGAAGCTATGTTTTACACAGCTGATGTCAGATATCCAGTCAGCTGCTAGGGTTCTCCAGGAAAAGAAGCACAAAAATGCAAGAAATTGCCTCAGGGCCCCTACAACTGGCAGGTGAATCGGGAGAGAGTGATAATGGTCAATTATGCTGGCAAGAAACTTCTTCCATGGGAGCTACTGGTTCCTGATATGTTTTTAGTTGAGAGGTGGGCAGAGGGACAAATAATGAGCCCCCAGGCTGAGGATTATTTGCTTCCCTTTTAAAAAGGTAATTTTGGGGGCACCTGGGTGGCTCAGTCAGTTGACCGTCAGACCTCTCTGCTCCTGAGTTCCAGACTGGCGTCAGGCTCTGGGCTGACAGCTCAGAGCCTGGAACCTGCTTGGGATTTTGTGTCTCCCTCTCTCTCTGCCCCTTCCCCATTCACGTTCTGTCTGTCTCTCAAGAATAAATAGACATTATTTTTTAAAAAAAGTTTAGGGGAACTTTTAGGGAAAAATTGAATTTACTATAAGGTACACATAGGAATACATGAATTTTGTTGTTTATTTTAAAATTTAACGTTTTATAGTTGACTATGCTTGAACTATCTCTGGAATCAGGTAACAACTGTATTACCTGTTGTTATATGCCCGTATCAGGTGTATGCCCGTATCAGGTGTATGTATTACCTATTCACAAATATGGATAGGTGGCCGGATTTCCTTTAAGCCTGTCTCCGAGAGTATTTTACCAGGATTTTGCTCTAAGATTTAAGTCCAGAAAACTGCCACCTTTTCACGTTTGCCACCGGTTCTACAGGTGTCCCCAGCATATGGGTTACACTTAAATGTATGAACGAAATAGAGTCGAAATAGCAACTAAATTGAGAGGAAGAACACTGGGGTCTAGTCCCGAGCCTCACTGAGTAGTTGTGACTTCGGGCAAGCTTTTTCAACTGTTCTCTCGGGCTTCAGTTCCTTACGTGTTAAGTAAACATTTGCTTATTGGTTAGTCAGAGAGAGGTTAAATGAAGCACGGAGACAGATGGTGATGCGGAGCCCCCTTCTCAGTTCTTTAGCCCAAAGCAGACGATGGCGGTGGTTCCAAGGGCCCGTGACGTTCTTGAGACTACTTGCCACTCCTCAGGCTGATTTCTGGAGTGGAGTTAGCTGGTGCTCAACCAATAGTGACCGTGTGAAGGAAGTGAATGAGAAACGGACCAGGCGCTGAGCAATTATCTGGCGAGTTCCTGCCAAAAATTACGAACTTGCCGCCATTCCCTTGTGCTTCGAAGCAACTGCGGGAGTGTGAACCTCGTACAGTTTAGAGGCGAAGCCTTCCAGATCTCTTTCCACAGAGCGGCTGACGGCAGGGAAGGAGAGAGAGTATCGAGCTAGTACCCCCACCCCGGTCTGCCGCTGCGCGTGCGCGCGCTCGCCCCGCCCCATCACCACGCGCCTCCCCGCCCCTCGTCACGCGCGCCTCTGTAGCAGCGCGCGCCTCCGGCCGCTGCGAGCCGGGCTGGCGGCGCGAGACCTCCGCGTCGCTCCGGGCTGGCTACCGCGGCGCCGCGCGGGTGGGTGGGATCGTGGAGGAGCTCCAGGCGCCGGGGCAGGGGCCGGAGAGCGCCATGGCGGCGGCTGTGGCGGCGGCATCCGGTCCCCGCGCCGCGGCGAGTTGAGGGGCCGCCCCTTCACGACTGAGGAGGCCACAGCTGCCCGCCTGCCTTCCACGCGGGCCGCGGCTCCGGCATGGCCGGGATCATTAAGAAGCAGATCCTGAAGCACCTGTCCCGGTGAGAGCGCCAGCGCCGGCCCCCAGCCGTCCCGGGGCCCTTCCTAACCCCCTTGGACCCTCCTCCCGTAAGCCCTGCTTCGGGCCGGTCTCCCTGTCTTCAGCCCGAGCCGGGACTCCGTGGCGGCCCTCGCCTCAACTCGAGCTGGACAGCTTCCGGCCCGCTCCGCTGGCCCCGACCGTTGTCACCACTCTGTTCTTTCCTCGCCCTGGGCCCTCCAGTGCAGGGCGCTTCTGCCCTGCGGGGGCACCTCAGGCTCTCCCCTCAACCCTCGCAGCCTCCCTATCCCTTCTGGCCGGCTGCCCCCTCACTCAGTTCCCCACACCGCCGAACAGGTCACTCCGTCCTCTCTTGCACGTCCCCCAGACACTCCGACCGTCCCCTCCGCGGCCCCGAGGGATGCCACCCTTTCCTACCCGCCCCCGTCGTGTCCTGTGCCCGCCTCCTTATCGGCGCCACCAACCCTTCCACCGCTTCCTCTCTCGCCTTCCTGGTACTCAGCTCCAGACCAGAGCCTTTATCCTCCGGTCCCTTCCAAATAAACCTGACCCCCAGTCCTTCATAATCCATCTGCCGCTCGGATTTCCAACTCCGACACCGGTTTCCTCCTTCCTAGAAGCTCGCAGCTCCTCCGCCGCTTCTTCGTTTGGCTGACCCTGTTGCATCACCCCTGAAAAGGATATAATCCCTGCACCCAGGGCCATTCCCTTGATCTCGGTTCTCCCTCCTTTGCTTCTCTTCTCATTACACAGACTGAATGGAGAAAGGTCATGAGAGTTGGGCGTAAAGTTTCAACAACCTTCCCTTTAAGATGTGGAGGATTTTTGACAGCCTGCGAAAAGAACTAACAAAGTCTACTTCTTTGCAGCCATTTATTAAGCAGTGTTATGTCCCTGAGTAGTTTGGGCGGGAGGGAGGTGTTTGGCAAAACCGTTTTCAGGTGTAACTGGGTGACTGCCGACTCCGGTGTTGCCGTTGCAGGTTGTCAGAACTGGTGTGCGCAGAAATTGGAAGCCTTTCACTTAGTTTTCGCTTCTTATTCCAGGCAGGGGTTGGGAATGCCTTAATACTTTTAGCCAGCCTTTGTATCTCAAGGGGAGAGCGATTCAAGCCTTGTCCATGCTGGTCAGTGGTTTTCAGGAGGTGGGATTAGGGAGGTGTCGCCAGTCAACACAGGGCACAGCGGCCTTGCACTAACGTATCTTTCCTGGTCTTTGCACTGCCTTGGTGAGTGGTTTGGCTAGTGGTATGGGGAGACGCTTTTGCTGCCACTGTATCCCCCCCTTTCTGGCTGATACTCTGGCTTATTCACTGTTAATTTTGATTTTAGACTTTAATTAGTAATTAGATTAACCGAAGTCTATTGATTAATCACCATATTGTAAAAGTAAAAGCAGATTAGAGGTTGGAGCTGAAAAGTGCCTTTGGATATTTTACTTGGATTAGCTTTCTAATATTTTTCAGATAGCATTCATCTGGGTGTTCCATGAGTTTGGTGGTTCTGTATAAAGATTTAAAAGTAGGACTAATGGGGGCACCTGGCTGGCTCAGTGGGTAGAGGATCTGACTCTTGATCTCAGGGTCCTGAGTCACTTAAAAAAAAGGTAGGACCAGGGGCGCCTGGGTGTCTCAGTCCACTGAGCATCGAACTTTGGCTCAGGTCATGATCTCGCAGTTCATGAGTTCTAGCCGTGCATTGGGCTCTGTGCTGACAGCTCAGAGCTTGGAGCCTGCTTTGGATTCTTGTCTCCCTCTTTCTCTGCCCCTCCCCCTCTCATGCTCTCTCTCTCTCTCAAAAATAAACACTAAAAAAAAGTTAGGACTAACGAATGTGAAGTGGTACAGAAAATTTAACTAAAGGAGAACTATTTATTTGCATAAACATAGAATCAGAGAATTTTAGGATTTAGAGATGATCTCACCCAACATAGCATTGGTTTAAGGGCCCAGGCTCTTTTCTGGTTTACTTTCTTCAACTGTAAAATGAGAATAGTAATAGTATCTAACTCAAAGGGTTATTATGAGGGTTACATGAATAAATATATGTAAAGACCTAGCACATAGTAAGTGCTCAATTAAACATGAGCTATAGTTATTTTTTTGGGCCATGATTTGTGTGACAATTTGATATAAGCTGTAGAATTTTCCAGAAAAACCCACATATGCAAACAGGTAATTTTTTATATAAATTCTGGGGGAGAGTTATGAACCCTCAAGCACATGCCTGAATCTTGCAAGCATCCTGGAACCTGGTGACTAACCCCTGACTAGTTTCACTCCCTCATTTTATGGCTGTGGAAACTAAAGCCTAGAGAGGATAAGCAACTTGCCCAAGTTGCAATGGGAGCTAAGGTAGTGGAATAGAATCCAGCTTAGTGCACACACATTCTGTGCACTCTTTATGAATATAGAGTTTTTAAAGAAAAAATTTAATAATACATGCAGACCTATTCAGTGGTTCCTTGGAGATGAACAAAGTATCTCTTTTTGATGAAACAGGAATAGCGTGAGGGACATTGGGAGAAATTTCTGGTTTCCTCAGTGTTGTGTGGTTGATAAGGAAGAGGAAGAGAAGGTTATTTGGGTCTGTAGTATCAGGGCTTCAGGAAAAGGCAGTAGGACATGGATCTGTTTGGGGGACAGGTCAGACTCCTTGGGCCTTTGGCCTAATCCTGTATGACATTTGTGTCTTTGTACGGTCTCTATGATATAGTTGCAGAGGCTAGCCTGCCTGGAGGGGAATTACAGCTTCTGTGGCTTACCATGTCTCATGGGGAAAGAGAACAGAGGGTACACTGAGTTACCTCAGTATGATAAATAAATGTTTTTAGGTGTTTAATAATTAAGGATGATGACAATGCCACTTGACCTGGAGAAGAGTGTCTTAAGAGCAGGAAGAATATTCCAGTGACTCTCATGTTTAATTTTGGCCATGAAGTTTAAGATATTAAAGTGTTTTGTTAGAATGCATCCTTCTTACTAGTAGAGTATTTCGGTAAACAAGATCTGAGGAAGGTGGTCTTCAAGATGTTTTTGTTATGGGCTGGCTCTAGGCCAGGCCCGGATCTGGGCACTAGGGATTCAGCAGGGGAGTGATGTAAATATCTTTTAAGGGCTTTAACCTATGGTTTGGATGACTGCTGTGTAATACAAATAGCTTCAATGCACAGTATTCATTGAAATTGACCCAGGGGGAGACCTTTACTTAGAAACAAAGGTAATCATTAAAAAATATATCTGAAATTGATTTTTCAGTAAATTGATTATTCTTGTTTTAGCTCACCTTAGCTAATGACCTTTTGTAAAAGACGGAATATGATTGATTGCCAAGTAAGTAAAGGGACTGTGGCTCATGGAAAGAGCATGGACTTTGGAGCCAGAGAAGCCTAATTCACCTGCCAGCTCTGTCACTTTTGAACAGGTCAGCATTTCTGAGCCTTAGTTGTCTTACCTATAAAAGATGAGAATAAGGAAGAATACTATGTACCTAGCAGATTTTTTTGAGGATTGGGTATAAGGTATTTATTATAGGGCTCAGCATATCAGTAGGGTTTAATAAAGAGTAGCTATTATATCATGACCAGAAAAGTTAGGAATACTGCCGGGGGCTGGGTGACAGCAACCCACTTGACTGGCCCTTTTAGAAACTTACGAGAAGTCTTAATTATTTGCTCTAAATAGCTGCAGGAAATGTGACCCCGAGTGACAGAGACACGGCTGATAGGGATGGTAGATATTTTAAAAACAAGTATTAGTGAAATCCAGAGGCATACAAGATTTCAGAGTCCTCTGGGAGAATATGAGACCCTACCGTGAGCTCAGCATTCTTAGTTCTGGATCAGTGCCTCCTCGTTATTACTCATCATCCTGAAGAGAGCATCGTGGCCACCACCCAGTGGACAGTGGGGAGCTGCAGGCTCAGAGAAACTGACTGCTGGCCCAGGGTCTGTTTAGGTGAAGGTTTGTAGTCGTTTCAACTTCCAGGTCATGCCTCTTTGTACTAGATTTTACTTATTATTGCCTGGATTTCCTAAATAATTATTTTGTTCATTTTCTTTTCTTTTTTTTTTGAGAGAGGGTGTGTGTGTGTGTGCATGTGCGTGTGTGCACACGCATGAGTGAGTGGGAAAGGGGCAGAGGGCGAGTGACAGAGAGAATCTTAAGCAGGCCTCACACCTAGTGTGGAGCCTGATCCAGGGCTCAGTCTCATGACTGTGAGATCATGACCTGAGCGGAAGTCAGGAGTCAGGTACTTAACCAACTGAGCCACCCAGCCACCCTGTGCATTTTCTAGTAATTGTCAAATCCTGTATGTCTTTCTTTCCCTTCTTCATTATCTTGTGTTGCTTCAGAATAAAGCATATTTTTTTTACTTAGCAGATACTTAATGATAATAACCAACTGTGTAAATAAGCACTTTACAATCTTATGATGATGTAATTCTCATAACCTTATATGATAGTTATTAGGCCTATTTTATAGATGAAGAAATGTGGCACAGAGAGGTTAAGTAACTTGCTCGAAATTATAACTAGTAAGTGATGGAACTGAGATTCACATGTAGGCACTCTGATTGTCTTTACTATTACGTTGCTATAAGCTTCTCATCTGCTGAATATTTCAAATTGAATGTACTCTTGTCACCAGTATGCATATGAAGAAACAATATTACCAGCACCCAAGAAGCCCCCTTATGTCTTCTGTCATTCTCTCTACCAAGGAGTAACCACTGTCCTGATTCCTAACAATATAGATTAGTTCTGTCTGTTTTTGTACTTTATATAAATGGGATTGTATGATATATGCCTCTATGTCTGGCTTCTTTAGCTCAATGTTATTTTTGCAAGATTAATCAAGTTGTAGACTCTGCATTTTCATTGTGTATGGCGTTCTATTATGTGAATATACCTCAATTTATTTACATATTTTACCATTGATGGACATTTGATTAGCTTCCCAGGTTAGGGCTATAATGAACAGTGCTGCTAGGAACATTCTACTATGTCCTTTGGTGAGCAAATGTACACTATCTATTGGGGATATGCATAAGAGTGGAATTTCTGGGCTGTAGGATATGCATGTGTTAAAGTTTAATAGGTGTTATTAAACAGTTTTCCAAAGTGGCTGTACCAATTCCCATTTCCACTGGAAGTATTTGAGAGTTCTGGTTGCTCTGCGTCCTTGCCAACACTTGGTAGTTTTCGTCTTTTTCATTTTAGCCGTTCTGGTGGGTATGTTTTTTGTTTTTTGTTTTTACTTTTTTTAAAAAAATGTTTTATTTATTTCTGAGAGACAGAGACAGCGTGAACAGGGGAGGGTCAGAGACAGAGGGAGACACAGAATCTGAAACAGGCTCCAGGCTCTGAGCTAGCTGTCAGCACAGAGCCTGACGTGGGGCTCGAACCCACGAACCATGAGATCATGACCTGAGCCGAAGTTGGTTGCTCAACCGACTGAGCCACCCAGGCGCCCCATGGTGGGAATGTTTCGAAAAAAAAATTTTTTTTAACTTCATCCGTGGTAAACCAGATGGCTACTTTATATTTGCCTCTGTTTAGTTTTTAGATTCTGCTCTATTTGTAAATTTGAGTCACAAGCAAATGTCAGAACATTGAAAACAATATCTTTTTGGAGAAGTATTCAAATTAGGCAGGTTAAATAAAAATAATTAGTAATTTATAACTACCACCCCATAAAATTATTTACTTGGAATGGATCTGAGTTTTGCTCCTCATCAAAAAAGCAATCATGTACATTAAGAGAAAGGAGGGACAGTTCATCAGGCATTTAGGTTTTTGCTAAATATCTGGTCTTCAGACTACTCTGGATATTAAATAGTTTCATTATCTTCTGTAAGCTGGGTACCACATTTGCATAGCATTTCATCTTTACTAAAGAAACTAAAATTTGAATTTCACAGCTTTTGTGTTACAAGCTTTGCACCTTTCCAAGGTGTCTTGTGTCTTAAAAAGTAGCATTTAAAAGTAATCATTTCAAAGCGGTGCTGTTGTATGTATCTGACACACAACAGTTTAATGTATGGTTCACAAATAATGAAGTTACCTGCCTTGAAAAATTGATTGAGAGGCATGTCAATGTAGCAGAAAGAACCAGGACTTTGGATTCCAAAAGGTGGCCACACATTTTGACTCTGCCACTTACAAGCTATGTGTTCACCAAGTCTTTCAGCTTCTTTTTTTTTTAAAAATTTTTTTTTTTTTTTTAATGTTTTATTTATTTCTAGGAGAGAGAGAGACAGTGTGAGCAGGGGAGGGTCAGAGAGAGAGGGAGTCACAGACTGAAACAGGCTCCAGGCTCTGAGCTGGCAGTCAGCACAGAGCCCGACGCGGGGCTCGAACCCACGAACCGCGAGATCATGACCTAAGCGAAAGTCGGACGCTTAACCGACTAAGCCACCCAGGCGCCCCATTCTTTCAGCTTCTTGAAGCTCAGTTTCCTTATCTGTAAAATGGGAGACAATAATGCACAATGTGGTTTTGAGTATTAGAAATAATTTATAAAAGTGCCTGGTCCTGAAAAAGTATTCAGTAGTTACTATTACTATTTATCTAGTATTTGAGCAATCTCAAGAGAGATTGCTGTTTTTTTTTTTTTTTTAAGTTTATTTATTTTGAGAGAGATCACATGCAAGTGGGAGAGGGGCAAGAGACAGAGACAGAGAGAGAGAGAGAGAGAGAGAATCCCAAGCAGGCTCTGCACTGTCAGTGTGGAGCCTAGCTCAGGGCTTGAACCCACAAACCGTGAGATCCTTGACCTGATCCGAAATCAAGAGTCAGACGCTTGACTGACTGAGCCACCCAGGCGCCCCTGGTGTGAGTTTCTGAAGATACTTTCCAACATCTTTAAGGTTGTGCCTAACATATCTAAAGAATTAGACTTTTGAGGGGCACCTGGGTGGCTCAGATGGTTAAGCATCCAACTTCAGATGCTCTTTGTATCAGTGCTTAAGGAGAGAAGAGAACAAGGGCTATTCCTATTTATCATTTTTTAAAAAAAATATCAAGGCATACTACAAAGAGGAAACTTCGACCTCAGTATGGGTGAAATAGGAAATAAATACACAGAGTTGGGTCCTTAGTGAATTTACTTATACATAATCTAAGAACATAGCACGATCATATACTGTATTCTTAGAGTGAAAAAAACATCAGAGGTCATTTAGTTACTCTCGCCTAATATAGAACCTGGTTGAATAGTAAATCTGTAAGTATGGCTTCAATCATTGAAAGAAAAAAAAGATTCTTTTCATTGTGGCTCAGTTCTCTACACACACCGGAGCACGTCCTTCCTCCATGATGGCAGGGAAGTAGTCCCTTGACTGCCTTGAAAACCAAGATGGTTTGAGTGGGTGCAGGAGAAAATGTGTGGAATGGGAATGCATGGCTGGAATTCAGGGAACCCTAAACTTGGGGAGTGTGGATAGTGGTGGGGAGCAAGGAAATCCAGTTCACTCAGTATTGTTAAGAGACCTTTTATCGTTGTGTGATGAGGCAGGCACTTGCAACGGATGCTGACTTATCAGTATCAGATACTATAGAACACTGTCCAGTATTTATAAGCAGTAGAATCAGTTAGTATCTATATAATAAAGAGGAAAACAAGTATAAAATAATATAGGGGAGAATTTAGATAAAGGATATGTAGATTGTACCTTCTTGCCATGAAAATGAGGACTTAGATGTATCATAAAATATTTGTTGGATTGACATTGTTTTGTCTACAGAAATGATCATTTTACATATATACTTAATCTTTGTAGTGCATTGGTCACGTGTAGCTTGAATGTCAGCCCATCATTTAACAAAATTAGAACAGTGGTGCACCTGGGTGGCTCAGTCAGTTATGCGTCCAACTCTTGGTTTAGGCTCAGGTCATGATCTCACAGTTTGTGAGTTTGAGCCCTGCATCAGGCTCTGTGCTGTCAGTGCAGAGCCTGCTTGGGATTCTCTCTCTCTCTCTCTCTCTCTCTCTCTCTCTGTCCCTCCCCCACTTGTACTCTCTCTCAAAATAAATAAACTTAAAAAAAGGGGGGGGGTGCCTGGGTGGCTCAGTTGGTTAAGCATTTGACTTCGGCTCAAGTCATGATCTTGTGGTTCATGTTCGAGCCCCGAGTTGGGCTCTGTGCTGACAGCTCAGAGCCAGGAGCCTGCTTCGGTTTCTGTGTCTCCCTCTTTGCCCCTCCTCCACTCATGCTCTGTCTCGTTCTCAAAAATAAATGAACATGAAAAAAATTTAAAAGAAAAATCAGAACATTAATGGTGAGAGGTCAGTATATGTAAGTCTCTAACTTATGGAGTGGTATATTCTCAAATTTTCTTTTTTTAAACATTTTTTTAATGTTTTATTTCTGAGAGAGAAAGAGACAGCGTGAGCAGGGGAGGGTCAGAGAGAGAGGGAGACACAGAATCTGAAACAGGCTCCAGGCTCTGAGCTAGCTGTCAGGACAGAGCCCAATGCGGGGCTCGAACCCACGAACCATGAGATCATGACCTGAGCCAAAGTCGGACACTTAACCGACTGAGCCACCCAGGAGCCCCTCAAATTTTATTTTTAAGTCTGGAATTTGGAGTGTGTAGGTTAGAAGAAATAGTATATTAAGTGTTGAATAGGTTCCTAAGTTAGGCGACAAAACCCATAGTGGGTTAACTACATATAACATGAGCTCAGTAGTTGGAATTTTGAGTCTTGGTTGTTAGGGAACCATTTGAAGGAGGAGTGGAGTTGAAACAGAAGAAGAAAAAAGTTTTTTCTCTACCAATCCTTGGAGTAAGATCTTTTAGGTCATTGAGATCATTGTATCTCAGCAAGGACTTTTTATAGTTGTGGTTTAGGAGTGTGACCAGCATTTAGTCAGCAGGCTAGAGGTACTAAGATCTTGCAGTGTGCAGAATCTTCTCACACAAAGAAGCATTGTCCTATGTCCTTTTTGAATTTTGAGTATTTGTCAATATTTGTCAGATGAGTTGCCCATTTATATAAACATAGAGTCTAACTCTTGTAATAAACACAAAGTATTGTATAGCTTTAAACTACAGTGAATGTTCTAGACTGCACCTACCATGGGGGAGGATTTTTTAAAAATGTTTATTCATTTTTGAGAGAGAGAGAGAGAGACAGAGACAGAGCGTGAGCTGGGGAGGGGCAGAGAGAGAGGGAGACACAGAATCAAACGAAGCAGGCTCCAGGCTCTGAGCTGTCAGCACAGAGCCATACGTGAGATCCGCGAGATCATGATCTGAACTGAAGTAGGATGCTTAATTAACTGGGCCAACAGGTACCCGGGGAAGGTCATTTTGAACTTTACCAAGTGTTTGTCATTATTTTAGAAAAATGTCACTCTTGGCAGTGCTGCTCATGGAATTGAGTCTGTCAGGGTTGAGAATCACTAACTTAAGACTAAATTCTGAAACTGCTGAAGTTTGCTCTTGATACACTCTCTTCTCTTCTCCCACCTCCTCATGTACCTCATTGCCCCAGTTCTGCCCTCAGCTCTCCAGTACCATAACCCCCTCCCAAGCCTGCATGCCCTCCTCCGCTCACTTTCACACCAAAATTCCCAATTCTTTAGGATACATGATTTCAGCTAAGTCAGGGAGGAATGTAGGCAACATATTTTAGAGAAGGAATACTACTCTAATTAGACCAATTCTAATTCAGTAAATGTCCCACAGGTCAGCTTCCCTAAATTCCTCTTACTTTTTTAGCGTTTGGAGCCACAAATACTCTGGAAGTTTCCAGTTTGTTTCTGATTTTCCAGAAATGGTTTCCATGGCAGTGGGGGAAGAGCAGGGCTCTGGACAGCTGTTTGTGGTATGTAGGTCTTTGGAGAGTTGGGGAGTTCCAAAATGTAGAAAATCCAGATAAGGACATGCTAAGCTTGTTGAAGCAGAGTGCCTCCAGCTCTTTGGTCTAGTGCTTTCCTAGGCAGAGCTGAAAACATGCATTTCTCTTAGAATTCTAAGAGAAATCTGTTTTCTTTTTCTTTTCCTCTTTCCTTCTTTCTCTCTTTTTGAAATCTGTGTGTTTTTTAAATTCATGTTAAAGAAAGGACTGCAGTTTAGGAATGCATTTCATGGGGCGCCTGGGTGGCTTAGTTGGTTAAGCGTCCGACTTTCGCTTGGGTCGTGATCTCATGGTTGGTGGGTTCGAGCCCCGCGTCGGGCTCTGTGCTGACTGCCAGCTCAGAGCCTGGAGCCTGTTTCAGTCTGTGACTCCCTCTCTCTCTGACCCTCCCCTGCTCACGCTGTCTCTCTCTCTTCTAGAAATAAATAAAACATTAAAAAAAAAAAAAAGGAATGCATTTCATTTGAGAAACTGTCTTTTTTTTTTTTAATATTTTTATTTTTTTATTTCTAGGAGAGAGAGAGAGACAGCATGAGCAGGGGAGGGTCAGAGAGAGAGGGAGATACAGACTCTGAAATAGGCTCCAGGCTCTGAGCTGGCAGTCAGCACAGAGCCCGATGCGGGGCTCGAACCCACGAACCGTGAGATCATGACCTAAGCGAAAGTCGGATGCCCAACCGACCAAGCCACCCAGGCGCCCCTTGAGAAACTGTCTTAACTGGAGTTAATGTGAAGTTAGAGGCCTGGCAATGTATTTTTTTCTTGATGTCAGTAGAATCCAACCGCAAGTTGACTTCCAGCTCTTTAGTCCTCTGAGCCCACAGAAGTTTTTGCTCTCTTTGAGGAAGATTTGCTGCAAGATAGTTGCGTGGTCAGGTGCAGGTGCTGTTTCATTCAGTCTTTTCTCAGATAGGGAGTCTAGCCTTCCCCTCAGCTAACCCCGGGCCCTGGGCTACCTTTGAGGACTCTGTTTCTGAGACCATTTATCCATTAATTCTGTCATGAAACTTGTATTGACCACTTGAATTATTTGCCAAGCACCAGCAACTCCAAAAAGAGAGACAAGCCTCCCTTTCAGGGACTCAACTGCATCCAGCAAAAAACAGTCCTGTAAACAATAAGCTCAGCAAGGCATATTAAGTATCTGTGGAGCCTGGGGCAGTCGGGGGTCAGGGGGCAGAAAGATGATGTCAGGCAGAGGGAGCTGCATGAACAACGGTACCGGTACCGAGCTGAGAAACAGTAGGGTGCCTTTAGGGGACTGCCTATGGTTCTGTGTCACTGGAATGTAGGGTTTGAGGGTGGAACATAGCTAGAGATGATATTGGAAAGATGGAGGCTAGGTCTTAGATGCCTATATACTACACCAACGCATCTGGGTAGGGCTCAGCTGCTTCTCTGTTGCCATTGATCCGGGTCCAAGGCAGCAAACTTCTCCAGACTGCTGCACCTCTGTTGACTTTGTTAAAAGTCAGAGACATGGTATAGTGTAGTTGAGGCTGCAGGTTCGTGAGCCATACTGCTCGATTTTGATTCCTAGCTTGCTGTGATCTTGGGCAAGTTATTTAACCTTTCTATGCTTCAGTTCTCTCTTCTGTCAAGTGGAGATAATAGCAGTCCTTTATATCATGGGGCCGTTGAGGGAAATCAGTGAATTAAAAATGTAGAACAAAGTGCTTATTAGGACAGTGCCTGGAATAAAGTAAGTAATCACTAAATATTAGCTATTATTTTAAAAATAATTTTTACTCTCAGAGAAATACCCTTCTTTTTCATTTTTCCTGATGTGTGTGTGTGTGTGTGTCTATATATATAAATGCTGCTAGACAGAGTTTATTTAAAAAATTAAAAAAATTTTTTTTTTTTTTAATTTCTGAGAGAGAGAGAGAGAGAGACCGTGTGAGCAGGGAGAGAGAAAGGGGAACAGAGAGAAAGGGAAGCACAGAATCCGAAACGGGCTCCAGGCTCTGAGCTGTCAGCACAGAGCCCGACATGGAGCTCGAACCCACGAACCATGAGATCATGACCTGAGCCGAAGTCGGATGCTTAACCAACTGAGCCACCCAGGTGCCCCTAAAAAAATTTTTTTTAAGTAGGCTTCATGTCCAGCACAGGGCTTGAACTTACAACTGTGTGATTATGACTGTGAGATCAACACCTGAGCTGAAGTGAAATCAAGATCAGTCACTTGGGCACCTGGGTGGCTCAGTTGTTTAAGCATCTGACTCTTGGTTTTGGCTCAGGTCTTGATCTTATGGTTCGTGAGTCGGAACCCCTTGCAGGCTACACACTGACAGTGTGGAGCCTGCTTGGGATTCTGTCTCTCCCTCTCTCTCTGCCCCTGCCCCACTCGCTTACTCTCTTTCTCTCTCTCAAAATAAATAATCTTAAAATTAAGAAAGAAAAAGAGTCAGTCACTTAACTGACTGAGCCACCCAGGTGCCCCTTCTAGACAGAGCTTTTAGAATATACTCTCTCTCTCTCCTTTAAAAAAAAAAACCTTGCACTTTCTTTCTGCTTGTCTCTAATGGGAAGGGTGTGCCTTCTACCTCAACTTCACAGATAAGTTTATTTCCGTGTTTACATATGACACTCTTAAACCTGGTTTAACATGTCTAGTTAGTCAGAGTATTATAGTTGGCTTACAGTGTGTGATAGAATATGGTTGGATTGTTGGGTATACCCTTTAGCTCATTCCATCTCTTTGGCAATTATCATTTATTCACTTTGTATTGTAATCAGTAAAATTTAATTGAGCATTCTTGTCCTAGACTTTGTGCCAGACACAGATGGAAATGACACAAATTTAGCTCTAGAGGAGCACATAGTCCTTCCTAGGTCTAGAGACCTTACTTTTTTTTTGTTTTTTTAATTATTTAATGTTTATTTTTTGAGAGAGAGAGGGAGGAAGGGAGGGAAAGAGAGAAAGAGAAAACACGAGTGGGGAAGGGGCAGAGAGGGAAACACAGAATCTGAAGCTGGCTCCATACTGTCAGCACAGAGAGCCTGATGTGGGGCTCTAACCCATGAACCATGAGATCATGACTTTAGCTGAAGTTGGACACTCAAACCCACTGAGTCACCCAGGTGCCTTAGGAACTTTTTTTTTTTTTTAATGTTTTATTTGTTTTTGAGAGACAGAGAGAGAGAGAGAGAGAGAGTCAGACAGACAGACAATCCCAAGCAGGCTCCAGGCTCCAAGTTGTCAGCACAGAGCCCAACACAGGTCTCAAACCCATAAACTGTGAGATCATGACCCGAGTTGAGTTGGACGCCCAACAGACTGAGCCACTCAGGCACACCATCCCCCCGCCCCGTCCCAAGACCTTTTTTGATTTTTGAACCTATTTACACCTGTTAATATGCTATCTTAGGTATTTGTTCATTGAATAATCTCTTCAGGGAAAACTATTCAGGGGTTTGCCAGGGCTTTTCTTTCACCATCAGAAGTGAAAGATAGCTCATTTTGAGCAGTCTGTGCCTCTTTTTTTTTTTTTTTTTTAATGTTTTATTTATTTCTGAGAGAGAGACACAGCGTGAATAGGGGAGGGTCAGAGAGAGAGGGAGACACAGAATCCGAAACAGGCTCCAGGCTCTGAGCTAGCTGTCAGCACAGAGCCTGACACGGGGGTCGAACCTAAGAACCGTGAGATCATGACCTGAGCTGAAGTCGGACCCTGAACTGACTGAGCCACTCAGGCACCCTGAGAAGTCTGTGCCTCTTAAAATAGGCATACATGTTGGTCAAAATTATGACCAATTCTACTAAAAAATTAAGAACAGCCTTGTGTATGGAGTCTTTTTCCCTCAGTTTCCTCTTTGAGCAATTTTCAAAGCTCAGATAACTTATATGCCACACTTCTCTAAATAATTGTTTGAGCCTATACCATGAAGAAATCTCTGTCCACATTTCAGTAGTGAATAACCAACAATACCTGTTAGTAGAATAGGCCTCTTCTGAGCATTAGCAGTTTCACTTTGGTTAATCCAGGAGTCTGTGTGTAAGTCTTAAAATTAGAAATGTAATATTCAGATTTCATTAATTCTAAGACTTGGGACATGAGGTATAATATCTTCAAGACTGGTATAGGGGAAAGAATCTGGGATCCAATCACTATGGAAACTGAATGGTTAAAGAATTGAGAGGGAAGAGGACAGCTGTCTCTGAGTTACAGTTGATGAGGGCCCCCCACTATCTGAGTTCTAATTCTAGAATGACCCATAAAAGGGTATGTAGAAAAGGCATTGGATAAGAAATTGCAGCCATAATTCCAGGTGGTAGTCAAATATGTTAACAGTCAATTAGATGAGGAGTCCATTTGTTTTTTTTTTTTTTTTAAATATTTTTATTTATTTCTAGGAGAGAGAGAGAGAGACAGCGTGAGCAGGGGAGGGTCAGAGAGAGAGGGAGACACAGACTCTGAAACAGGCTCCAGGCTCTGAGCTGGCAGTCAGCACAGAGCCCGATGTGGGGCTCGAACCCACGAACCGCGAGTTCATGACCTAAGCGAAAGTCGGACGCTTAACCGACTAAGCCACCCAGGTGCCCCATGAGGAGTCCATTTGTAACATGCCTTACATGCCTGGATCCTTGCTAGTGGGCCAGATTGCAAGTATTCAGTTCTAGAAGACTGGCTTGGGTCACCTGGCTGGCTTAGTCAGTAGAGCGTGCAACTCTTGGTCTTGGGGTTGTGAGTTTGAGCCTCAAGTTGGGTGTAGAGATTACTTTAAAAAAATAAAACCTTTAAAAAAGAAGAAGAAGATGAAGAAGACTGGCTCAAACCAGACAGGGTATTAGGGCTTCAGCTAAACAGGCTAGGTTTTAGCAAGGTTTCATGCTTAAGAAAGGGAATTAGAATGTTCATTAGGGCAACTGTTGAGCATTAAGGAAAGAGAGCTCTCTAGAATCTCCAGAATATTTTTTTAACATTTTATTTATTTCTGAGAGAGAGAGGCAACGTGAGCAGAGGACGGTCAGAGAGAGGGAGACACAGAATCTGAAACAGGCTCCAGGCTCTGAACTGTCAGCACAGAGCCCGATGCAGGGCTTGAACCCACGAATCATGAGATCATGACCTGAGCCGAAGTCAGCTGCCCAACCGACTGAGCCACCCAGGTGCCCCTAGAATCTCCAGAATATTAACTGGCCTAGTATTGGGATGGGAAGGTGGGGTAAATGGAAGGGCCTCAAGTCATCAACTACATAGGTACCCTTGGTGTGTGGAATTTTGTATAATTGGTTACAATTATTGAGAGTGTAAATATCATGTCTAGGGGGGAAATTTGGCAGTATCTGTCAAAATGTAGACTGTATAATTCCACTTTTATGAATTCATCCTACAGAAGGAATCAAACCAAGTGAGAAAAGCCTATAATGCTATTTAATGAGATAAATGTAAAAAAGTAATCAGTAGGGACTTATTAAATAAATTATAATGCTCCATACAGAGGTGTTGCTTATAGCTTATGCTCCAATTCTTTTTTAAAAAAAAAAATTTTTTTTTTATGTTTTATTTATTTCTAGGAGAGAGAGAGCATGAGCAGGGGAGGGTCAGAGAGAGAGGGAGTCACAGACTGAAACAGGCTCCAGGCTCCGAGCTGGCAGTCAGCACAGAGCCTGACGCGGGGCTCGAACCCACGAACCGCGAGATCATGACCTAAGTGAAAGTCAGACGCTTAACCAACTAAGCCACCCAGGTGCCCCACTTATGCTCCAATTCTTAAAAAGTATTTAAGAATTTGACTGTGTAAAATGCCCAAGATACATTGTTCATTAAAAATAAAATATTTCTATTTTATACATCTATCTATCTATCTTGCAGCCATAATTCCATGTGGTGCTCAAATACATTAACAGCCAATTACATGTCCATATGTAACATGCCTTACATGCCTGGATCCTTGCTAGTGGGCCAGATTGCAAGTATCTAGTCCTAGAAGAAGACTGGCTTGGGTCACCTGACTGACTCAGTCAGTAGATATACATATTTCAATATATATAATTCTGTATGTTAGAAACTTATTTTTTCCTTTTATACCTTTTCCTTTTTTTCCTTTATATTTTTTATATTTCAATTTTTTTATGATAGGCACATCACTATGAAGATGATTTATCTATTACCATTTATCATACTATTTTGAGAGGGCACATTTGTGCACATCTGGTCATATGTGTTTTTGGTAATTCACATCATGGTTGCCTTTTGGGGAGTATATAATACCAATGAGATCTAGTAGAAAAGGGATATTCTAATAATATGGGAGTATCTTATTATACTAGCCCTTTCTCAGATAACAATTATGAACTCTGGACAGTATATTAAAAAAAAGCAACAGCTATTTGAAGACATTGGAAAGTGACCAAATCGGGCAGAAATTGACAGAAAACTTGAAAAATGGGAGTGGTTCTGGGTAGGTTTGTCATACAACTTTTTTGCCTGAGGATACTCCCTAGTTTGCATGGTGGGTGGTGGCTAGAATGCACGCAAAAATCTACAGTTTTACTAGCTTGGGGAGCTAGAGCATGGAGTTCAGGACTATAAGAGGGCTGGAAAATGAGGGGATAAATCTCAGAGAAGAGAAAGCAACAGAAGAGGGAGCCCTAAAATCTGCTTTTAAATTCTGTCCAAATCATGCATGGGGAAGGGTTTCATGGAGCCTAGAAAAGGCTAGTCAGGAAGCTGAAAGAATTGAACTGAGATTTAGCTCCTGTCTCTTGTGGGGGTGACAGAGTTTAGAGTATGAATCTAGACAAGTAAGTTTCCCAGTAGAACAAAATTCATTTTTCAGAGGAAGATTGACAGAATTTAGAATCTCAATAATGTCCAGTATACAATAATAAATGACTAGATGTGCAATGAAGAAAATGTGACTCATTGTTGAGAAAATCAGTCAATAGAAATGGACCTCAAGATGACTCAGATGTTGAAATTATCAGACAAGGACATTAAAACAAACATGGTAATAATAAGTGAACAGATGGAGAATCTCAGTAGAGAAGTGGGAACTATAAAAAGAACCAAATGTAAAATCTAGAACTTAAAAGTACAAAACCTGAAATGAAAAATGTATTGGATGTGCTTAACAGCAGATTGGAGATGGCTAAAGAAAGGATCAGTGAACTTGAAAATAGAGTGACAGGAATTATCCACTTTGAAGAGAAAAAAGATTGAAAAACAAAAACAGAGCCTCAGGGACTGTGGGACAATATTAATATGTATGTATTTGGAGTCCTAGAAGGCAAGGAGAGAGAAGACATGTGGCAGATTGTATTTTCCAAAGACGGCTGCACCAGCATCTATCATCATACGTGTTCTTTTCTTGGCCAATAGAATCGGGTTGGAAGTGACATCTAAGCTACACAGAGCAACCACATGTAGGTGCTCCAGTTAACAGTCCTGGCTGAGCCTGGTCTTTGAGACATTCCAACCCAGGAGACAACCATGTGAGTGAAGAAGCCACTCACTCTAGGTGATCCCAGCTCCCAGCCATTCATGGCATACCAGATGAAGCCCCAGAATTCATGAATCAGAGTAAAGCTCTCCCAGTTATCCCTTGAATGAATTTCTGATGCATAAAATCTGTGAGCTTAATGAGATGCTTACTGTTTTATGGCACTAGCTTTGGAGTGATTTGTTATCCTGCAGTAGATAATTAAAACAAGACAAAAACATTTGAAGAAATAATGGCTGACAAGTAAACCAAAGACAACCCAATTGAAAAACAAGCAAAGGATCTGAATAGACATTTCTTTAAGGAGTATGCCTAAATGGACACAAACACAGGAGATATTAAACATTATCAGCCATCAAGGAAATGCAGATCAAAATCACAGTGGCTGCAAGGATGACTGTAATTAAAAAGATAATTACGGTGTTGGTGAAGATATGGAGAAATAATAACAAATGTTGGTGAAGATGTGGAGTTCCAATTGTGGAACTCTCAAACACTGCTGGTAGGGCTGTAAAATGGTGGAGCCACTTTGGAAAACAGTCTGGCAGTTCCTCAAAAAGTATCAGTTGCCATTTTACACAGCAGTTCTGCTCCTACTTGTATACCCAACAAAGTAAATGCTCACATAAGAGCTTGTACTTGCATGTTCATAGTGGTATTATTAATACTATCTCAAAAGTGGAAACAACCCAAATGTCCACCAACTGATAAATGATAAACAAAATGTGGTATATCTGTATAATGGAATATTTTTGACCATAAAGAGGAAAGAAGTGCTGATTCCTGTTACAGCATGGATGAATCTTAAAAATATGCTAAATGAAAGAAGCTAGTCATAAGAGACCACATATTATGTAATTCCATTTATGTTAAGTATCCAGAATAGGCAAATCTATTGAGACAGAAAATAGAATAATGGTTACCAGGTTAGGGGGAGTAAGGAGGGTGGGGATGATAGCTGAAGAGTCAAGGTTTGGAAGAGGGTAATGAAAGTGTTCTAAAATTGATTAAGCTTATGGTTGCACAACTCTGAGTATACTAAAAACCATTCAGTTGTACATATAATTTTTTTAATGTTTATTTTTGAGAGGGGGGAGAAGCAGAGAGAGAGGGAGACACAGAATCTGAAGCAGACCCCACGCTCTGACCTGTCAGCACAGAACATGATGTGAGGCTCAAACCCACAAGCTGTGAGATCATGACCTGAGCCGAAGTCAGACACTTAACCGTCTGAGCCACCCAAGTGCACCCATTCAGTTGTACATTTTACATGAATGTGTCTATGATATGTGAATTCTATTTCGATAGAGCTGTGATTAAAAAAGAAATAGTGGCTAAACGTTTCAAGTTTGGTGAAAAACAGATTTATAGAATCCAAGAAGCTCAGTCAGTTCAAAGTAGGATAGATAAAAAGAAAGCTACTCGAGGCACATCACAGTCATATTGCTAAAAACTAAAGATAAAGAGAAAAATGAGAGCAGCCAGAGGAAAATGACTTCTCACATAGAGGAGAACAGCGATATCGATTAATGGCTGACTTCTCATCAATAACAACAGAGGCAAGAATACAATGGGCTGATACCTTTAAAATGCGGAAAGAAGTTCTCAACCTAAAATTCCATATCCAGCTTAAATGTTTTTTAAAATGGAAAGTAAAATAAAGACATTTTTAGACAAATGGAAACAGAGTCCTAGTAGCACTATAAGAGATACTGAAGAAAGTTCTTCAGATTGAAGAGAAATGATGCCAGATGAAAATTTGGATCTTTAGGAAAGAGTCAAGAACACTCGAAATGTAGATGTAAAAGAGTCTATTTATAAAAATTATATATATTTTTTATTCTCAATTTCTATAATAAGGCTGTGGGTCTTGTGGGTCTATCACATATGTATGGTCATCCTCCCGTATCCACGGTTTTGCTTTCCATGGTTTCAGCTACCTGTGGTCAACTGCAGTCCATAAGCAGATGATTCTCCTTTTGACATATCATTAGAAGGTCAGTAGTAGCCTGATGCTGTGTCTTAGTACCTACGTCAGTCACCTCACTTCAGCTTATCATGTAGGCATTTTATCATTTTATATCATCACAAGAAGAAGAGTGAGTAAAGTAAAATGAGCGATTTTGAGAGAAACCACATTCACATAATTTTTATTGCAGCATATTAGAATTGTTCTGTTTTGTTATTAGATATTGTTAATCTCTTATTTGCCTAATTTATAAATTAAACTTTGTCATAATTCTGTTTTAATAAGAAAAGAAACATAGTATATATAGGATTCAGTACTGCAATTTCAGACATCCACTCGGGGTATTGGGACATATCCCTCATGGATAAAAGGGGACTATTATATATGTAATATGTGTGACAATTATGGTCCACAGGTGAATGACAGTAAATGAACTATTTTGTTGCAAAGGTTTCTAAATTTTTATTTGAAGTAGTACAATATTAACTGTAAATAGATTGTGATAAGTTTACATTTTGTATTCCCAGAGTAGTCACACTCACACCGGTAAGGAGGTTTAGCTAAAAAACTCATAAAATAATTATAATGAAATACTAAAAGTAATTAGGTTAACCTAAAAAGAAGGCAGGAAAGAGTAATAGAGGAACAAAAACCAGATGAAACATTGAATGCTAAACCAAAATCAACCAATCTCAATAATTACATTAAGTGTAAATGGATTGACCACTCCAAAGTAATGGCAGAGGTTGTCAGACTAGACAAAAAAGGGGTAGACACAAATAGATTGAAAGTGAGAGGATGAAAAAAGGCACACCGTGTGAACAGTAAGCACAGGAATGCTGGAGTGGATATTATCATCAGACAAAATAGACTTCAAGACAAAGATTACTGCTAGAGATAAGAGGGTGCCTGAGTGGCTCAGTGGGTTGCGCGTCCAACTCTGGATTTTGGCACAGGTCATGATCCCAAGGTTGTGGAATTGAGCCCTGCATCAGGCTCCACGCTGAATGCGGAGCCTGCTTAAGATCTCTCCCTCTCCACTCCCCCACCTATCCCCCTCTTGCCCTCCCCCTACTCAATCTCTCTCTCTCAAAAACTGCGGAGATAAACATTTCATAGTAAAAGAATAATTTCATCAGGAAGACAGTGGCTCAGTTAAGTGTGGCTTAATCAAATGTGGCTGAAATCAAGTGGCTCTTGATTTCAGCTTAGGTCATGATCTACATGGTTCATGAGATTGAGCCCTGTATCGACTTGGAGTCTGCTTGGGATTCACTCCTTTGTCTCTCTCTCTCTCTCTCTCTCTCTCAAAATAAGTAAACTTAGAAAAGACACAATCATTAATGCATATGAACCTAATAAAATAGCTTCAATACACATGAAGTAAAACCAAACAAAAGCCAACAAAAGCAAATCCACAATTACAGTAGGGTGTTTTCAATACTCCCTCCTCAGGGTTGATAGAAAAACTTGCAGAACATCAGTAAAGATATAGAAGATCTGAATAACATTATGCATTGCCTTGCCTAATTGACATTAATAGAACACTACATGTAACAACTAGAGAACAACATTCTTTTCAAGTGCACAGGGAATGTTTTAAAAAATAGACCGTACATTAAACTATAACATTTCTCAACGAGTTTCAAAATATTGAAAACTTATATAGTATATTCCCTGACTACAGTGGAATAAGTTAACAAGATGACTAAAAAGCCCCGCACATTTGGACTATTTAAAATACATTTCTAAATAACACATGGTCAAAGAAAACATTTTATGAAAGAGATTAGATAATGTTAGCTAGCTGGCAATGAAAATTCAACATATCAAAACTCATAGGATATAGCAAATAAAGTGAGTGCTGGGAAATATGTAGGTTTAAATGCTTATATTAGGGAAAAGTTTAAAAATCAGTGATTGAGGTTTTCAACTTAAAATGCTAGAGAAAGATGAACATAATAAACCCAAGTAGTAGAATAAAGGAAAAATCACTGACATTGAATATAGGACAAAAATAGAGAAAATTAATGATGACAAGAGTTTTTTTTTAAAGATCAATAAAATTAACCTTTAGTGAAACTGATCAAGAAAAAAAATCATAAATACTATCAAGGGTGAAAGAGGGGATATAGATAGATCTTACAGATGTTAAAAGGTAGTAAGTGATTATCAATATCTATTGTCAAAAAACTCAACAACCTAGTTGAAGTGCACATAAGTATTTGAAAAACAGAACAGTAGAATTGACTATGAAATAGAATATCTGAATAGCCCCATGTCTATTAAAAAATTGCATTTGTTATCAAAACTCTATTTTATAAAGAAAACTCCGGGTCCAGATAGTTTTATTGATAATTTCTGTTGAACACTTGAATAAGAAATAGTACCCATTTAACACAAATTATTTTTGGGAGATAGAGAAGGAAAACACTTCCCATCTTGTTTAATATGTCTATCATAATCTTGGTAACAGAAACCTGACAAAGATTTTGCAGACGTTGCATTGCAGACGATGTGGATGTCGATGTAGAACTCCTATGGTTTCTTAAAAAAAAAAAAAAAAAGTTAACAGAACTAATAAATGAGTTTAGCAAGGTTGCAACATACAGGAACATATAAACATCAGTTTTCATAGAGATTGGAAATGAAGAAGTAAGGGGCGCCCGGGTGGCTTAGTAGGTTAAGCGTCCGACTTTCGCTTAGGTCATGATCTCGCAGTTCGTGGGTTCGAGCCCCGTGACGGGCTCTGTGCTGACTGCCAGCTCAGAGCCTGGAGCCTGTTTCAGTCTGTGACTCCCTCTCTCTGACCCTCCCCTGCTCACGCTGTCTCTCTCTCTCTCCTAGAAAGGAATAAAAGATTAAAAAAAAAATTGTAAAAAAGTGAAGAAGTAAAACTATTTACAGATACAATTGTTTACATAGAAAATCCTAAAAAACCTACCAAACAACCACTAGAGCTAGTAATTGAATTTAGTAAGGTTGTAGAATACAAAGTCAATATCGTGACACCTGGCTGGTGCAGTTGGAGGAATGTGGGACTCTTGGTCTTGAGGTTGTAAGTTTGAGTTCCATGCTGGGTATAGAGACTACTTAAAAATTTAAAAAAACCCAAAATCCATATGAAAATAACACTTTTACTTCTATCTTCTAGCAGCAAACAGCTACTAGAAGTTTCCTTTTTAATAGTTTCAAAAATATATAATATAAATTGAAAAAAGTTATAAAAAGATGTAAACTATAAAATGTTGCCTAGAGAAGTTAAAGAAGACGCGAATAAATGTGACATACCTTGACTATATACTGTCTTCAAGGATACATTGACTTATCCTTGTGAATATGTCAGGCCTTCCTCAGTTGAGGTATGCAGTTCCAATCAGAATTTCAACAGGTGCTTTTTTCCCCCCTTCTACAAAAATTGTCAGGCTGATTTAAAAATTTGTATGGAAATGTAAAGTACTTAGGATGATCAAAATAATCTTGGGGAAAAAAAGCGAAATGAGATTTATACTTTTTTCAGACTTAAAATGAAACTACTGTAATAAGGCCAGTGTGGTATTGGCATAAGGATAAGTAGACCAGTGAAACAAAATAGAAAGTTCAGAAATAAACTACTGTAGGGGTACTTGGGTGGCTCAGTTGGTTAAGCATCCGGCTGTTGAGTTTAGCTCAGGTTCCTGAGTTCGAGCTCCATGTTGGACTCTGCGCTGAGAGCATGGAGCCTGCTTGGTATTCTCTCTCTCACTCACCTCACTCACTCACTCAATCTAAACAAACAAACAAACAAACAAATAAACTACTGTATATAAATTGCACCTTAAATAACACAAAACAATTTAAAAATCCAATACTGGAAACAAAATTCCAGGAGAATTTTCTTCTAAGAAAAGCATGTATTTGCTCATGTAGAAATTTTGTGAGTAAAACCTATTAGGACAAACTTCTAAGATTGAAAGGCATATTTCATCACATGATCCAGGATGGAATAATGTTAGCTACTTTAATGATTGAGATATTTTGTTTAGATAATTTAGGGGTCCTGTATTTAAGTCCACAGCTTGATGTGTTACATTTTTGCTAAAAGTCATGCCTATGGTGTGGCTGAGCAGTGAAAATGCTTTGATACGGATTTGCTTAGGAAGCTTAGAAACCAAGACCCGGGCTGTGATCACCTTAGTGGAAAAAAATAGTGAAGGAAGCAAAACAAGTATTTGCAGACATATTTACTTTTGTGGAGTTTCAATTTCTTTGGGACCTGAAGCAGACTGATTATTGCAACTTATTGGCTGTATCATCAGCAATCAAAGTACTGAATTACAGGGTCTAGGGTAGTGGGAAAGTTGAACGAATGCTGGGTTAAGTCTCGTTTCTGTCATTTATTTAGTCCCAGGTTTACCACTGGCTAGCTGTGACTCTTGGGCAAGTCATTTAACTTTCTGGCCATTTGCAAATTATAGATTTGAACTGAATATTCCTTCTACTCTGAAATTCTGTGAATCTAAAAATCTAAGAATCCTTACTTCCTAACATTGTGGTACATTTTCACAAAGATATCTGAGAGTCTTTCTCTGTTGTCTCTTTGGCAGATTGCAATCCTCTGGCAGAAATGAAACCTGATCAAAATCTGTTTTTCCAGCTTGATTTCATCTTAGCTTCTATGCTCTGTAACAGTAACAGATGGCCAGAAAATGTTTCCCCACATACTTGAAGTGGAATAGCAGGCTTCCATTAGCCTTTTCAGCAACCCTGGAATCAGAGATATCATCCTCAATTAGGAACACAGATGCTGAATGAAGTGGTTTCAGATCAGATATCAGATCTGGTTACCTTGGTTGAGCAAACCTCGCCAGTCCTTCTCCACAACTGGCCCCATGGATTACCTTTTTACCTATTCTTTGTTATTACTGTAAAATGCAGTCAAAATCTGTTGAGGAATTCTTGCTGCCTTTTTTGAGAAGCTAATAAGTTGATAGTCCACTTTTTGTTGAATCCTAAAAGTAAATTGATAAATGTATTATTGTTCCTAGGGGAGAACAGCCATGGTGGTCCAGCAAACCTGCATGTAATCTCTGTAGAGAGATTCTCTACTCTGATAGCCAAACTTATATAATGAAAGGAAATTTTTCCTCTTGCTTATTCTTCTGTACCCTACTTGGAAATATGATCACTTTTCATCCGGGACCTCATCTACTTTGAGGTCGGAAGACCGGTTCTTCGGGGATTTGTGTTTGTCCAGTTGTTCCTCTGTGTTGGTGCTATTGATGAGGGCCGTATGCCAAGAGGCTGATGACTAGTCCTCACTGAGGTTAGTCTCTAGTCGTGGCTGCCTGGTGTTCACACACTTGTAGTTGTTTCCAAGATAAGTCCACCTGGTTACTATCAGGTAGCAGGGTTCTTTTACCTCTACAGAACTGCCCTGAGAAGTCAGTGCTGTCATTTGCCAGATGACATGGCTACAGAGTTCATAGAATTCTGGTGATTACCACCTGTAGGCTTGTTGTTTTCAATTGGTTGGTCTTGCCTTTACAAGCTTGATTTTGGCTAGATTAATTGATAATTTTGTTCCCTATCCTCGGTTCTCTTGTGACCCAGTAGTACTAGAGGGACAAAGGATGAAAATCTATTCTTGGAGCCAGAGTGGGGACTCTGGAAAGGCTTTCTGGGGAATAGTAATTTGATTTTAACCTTGTTCAGATTTCAATTTGTAGACACCTGGATGGAAAGGATAGAAATAGGCATACTAGGAATGGAGGATGATACATTGAGATAGAAAGAGATCAGAGCAGTTGTCTCTTGAAGAAAGCTTGAACCCTAGGATTATAATCTAGGCCTCCTAAATCTATTTTTTAAAAGATAATAATGTAATCCTTTTTTAAAGGCAGCAGTGGAGTCCAGAAATAATAATTAGTATTTATTTATTGAGCATTTAACAAATGCTAGATATTTAGTGTATGTTAGTTAGCTCTGTTAATCCCACCAGTCCTGTGAAGTTGAACAGTTTGCCTAAAGTCACAGCATTAGTGAGAGAGCCAGACTTTGAGCCCAAGTCTAATTCTAAAGCCTGTACTCTTAAACACTAAGCCATGATAAGAATAGAATTTGAACATTCTTTGTTCTTGAAGAATGGATTTATGCATCTCTTTTCCATTGGAAACCTCTTGTTTTCCCTTCCTTGAATCCCTTTAGCTGATTAACTGAAAACGCAAACCATTTTCAAACTTTAGAGAACAGAAAAATCACCCTGAGTTTGTAAAATGCCGATTCCTTACTCCCCTCCCCATTGTGATTCAGCATATTGGAGTGTAGCCCAATAACCTACATGCTAAAATAAACATATACACCAAGGTGATTCTACCCATGTGATCACAGGACCATAGTTTGAGACACATTGCCCTAAATGCTGGCAAGGTTAGGATGAAATGTAACACAGTCTCGTACTTTTTTATTCATGGCTGGAAAAATGACATGTATTTTATATGGAGCTGGAAATAGAGTTAGATTTTGCATAGAACACAATGTAGAAGTTAGGTACAGGGTGCCTATTTAGTAGAATCACTTGGAGAATGTCAGTGCTAGCATGTGTGTAACTTATTGCTGACTGTGTTTGTTTCATTTTATTCAAAGTATGTTTCTCCTATTTTTCAGAGAGGTTTTTATCATAAGGAAAATAGCGTGTCTAAGTGACTCTCAGCCTTTTCTCTCCTGCAATATTGAAGGTGTCCTTACTTCCATCTCTGACAGTGTCTCATACCTACCATGATTCTCTGTTGAGGCAGGAAAGTGGGGTCTTATCCCAATCTGTGGGGAGAAGAGGACACATACAGTTACAGTCTTTAAAACTAATATTTTGGGGCGCCTGGGTGGCTCAGTCGGCTCGGCGTCTGACTTTAGCTCAAGTCATGATCTCACGGTTCGTGGGTTCGAGCCCCGCATCGGGTTCTGTGCTGGCAGCTCAGAGCCTGGAACCTGTTTTAGATACTGTGTCTCCTTCTCTGTCCTTCCCCCACTCATGCTCTGTCTCTCTCTCTCAAAAATAAACTATAAAAGAAATTAAAAAAGAAAATAAAACTAATTTTTGATCTTCAAAAACTCTTACCTTTAAGACTAATACTTCTGAGGGTGACTCACCCCAATTTCTGAGCTGCTGTGGCTTTCCTGAATACATAAGAGCAGAGGAAGGGTTGCTAGGAGGAAATAATTGTAGTATCTTTTTTAAATATAAAAGACTTGAAAAAGAAGTCCTGCCTGTACCTAGTGGTTATAAATAATGTTGAGTTCTGTTTTCTGTGTTCTTTCCTTCCCACAGGACTGTGTTTCCTCCCTCCAAGTTCCTAAGGGTCATGCACTATATATTTTCCTTTAGTTTCAATTGTTGTTATTCTTGTTTTATGTAGTAGAAGTGTTTAATATGTTCTTTTTTTTTCTTCCTTTCACACTTCAGTCCTATTTCCTTACAGGTAACCGTTCCATGAAGGAAAAGAGAAATTCTCTTTCCCTCCATAGCAAGTTAGTTTTTAGATGATAGGAGCCATTGTAGAAAGCTTGTCTTTTGAGTTCAGAGAATAAAATTGGTTCATACCCAATAAATGTTGACTAAACACTTTTTATGAATTAAAATCAGTAAAAGTATGTGTAAGGGTATAGGATTTTATTTTACCCTATTTAAAAGCTAATAATTAGCCTGTTGTAGTTTATGGATGCTGACAGAACACATGAGACTCCTGGATCAGAGATAGAGGACTTTATTACTCACAGCCGAGCAAGCAGCCTAAGCATATGTTTGCATTAATTTCCCTTTGCCCCCTTAAGTCCCACGGGAATGACACAATGGACCTAGATGGATGCTTGTACATATGTTATAGGAATGGAACTTTGAAGTAAGTGGTAAGCAAGCCTGCTCTTTGTCCTAGGGTGGGGCACATTACTTTATCCCTCAGAGCTGATCTTGGCAAACCCAATCCTGAGAAGTGGCCTGGGTAAGGAGTGGTCAGGATCATGTGTTCTTGGCATACTTAGCAAGACATGTAGGAGTGTGAGAGACCCATGGAGGAGTAGCTCTTTGAACAGTAAGTGCATACAGTAGGTAATTGATAGAAATCTTAGAACTACTATGATATATTTGCCATACAAAAATATAGAGAGAGTAATATTGCCATACAGTCACCTTCCATACAGTCACCTCCCAATGTGAGAAATAATTATTTATACAGTTGCAGCTTTCTGTGGACCCCTCCCCTGTCCCACAGGTAAGCAGTTTCCTGAATTTGTTGTTATCATGCCATTGCATTCCTAAGAATCCGTAATTATCATATAGTACTTTTTTTTGCATGTTTATAAACTTGTAAAAACTTTTTACTATCATTTAAAAATTGTTAAAGAGCCTTTTTACATAGTACCATTTTACGCACTGTAGAAAAAAATTAAGATAAAACTTGTGCACATCATGACATTATAGTCCAAGGTAAACCAAAACCACTAAAATATAGCTTAGTAGTGGAAAGGGTGTATGTGAAAAAAATAAAAGTTGGTAAACAATATGTAACTTTAAAGTCAATTATTAGTATCTAATATATATAAGGGCCGAGTATAATTATAGATGGAGGACAAGAGACAATTCATTATTGAGGTGGACAGTAGTGACTCTGAGAGGCAGCAGCAGTGAGAATTCCAGGGATGAGATTCATCTGGACATTTTGTCATACAGGAGAGAGGGATATGCTGTGAGGAATTGCTCTTAAATTGATCTAACTGAAAGAGAGAAGGGAGCTGGGAGTAGGTAGGCAGCAGGATAGTTAGCTGAGAGGTATGTGGGTATGCCAGGTAACCATTTTGATTAGGAGGGATGCCTAAGACTAAGCCTCTGACCTCACAGGGCTTCACATCTAATTATACAGGGGTGGTTACATACGGGAGAATTAGAGAACATCCTAAGACCCTCTATGGTTATGACTTAAATGTAACAGATTTACAGATCTTAAGTGTAACAGATTCCAGAGATGTAGGAGAAAAAAGTTTCCTGTGAGTTGCAGCACTTGGGGAATGAAAGCCTCAGTGAGAAGTCTTGCCTTGGGCCCGGCATGGCAGACTGTGATGACGATGTTCCAGGAAAGGGGTGGCAAGAGCACATGAGCAGACTGGAGACAGTGAGCATGGAATAGTGAGAAGACTGGCCTGTGTGAATTATGTCCAGGCATCTTGACCTATATAGTTTCCCATGGTCTGTATTTTGCTTATTGCACGCTTATGGTGCAGTTCAGCGTTTCCCTCTGCCCTCTTTATTTCCTGCAAATTTGCAACTGGACCTAGTACCATGATGAGATTCAGGTTCATTCACTTTGGCAGGACTGTAGGTAAGGGGGTTATTCTTCTGTCACATGAGTAAAGGTATGTGTAAGATTCTGGGGTTTCATTTGACCTTCCTTGACAAGCCAACAATTAGCCCATCACCATTTTACATTCTTTTTCTTTTTTAATTTACCATTTTAAAAAAGTTTGTTTATTTTTGAGAGAGAGAGAGAGGCAGAGAGAAAGAGTCCCAAACAGGCTCTGTGCTGTCAGCGCAGTGCCTGACCTGGGGCTCGATCCCACCAACCATGACCTGAGCCAAAATCAAGAGTCAGATACTTAACTGGCTGAGGCACCCAGGCACCCCCGTTTCACATTCTAACGTCATAGAACTCCCTTGTCTGTTTCAAGTAGTGTTAAAAAATATAACTTGCTTTCTGAGATATCCTGGTTTGTCTACTCTTCACCCAACCCCTCACCCTGCTTTTGTTTGTACAGTCTCTTTTCTGCACTTGTCTTCCCTATCTTGCTCAATTTGGATTCCTCTACCAGCAGTTTCTTTTCAACATGGGTGCCCTGTCCTAAGAAAGAACCTTGGTTAGTTCCTTGAGTTTCTAGGGCTAGCCTGCTCCAGGTCCTTTGGACCTCAATGGGAATCTCTTGCAGTTGACTACACCTCACTAGTTTCAATTGCTGTGATCAAACTGGCCCACATTGCTTTTCAGTTAAAACTTGGTAATCTTGGAGTTCCTCTGTTCTTTGGTCTGTCAGATGCCTCATTGCTTCCGTGTTGATTTGCACAGCTGCTTATAGCATGTGCGTCTGTGGCTATTGATGTTTTTTCCCTCCTGCTTTATCTGGGGGTTTATGAGGCTCCTTTATCTTCTAGTTTTGTTATAAAGGTTATCCGTGGGCTTTTGGTGTTGCTGTCTAGTTGCTCTGTTTTTACGTAGGGATTCAGAAATACCAAAAATCTACCAAAATATAGCAGTTGCCACTGCTATAGCCATTTCTTCAGAACCACTTGAGTAGAAAGATGATACAGTCATGAGTAGAATGATAGGTCTCAACTAACGCCTTACTTGGCATACAGACAATGGGGTCATTAGTCAACATTTGTTCTTTAATTTTTTTTCTTTTCTTTTCCTTTTTTTTTTTTTTTTAACTTTCTCTTTTCTCCAAACTAAAAAGCGTTATTGGCTATAATGCCCGTTTAGTGGATTTCCATGGAAATAATAACTTCTTATCTTTACTCTTTTCAGGTTCACCAAGAATCTTTCCCCGGACAAAATCAATTTGAGCACTCTGAAAGGGGAGGGTCAGCTGACCAACCTGGAGCTAGATGAAGAGGTTCTACAGAATGTGCTAGAGCTGCCCACCTGGTTAGCCATCACTCGGGTCTACTGCAACAGGGCCTCCATCCGGGTGAGAACGGGGGTCAGAGTGCTGTTGCTGTCCTTGGCCAGCGGGCATGCTTTCTTGAGGGCCAGCTCCCACAAACCTGAGTCTTTGCTTTCCTCTTTCAGATCCAGTGGACAAAGTTGAAGACACACCCCATATGCTTGGTAATGGCCTTTCTTGACTGCAAGTAATCAAATGGGGATGGCTGGGATCGGGTTTTAAAAGATGAGAGAGAAGATGGGGAGGAGTCCTGATAGGCTATCCTTTTTGGGAGTGGTGATTGCTCTGTCTGACTGTGAGCTTCTCTCTGAGACAGAGTGACTGTTGCCTGGGTTTATCCTGGTATTGCTGTGAGGTACAGTGTTAGCATTGACACACAAGACCCAGGAGTCCTGAGTTGGTTGTTTTGCTTTTTGTGTTTTGTAACAAATTTGCTACCCAGGTTCTACTTTTAGATTTCCTTTGGAATCCTGACAGAGGAAAAATTAGAAATGTAGTTCATGTTGACTATCTGGTGATTATCAGCTGAAAGCCCTGATGTATGCATCAAAGACTGAAATCTCCAGGAATAGTAATCTCTGTAACTTGGATTTATGTTTTAGCTTTCTGCTATGAGCTAATCTCATGCTTGTCATGGAGTTCTGCTGCTAATGGACATGGAAGAGGGAAGATGAGGCCTCTTTTTGCATTTCAGTTTGTGCATTCATTCGACAAACATTTAATGTCTGCCCACTGTGGGCATAGCACTCAACTAGGGATTAGAGCATTGGGATGAGTAATCCACAGTGTGTACCACATGTGGGTTTTTGTGCTGATGCTTAGCTCTTCATGGCTTTTATTTCAGTGTCTGGATAAGGTAGAGGTGGAGATGAAGACATGTGAGGAGCCTCGGCCCCCCAATGGACAGTCTCCCATTGCCCTCGCTTCAGGACAGAGGTTAGTTGCTTAGGGCCCTATTAATTGTATTCTAATACATTAACTGTTCCATGTAAACTTTTTCTCCAGTTTGATTGAGTGTCTGACTCTTGGTTTTGGCTCAGGTCATGATCTCATGGTTCGTGAGTTTAAGCCCTGTGTTGGGCTCTGATAGCAGAGATTCTCTCCCCCCACTACCCGCCCCCCGGCTCCTCTCCCACTTACTCTCTCCCAAAAAACAAATAAATAAACATTTAAAAAACAACCTTTCTGTGGCACCTGGGTGGCTCAGTTGATTGAGTGTCTGACGTCAGCTCAGGTTTATGAGTTCGAGCCGCACGTCGGGCTTGCTGCTGTCAGCCTTTCAGCACAGAGCCCACTTCGGATCCCCTGTCCCCCTATCTCTGCCGCTTCCCCTTGAGCTCTCCCAAAAATAAAACAAATAAAACAAAAAGTCACTGCTGTACCTAATGTCATCTAGGTTTTCTCTTATGCTGTCTTCCAGGAATTTTATATCAGTTTGTTTTAAAATTTTAAGTTGTTTTAAAATTTATTTTTTAATTATGTAAAATACAAAGTTAAAGTTCCAAAGGTAAACATAAAACAAAATATGTTATATGTATGTATGTTTGTGTTGTCCCCTTTCTTACATAGAATATAGCATACCATAAATACTTCCCACATTGCCTTTTTCTTTTAAAAGCATATCCTGGAGATCACTCTATAGAAGTATATAGAGCAATGTTACTTATTCCTTATTCCTTTTTTTTTTTTTTAAATAAGTTTTACGCCCACTGTGGGGCTTGAACTCATGACCCTGACATCAAGAGTCGCGTGTTTTGCTGACTGAGCCAGCCAGGCACCCCCCTTTACTCCTTTTTGAATTTACAGAATACTCAGAATATTTTTGGGAGGCATAATAGTTTATATAGCCAGTTCTCTATTGATAGATATTTGAATTATTTCTGGTTCTTTTGCTGCTACAAATAGTGCAATGATAAATGACTTTGTTCATGAGTCACTTAGTATTTTTCCAGCATATATTAACTCTTTATTTATTTTTAAAAATTTTATTTAATCTAGTTTTTAAATTTACATCCAAGTTAGTTAGCATATAACGCAACAGTGATTTCAAGAGTAGATTCCTTAATGCCCCTTACCCATTTAGCCCATCCCCCCTCCCACAATCCTTCAGTAACCCTATTTGTTCTCCATATTTAAGTCTCTTATGTTTTTGTCCCCCTCCCTGTTTTTATATTATTTTTGCTTCCCTTCCCTTATTTTCATCTGCTTTGTATCTTAAAGTCCTCAGATGAGTGAAGTCATATGATATTCGTCTTTCTTTGACTGACTAATTTCACTTAGCATAATATCCTCCGGTTCCATCCACGTAGTTGCAAATGGCAAGATTTCATTCTTTTTGATTACTGAGTAATACTCCATTGTATATATATACCACATCTTCTTTATCCAAATGTCGATGGACATTTGGGCTCTTTCCATACTTTGGCTATTGTTGATAGTGCTGCTGTAAACATTGGGGTCCATGTACCCCTTCGAAACAGCACACCTGTATCCCTTAGATAAATACCTAGTAGTGCAATTGCTGGGTCTTAGGGTAGTTCTATGTTTAATTTTTTGAGGAGCCTCCATACTGTTTTCCAGAGTGGCTGCACCAGTTTGCGTTTCCACTCTTTTTTTTTTTTTTAAGTTTATTTATTTTGAGAGAGGGAGGGAGAGAGAGAGAGAGAGAGCACGTGCCAGGGAGGGACAGAGAGAGAGAGAGAGAGGAAGAGAGAATTGCAAGCAGGCTCTGTTCTGGCAGCATGGAGCCCAACGTGGGGCTCAAATCCACAAACTATGAGATCATGACCTGAGCCAAAACCAAGAGCTGACAGCTTAACCAACTGAGCCACCCAGGTGCCCCTTCCAGCATATTTTAAAAACCATTTTATTGAACTATAATTCACATACCATAGAATTCATCCATTTGAAGTATACAGTTCAATGGTTTTTAGTATTTACACCATGTTGTACAACTATAACCATGATCAATTTTAGAACATTTTAATAACCCAAATCCCATACTACCTATTAGCAGTCACTCCTCATTGTCCCCTGCCTTAGCCATAGGTGGCCATTAATTTACTTTCTGTATCTATTCTGATCATGTCCTATAAATGGAATCATTTACTCTGTGGTCTTTTGTAACTGGCTTCTTTCACTTAGCGTAATATTTTCAAGGTTTAGGTATATTGTAGCACTATCACTAGTTTACTCCTTTTTATGGGCAAATAATATTCTATTGTATGGATGGATATACCACATTTATTTATCCATTCATCAATTGAGGGACATTTGGGTTGTTTCTACTTTTTTTGCCAGCATATTTTGGGATAGTTTCCTAGAAGTGGGACTCCTGGGTTAAAGGGCAAATGCATGTGTAATTTTAATAGAAATTGCCCGATTCTCTTCTATAAGGATATAACTTTATGTTCCCATCAGCATTGTGTACTATTCCTTGTTTTCCCATAGCCTCATCAATAGAGAATATTGTCAGACTTCAGGATTTTTGCCTAATCTAATAGATAGCACATGGAATTTCAGTGTAGTTTTTTGGTAAATTATATTGAAGTGTAACATGTTGAAGAACAAATCATGTAATAGTTTAGTGATTCTTTATAAAGTTAACACATCAAGAAATAGACTACTAACTTCCAGAATTCCAGAAGCCTCCCGTGCCCTTTCTAGTCATATCTACCCCCAAGGATCACTTTTATTGTGATTTCTAACACCGTACATTAGTCTTCCCTATTGTTAAAGGTATGTAAGTGTAATCATATAGTGTGTCATCATTTGTGTCTGGCTACTTCAGCTCAACATGGTATTTGTGAGAGCCATCCATGTTGTTACATATATCTGTAGTTCATTCATCCTCATTACTTATATTATTCCAGTACATGCCACAGTCTGTCCAGTTCTATTGTAGATGGCCATTTGGTTTGTTTCTAGTTTCCGGCTCTTAAGTATACTGTTGTTATATGGAACTATCTCTTTCTCAACCTAGACCTAGGCACCGCAAAGAATGAACTTTTCTGTATGAAAATTAAACATATGTAAGAAGAAAGCGTAGTGCTACCGTGAATATTCTTGTACATATCTCTGGTGGACACATTTCTGTTTTCTATGTGTCTAGCAGTAGAGCTGCAGGGGCATAGGCCGTGCATGTGTTCTGCTCTAGTAGATCCTGCTAGACAGGTTTCCAAAGCACTTGCACCACTTTTCCTATTGGCAGTGTATGAGAGTTCCAGTTGCTCGCGCTTAGTATTTTTTATCTTTTTATTTTAGCCATCTGATAGGCGTGTAATTGTATCACATCATGATTTTAATTTGCATTTTCTTGATGGTTTGTTTATTGGAATTTTGAATATCCTGATTAATAAAATATTGATATAAGTATTTTTCCTAGTTATCTCATGGGTTCTTTGTCTTTTTCATATTAATTTGTAGAAGTTTTTATATATCCTAAAACCAAGTCCTTAGTTACATACATGTGTTACAAATATCTTCTCCTACTCTGTGGGTTCACTATCACTCTGGTTTTAGTCTTCTCTTTTTCTTATTGACGGATAACTGATGTAACATTATATTAGCTTCAGGTGTACAATAAAATGATTTAATATTTATATGTATTACAAAATGATCACAATAAGTCTAGTTAACATCTGTCACCATACTTTATTGCTGCTTTATTATAGTTATTCTAAATCGCCTCCTCTGTATTCATGTCTTTTTAACAATTTTTTAAATTGTGGTAAGAAACACAATATAAAATTTATATGAAATTTACTATCTTAACCATTAAAATATTTTTTTAATGTTTGTTTATTTTTATGAGGGAGAGAAAGAGCACAAGTAGGGGAGGAGCAGAGAGAGTGGAAGACACAGAATCCGAAGCAGGCTCCAGGCTCTGAGCTGTCAGCACCGACTGACGTGGGGCTCAAACTCACTAATTGTGAGATGACCTGAGCCAAAGTCAGATGCTTAACCAACTGACAGATGCAACACCATCCAGGTGTTCCTTAACCATTTTTTTTAAGTTTATTATTTTATTTTGAGAGAGAGAGAGAGAAGGTGAGCAGGGGAGGGGCAGAGAGAGAGAGAATTGCAAGCAGGCTCCGTGCTGCCAGCGCAGAGCTTGATGTGGGGCTTGAACTCACAAACCATGAGATCATGACCTGAGCTGAAATCAAGAGTTGGTTGTTTAACTGACTGAGCCACTCTGGCGCCACACCATCTACACCATTAAAAAAATTTTTTTTTATGTTTTATTTATTTCTGAGAGAGACAGAGAGAGAGACAGACAGAGTGAGCAGGGGAGGGTCAGAGAGAGAGGGAGACACAGAATCCGAAGACAGGCTTCAGGCTCTGAGTGAGCTGTCAGCACAGAGCCCGATGCGGGGCTCGAACCCATGAATCATGAGACCATGACCTGAGCTGAAGTCAGACGCTCAACTGACTGAGCCACCAAGGTGCCCCTAAACCATTTTTAAGTTACAGTTCAGTAGTGTTAACTATATTTGCATCCTGCAACAAATCTCTAGAACTTTTTCATCTTGCAGAACTGAAACTCTGTATCCATTTGTATTGGTTTGCTATGTCTGCTGTAACATAAAACCAAACTGGGTGCCTAAATAGTTGAAATTTATTTTCTCACAGTTCTGGAGGCTTTAAGTCTATTATCAAGGTGTCAGCAGGTCCTGAGGCCTCTCTCCTTGGCTTGCAGACTCCTGACTTGTCACTGTTTCCTCACCATGGCCTTTACTCTGTACCTGCTCATCCCTGGTCTCTTCCTTATTTTTCTTTTTAATTGAAGTATAGTTGATATACAATGTTATATTGGTTTCAGGTGTACAATATAGTGATTTGACAGTTCTGTACATTATGTATGGCTCACCATAAGTGTAGTTCCCATTTGACCATACATTTGACCATAATATTGTTACAATATTATTGACTATATTCCCTATGCTGTATTTTTCATCCTAGTGACTGATTTATTTTATTACTTGTGGTATGTACCTCTTAATCTCCTCACCTGTTTGCCCACTCCTCCCAACCCTCCTCTCTGGCTATGACCAGTTCTCTGTATTTATGAGTTTGTTTTTGTTTGTTCTTTTATTTTGTTTTTTAGATTCCTCATAGTAAGTGCAATCATAATGTTTGTCTTTCTTTGTCTGACGTGTTTTACTTAGCATGATACCTTCTGGGTTCATGCATGTTGTCACAAATGGCAAGATTTGATTCTTTTTTATGGCTAAGTAATATTCTATTGTATATATCTACCACATCTTCATTATCCATTTATCTATTGATGGACAGTTGGGTTGCTTCTGTATCTTGGCTGTTGTAAATAATGCTGAAATAAACATAGGTGTACAGATATTTTTTTAAATTAGTGTTTTAATTTTCCTCAGGTAAATACCTAGAAGTAGAATTACTGGATTGTATAATACTTCTATTTCTATTTTTATTTTTTCCTTTTCAAATTTTCATTTAAATTCTAGTTAACATTGTAACCCAATATTTGATTCAGGAGTAGAATTCAGTGATTCGTCACTTACACAACACCCAGTGCTCATCATAACAAGTGCCTCCTTAATGCCCAACCCCCATCTAGCCCATCCCCCCATCAACCCTCAGTGTATTCTGTATCCTTTAGAGTCTCTTATAGTTTGTTTCCCTTTCTCTTTTTTCCCTCTCCTATATTTTCATCTGTTTTGTTTTTAAATTCCATATATGAATGAAACCATATGGTATTTGTCTTTCTCTGATTGGCTGATTTCACTTAGCACAAGACATAGCTCCGTCTGTGTTGTTGCAAAATGGCAAGATTTCATTCTTTTTGATGGCTGAGTAATATTCCGTTGTATACATATACCACGCCTTCTTTATCCATTCATCAGTCAGTGGACATTTGGGCTCTCTCCATAGTTTGGCTATTGATAATGCTGCTGTAAACATTGGGGTGCATGTACCCCTTCAAATCTGTATTTTTGTATCCTTTAGGTAAATACCCTGTAGTGCAATTGCTGCATCTTAAGATAGTTCTATTTTTAATTTTTTGAGGAATGTCCATACTCTTTTCCAGAGTGACTGCTCCAGTTTTCATTCCCACCATCAGTGCAAGAGAGTTTCTCTGCGTCCTCACCAACATGTGTTGTTTCTTGTGTTAATTTTAACCATTCTGACAGATATAAGGTACTATCTCATCATGGTTTTGATCTGTATTTCCCTGATGATGAGTGATGTTGATATATTTCCATATGTCTGTTAGACATCCATATGGATATCTTCTTTGGTAAAATATCTATTCACATCTTCTGCCTGTTTCTTGACTAGGTTATTTGGGTTTTGAGTGTTGAGTTTGATAAGTTCTTTATAGATTTTGAGTACTAACCCCTTCTCAGATAGGTCATTTGCAGATATCCTCTTCCGGAGGTGACCTTTTAGTTTTGCTGATTGTTTCCTTCTCTGTGTAGAAGATTTTTATCTTGATGAGGTCCCAGTAGTTCATGTTGCTTTTGTTTCCCTTGCCTCTGGTGACATGTTTAATAAGTTGTTCCAGCCGAGGTCAAAGAGGTTGCTGCCTGTTTTCTCCTCTAGGATTTTGATGGCTTCTTGTTTCACATTTAGGTCTTTCATCCATTTGATTTTACTTTTGTGTATGGTGTAAGGAAGTGGTCCAGTTTCATTTTTCTATATATTGCTGTCCAGTTTTCCCAACATCATTTGTTGAAGGGACTGCATTTTTTTCCATTGGATATTCTTTCCTGCTTTGTTGAAGATTAGTTGACCATATAGCTGTGGGTCCATTCTGGGCTTTCTATTCTGTTCCATTAATCTATATGTCAGTTTTTTTTGCCAGTACCATACTGTCTTGATGACTACAGCTTTGTAATATGGCTTGAAGTCCAGAATCGTGATGCTTCCAGCTTCCCTTTTTTTTTTTTTTAAATGTGTTTATTTTTGAGAGAGCATGGGAAGGGGCAGAGAGAGAGAGAGGGAGAGAGAGAGAGGAGAGAGAGAATCCCAAGTAGGCTCTGTGCTGTCAGTGTGGAGCCACACTTAGGGCTCAGTCTCCTGAACCATGGGAACATAACCTGAGCCAAAATCAAGAGTTGGATGCTTAACCAACTGAGCCACCCAGGCATGCCTCCAGCTTTGCTTTTCTTTTTTAGGATTGCTTTGGCTATTCAGGGTCTTTTATGGTTCCATGCAAATTTTAGGATTGTTCATTCTAGCTCTGTGAAAAATGCTGGAGGTATTTTGATAGGGATTGCATTAAATGTGTGTTTTGCTTTGGGTAGTAACTACATTTTAACAGTTTGTGTTCTTCTAATCCATGAGCATGGGATGTTTTTCTATTTCTTTGTGTCCTCTTCAATTTCTTTCAAAAGTCTTCTATAGTTTTCAGAGTACAGATCTTTTTTTTTTTTTTTAAATTTTTTTTTTTAATGTTTTTATTTATTTCTAGGAGAGAGAGAGAGAGAGACAGCATGAGCAGGGGAGGGTCAGAGAGAGAGGGAGTCACAGACCGAAACAGGCTCCAGGCTCCGAGCTGGCAGTCAGCACAGAGCCCGACGCGGGGCCCGAACCCACGAACCGCGAGACCATGACCTAAGCGAAAGCCGGACGCCCAACCGACTAAGCCACCCAGGCACCCCCAGAGTACAGATCTTTTAAACTCTTTGGTTAGGTTTATTCCTAGGTATCTTATGGTTTTTGGTGCAATTGTAAATGGGGTCGATTCCTTGATTTCTTTTCCTGCTGCTTCATCATTGGTGTATAGAAATGCCAGATTTCTGTATGTTGATTTTATATCCTGTGACTTCGCTGAATTCATGTAGGAGTTCTAGCAATTTTTTGGTGGAGCCTTTTGGGTTTCTGTGTAGAGTATCCTGTCATCTACAAATAGTGAAAGTTACTCTTCTTTTTTGTTGATTTGGATGCCTTTTATTTCTTTGGTTGTCTGATTGCTGAGGCTAAGACCTTCAGTACTATGTTAAATAACTATGGTGAGAGTAGGCATCCCTGTCGTGTTTCTGACCTTAGGAGAAAAGCTCTCAGTTTTTCCCAATTGAGGACGATATTAGCTGTGCGTTTTTTGTACATTACCTTTATGATGTTGAGGTATGTTCTATCTGTCCGCACTTTGTTGGGGGTTTTTATCAAGAATGGATGCTGTATTTTGTCAAATGCTTTTTCTGCACCTATTGAGAGGATCATGGTTATAATCCTTTCTCTTATTAATGTGGTATATCACATTGGTTGATTTATAAATATTGTACTACCCTGCAGCCCAGGAATAAATCCCATTTGATTGTGGTAAATAATTCTTTAATGTACTATTGGATTCGATTTGCTTGTATCTTGTCGAGAATTTTTACATCCATGTTTGTCAAGAATATTGGCCTGTAATTCTCCTTTTTGTGGGGTCTTTGTCTGGTTTTGACTTCAAGGTAATACTGGCCTCATAGAATGAGTTTGAAAGTTTTCCTTCCATTTGTATTTTTTGGAACAGTTTGAGAAGAATGGATATTAACTCTTCTTTAAATGTCTAGTAGAAAGATGGGGCGCCTGGGTGGCTTAGTTGGTTAAGCGTCCGACTTTCGCTTAGGTCATGATCTCTCGGTTTGTGGGTTTGAGCCCCGCGTCGGGCTCTGTGCTGACTGCCAGCTCGGAGCCTGGATTCTGTTTCAGTCTGTGACTCCCTCTCTCTCTGACCCTCCCCTGCTCACGCTGTGTCTCTCCTAGAAATAAATAAAAATATTTCATAAATAAATAAATAAATAAATAAATGTCTAGTAGAAAGCCCCTGGGGAGCCATCTGACCCTGGACTCTTGTTGGGAGATTGTTGATTACTGATTCCGTTTCTTTGCCTGTTGAAATTTTATTTCTTTCTGGGGCACTTGGGTGGCTCAGTCAGTTAAGCATCCGACTTTGGCTCAGGTCCTGATCTCACAGTTCGTGGGTTTGAGCCCCGCATTGGGCTCGGTGCTGACAGCTAGCTCAGAGCCAGGAGCCTGCTTCGGATTCTGTCTCCCTCTGTCTCTGACCCTCTCCTGCTCATGCTGTATCTCTCTCTCTCTCTCTCTCTCTCTCTCTCAGAAATAAATTAAAAAAAAAAGAAATTTTCTTTCTTTCTAAGTTTTGGTAGTGTGTGAGTTTCTAGGAATTTGTCCATTTCTTCCAGGTTGCACAGTTTGTTGGCAGATAATTTGTCCTAATATTCTCTAATAATTGTATATCTGTGGTGTTGGTGTTGGTTGTGATCTCTCCTCCCTCATAGGTGATTTTATTTATTTGTGTCCTTTCTCTTTTCTTTTTGAAAAGTCTGGGTAGGGGTTTATCAATTTTGTTAATTCTTTCAAAGAACCAGCTCGTAGTTTCGTTGATCTGTTCTGCTGTTTTTGCTGTTGTTGTTTGTTCCCATATTGTTTATTTCTGCTATAATTTTTTATTTCCCTTCTGCTGACTTTAGGCTTATTTGCTGTTCCTTTTCTAGCTCCTTTAGGCATAAGGTATTTGAGACTTTTCTTGCTTCTTGAGATTGACACTTCTATTTTTAGTTTACTGTTTTCCACAAGGGCTGCACCAAATTGCCATTCCCACCAACAGTGTCTAAAGGTTCCCTTTTCTCCACATCCTTGCCAACACTTGTTTTGATACTAGCCATTCTGACAGGTGTGAGGTGATATCTCAGTGTGGTTTTGATTTGCATTTCCCTGATGATGATTGACGTTGAACATCACTATCACTCTTTTTTTTCTTTTAAAGAGAGAGAGCATGAGCCAGGGAGAGGGGCAGAAGGAGAGAGAGAGAACCCAAGCGGGCGCCAGCTCAGTGGCAGAGCCCAGTTTGGGGCTCGATCCCATGATCTGGGATCATGATCTGAGCCAAACTCGAGAGTCAGACTCTCAACCAACAGGCGCCTTGCAATGTTAACCTTAATGTTGTTTTTCTGTTGAACAGAAATTATTAATTCCAATGTAGTCCAGTATATCTATTTTTCCCTTTTTGTGTCTTGTTTAAGGGCTCTTTTATTGTCCTAAGGCATGAAGATATTCTCCTTTGCTTTCTTCTAAAACTTGTATTGTTTGACCTTTAAACTGATTTGTTTGTTTTTGCTTGACGTAAGATAGAGGTCAGTATTATTTTTTCTCTGTTGGTATCTTCAAATTGACAATGCACTGTTATTGAACGACCATCTTTTCCCTACTGAACTGTCACCTCTGTTATAAATTGTCTCTCATTATAGTTTTGATTTTTGAGTAAGGTTGAATTACTCATAATGCTTAATGTTTAATATCATTTGCACGTATTTCTCTGAAATGTCCATACTTTGACCTACTTTTTTTGGCCTGTCAGCCTTTTTCTTTTCAGTTTCTTGAAACCTTTTGTGTATTAGAGATGTTAGCCCTTTGTGATATAAATTGAAAAAAATATATATTTTTCCAGTTTATAATTTCTAGACCTTCCTTTTATCTCTTGTAATGGAAACTGGTTTCATTTACATGTCAAGAATGTCTGTGTTTTCTACATCCAGAAGGACTTTAAAATGGCCTTAATCCTTCTCCTTGCCATTTCACTGCAGAAGTACAGCTAGCTGTGCTCTCTGGATTCTATTTCACAGCATAGAGTTGAGATTGCTCTTGATCTCTTGTTCACATGATTGTACTTCTTCCCATCTCCGCTACCTTTGCAGAGTATGGTGGGTCTTTGAAGATTTTATAGAAACCTAGTGTTTTCTTTCCATAGTTATACCTCCCCTCACACACAGCATTCAAATTCAGGTAGTTTGTGGACTACCATTCTTTCTAACAGAATGGAGCTTATTTCCAGGTCAACTCTTTTTCTTTCATATCATTCATCAAAAAATCCCATTAAAAAAGTACTGCATCATACAAAATTTTCAAAATTTAAAAGATATAAGTATAGGGGCACCTGGGTGGCTCAGTTGGTTAAATGTCCAACTCTTGGTTTCTACTAATGATCTCTCAGTTTCGTTAGTTCGAGCCCTGTGTCGGGCTCTGTGCTGACAGCACAGAGCCTGCTTGGGATTCTCTCTCTCCCTCTCTTTATGCCCCTCCCCCCTTGCACTGTCTCTGCCTCTCTCAAATAAATAAATAAACTTAAAAAAATTTATATATATAGAAATAAGAAAAGAGAAATAAATCATCCACAGTTCTAGCACCCAAAGAGAGACACTGTTAATAATCTTGTCCCATGTCTTCCAGAGCAAAGAGTGTGCGCAGTCTCACGTGATTCTGAACATTGGTCTGCCTCATTTGTTGTAGTGAGTATGGCTTTGCCGAGAAGGTGGTGGAGGGAATGTTCATCATCGTCAATTCCATCACCATCAAGATTCACTCCAAGGCCTTCCACGCTTCTTTTGAATTGTGGCAGCTCCAGGGCTACAGTGTCAACCCCAGCTGGCAGCAGAGTGACCTCCGCCTCACCCGCATCACTGACCCCCGCCGAGGAGAGGTGACAGCCCTTGTATTGCAAGAGGACAGAATGGGGAGATTCTGAATAGGACTTATTTTTAAAGGATATTGTTCCTGCTTTGGGGATTTCCTCAGATATTTGCCCTATTCCTGTGAACCTAAGAGGCCCTTCTGTGCAGTGTTACTGCTGCCTCCTTTCCTCACTTAGAGGTCTCTGTTCCACTTCATTCTATTGGTAGGATCCCAACTGAGAATGGTGGGGGTTTCTGCTTGGCCACTCTTTTCCCCCTTGGACTTCCTGCCTCTTGGTTAATTTCATCCACAGAATTAAGGGATTTTACTCTCTCTCTTTCCAGGTTTTAACATTTAAGGAAATAACTTGGCAAACACTTCGGATTGAGGCAGATGCTACAGACAATGGTGATCAGGATCCAGTCACCACTCCATTGAGGCTTATTACCAACCAAGGCAGGATCCAAATAGCCCTCAAGAGAAGAGTGAGTACATTTTCTGCCCTCATGAAAATTTCTATCTTTTATTCTCCTAGACAGCCTGAGAGTTGGTGTTTTCTCTTTTTTGAATGTTACTGGCCCCAGGAATGACAACTGAAAGGGACAGGCCTGTAATTTAGTGTTGCGTAGAACATTTCTGTGAACATGTCCACCTTCTTGTCATCTTTATTCTGGAAACCACAGTTTTTATCCATACAGGACACTGACCTAGACACCTAGCAGTTTACTTTTCTTGCTTCTTGTTAATCGCAGAAAACATTAGTAATTTTGTAAGAAATGGACTCTCCAGTGTTTGCTGGTTTCCTTTCATGTTCTGGGGATTAAAAGCTGTTTCTGAAATTAACTGGGCAATAGCCACTTTGAGTTGGAATGATACCAGATGTTGAACCTCATGTACTGCGTGATCCCTTCAGACCAAAGATTGCAATGTGGTAGCATCCAAGCTGATGTTCCTGTTGGATGACCTGCTCTGGGTGCTGACTGACTCACAGCTCAAGGCTATGATGAAGTATGCAGAGTCTCTGAGTGAGGCCATGGAGAAGTCAGCCCAGCAGAGAAAGAGCCTGGCCCCTGAGCCTGTACAGGTGAGAAGCAAAACAGATACTTTGGTGCGGCTAGGGAGTTGGTAGGCCATACCTAATTCATATCAACATAGGTAGAGTCTAGACTTTATTACGCTTATTTGGAGCATTTGTCATTTACTTTTAGATGTGCTTTTAGGCTTTGTTTGTGTGTCTTATTCATTCATTCATTCATTCATTCATTCATTCTGTTTGGGTGCTTCCAGTGTGTTAGCATATTATATAGTGCTGGCCACTGGAAAGGGAGAGTAGAATAAGTTTTCACTGTCTTAAAATATGGACTAGCAACAAACTATTACAATATGATGTGGTAAATGCTGTATAAAGGTAGACACTGTGCCCTGACAGCACAGAGAACAGGCATCTAACTGCACAGGCTGCAAAGGGGGATTTAAGAAAGACTTCCTGTAGGGGTGTTTTGGCATCACTCAGCTAAGTCCTGGTTGGGGGGCTGCGGATCAGAGTTTGGGGAGCAATTCAAACTCAGAACAGAACTCTGATGATCAACTAGACTAATTATAATTAGGCTTTTTGGAGTTTGTGTTATTTAGGCAGGACAGACCTACGTGAGCTACCAGCTGAACATTTATGAAAGGGAAGGGTCATCTTGCTAAATTGTGGTTTTCTTCAGACTGAACTAAAGCTTAAGAAAGCCTGTGAGAAGCTGCCTGGGTTTGGACTTCTTATTTTTCTCTCTGTCACATATAGATCACTCCACCGGCTCCTAGTGCCCAGCAGTCCTGGGCCCAGGCATTTGGTGGCAGCCAAGGCAGCACCAACAGCAGCAGCAGCCGCCTCAGCCAGTACTTTGAGAAATTTGATGTGAAAGAGTCCTCCTACCATCTGCTCATCTCCCGCCTGGACCTGCACATTTGTGATGATAGCCAGTCCCGAGAGCCAGGTACCCTGTTAGGCCTGAGCCTGGGCTGGGTGGTCCATCAGTGCCTTCAGCTCTGGACAAAGTTTTGGATTGAAGGTTCTTTTCAAGACACCGTGGAGCACTTTGGTTGGCGTCCCTGAATCACAGGCATTCCTTGAACCTCAGCTTCTGTGGCCTCTCTGTTTCTGTTGGTGTGAGGTAGTACTCTTTAGCCTTGAGGCAGCAGACTAGCCTGCAATACTTAATAAAATACAGGTGCCATGGCTCTCCCTAGACTTCACTATGTTAAGAATCTTCAACGGTAGAGCTCAAGCATTGTGTACTTTCTTTTCTCTCCATTGTACCTTGGCCAGTGCTGACCGTTGGTATAGGCTAGTAGGAAAGTAAATTCAGGCATAGGAAACCCCGGAATTTTTAGAGTTCTGAGTCGGTTTAAATAATTTTTATGTGTAAAAATGCTCTCTTCCCAAGCAGAGAGGTTATGTTGTATTCTTGTCATGCTTTTATATTCATTAGGGCAGTTGGCATTACATACATACATGTTTTATTCAAAATGAAAAAGGAATCGACTCATTTTTTCTTCATGAGTCTTGGGGAAACCACTTAGCCTCTTGCTTAACTGTGAACTTGAGTTAAATCATATCTTACTCATTTACCTCATTGGTTGTTGTCAGGCTCAGATGAAATTTGACCTTAATTATAGGCACGTGCTCATTATTATTATTCCTTTGCTTCCTGTTCCTTTAATACTCTGTCTGTATTCCCTTTATACTCTCCTTTGCACCAGCTCTTGGCTTTAGATGCTTTCATTTGGTAGATTTTTCTTGTGCTGCTGTATCCTTTCTGAAGGTTATGTCTGCCTCTTTAACGACCCCTAGCCTCAGTTTCCTTGGGGGAACTTACCTTTTCTTCTTGGGGCATCAAGCAGCATTGTCTTTCTTGCTTTGCTATTCTGTAGTGTTGAAGTGACTTCAGTCCCTGTCTACTCCCACTCTGAGAGAGCCGAAAGCAGCAGTGACAACATAAAGATTGCTTTTGTGACCACAAGAAATAAATTGCTCACTGGTTAGCCACCCACTTATTTTGGAAGTTCTTTGCTAAAACGATTATTATTTTGTTTGGTTGTTTCTTTCAAGTGCTACTATAAGGGGGCTTTGGGCTTTTTTCTCATTTTGTCTTGAGTCTTTTTAGAGGTCTTTGTTAAAAGTGTATTATTGAGAATTTCACCTGCTTGCTTGATGAGGAGTATTTAGCCCTGTCGTCTTCATGTGGCAAGGTCCCATACTCCACGCTAAGATGTAAATGACTAGCCTCCCCTGCACTGCAGTCCCTATGTATGTATGTATGTGTGTGTGTGTGTGTGTGTGTGTGTGTGTGTGTATGTAGCTAGCCAGCCAGCCAGCTAGCTAGCTAAATTAATCTATTTGCTGGAATTTAAGAACTTTTTGGATGAGATATTTTTAGATTGGAAGAAAACGCCCAACCTGCCATACTCAGGTGTGGTGTATGAGTCTTTAAAGGAGCAAAGAACAGAATGAGTTCTTGTGAATTTGACTCTTCTCCGGGGATTTGGGGAGAAAAGGGAAGGGAGAACTGGTGGCACAGGAAGCACTCTAAGATTCTCTGGAACTGTTCTATCCATTCTGCAGCCACATATGACTACTGTTAGCTGATCCAAATTGAGACAGGCTACAAGTGTAATATACATTTGGGATTTTGAAGATACAGTAGAATAAAAGAGTATAGAATACCTTGATAATTATTTCATATTGATAGTATGTTGAAATGATAATAAATTGATTATATTGGTTTAAGTTGCATATATTATTAAAATTAATTTCACTTTTTTAAAAAACTTTTTTTCATGTGGCTACTAGAAAATTTAAAATTATTTTTGTGGCTCACATTATATTTCTGTTGGAGAACATTGTTCTCGAACTCTCTATCCAGTATGGTAGTCAATAGCCACATGTGTCTGTTAAAAATAAAATAAAATAAAATGAAAAATTCAGTTCCTCATTTGCACCAGCCACATTTTAAGTACTCAGTATAATCTAAGACCATAAAAGTATTCATCATCACAGAAAATTCTTTTGGAGAGTGCTGCTCTAGAGGCTCCTTGAAGGCTACATCTACCTGCTTTTTTCATTAAGGGACATGAGTACCTGGGATGTTGGGCTCTTGAGTAACATTCTTATCTATTCTTTGGTATTAGAGGTGAAATTATTGGGAACTGGGTAGGTCTTGGGTATAGCTTGGCTTGAGGTGGGGCAGCACTATCTCTTAAAATCCAACTGGAGCAGCTTATACTCCAGCCTTCAGAGAAGAGGTTAGTGTTGACGGGGAAAAGAGTGTCACCTGCTTTTTAATTTTTTTTAATTTTTTTTTTTTTTTTACTTTTGGGAGAATGGAGGCAGGGGAGGGGTAGAGAGAGGGGAACAAAGGATCCAAAGTGGGCTTTGTGCTGACAGGCTGGCAGCAGTGAGCCCAGCGTGAGGCTTGAACTCATGAACCGTGAGACCATGACCTGAAGGAAGCTCAGCTGATTGAGCCACTCAGGTGCCCCTCACTTGCTTCTTTTTAACTCTTTGTCCCCTGGATGAGGCCTATGAGCCAAAACTTTCTTTATCTCTCTTAAGGCTAAAGATCCCACAGCTCACCAGAGAACTTTAGTCATTTAGGGACACTATTTATCATTTATCCCATATCTGATTATGTATTTATAATTAAATATGTTGGTGATTGGTAATTATATTTGATTTTGATTTCAATTCTAGACCCTATTTTAATATGCTCAGTCTATGTAGTTTATTGTCTTTTTATGTCTAAATAACTCCAGCGGACAAAGGGAGCATTGCTGTGAAACCCTCTCCCTCCAGTACCTTGGGCATGCATTTTTAACAGGGACAGTATCACCCAGCAGCAGATGAATATTGTTTCTTTTCTTTTAAGCAGCCTTATTGAGATCTAATTCACATATACAATTTACCCACTTAGAATATACAGTACGGGTTTTTAGTATATTTATAGGGTTGTGTAGTCGTCACTACAGTCTAATTGTAGAACATTTTTGTCCTCCTTGAAAGAAATCATGTACCCATTAGCTGTCTCTTCCCGTTTTGCAACTCTAAGCAACCACTGATGTACTTTCTGTCTTGATTTTTGCCTAATCTTGGAAGAATCTTGGAGATTTCTTCCATTTCATCATTTTGGCTAGGGTTCTTTCTGTTTTAAATTTTAAATGCTTGTTCTGTGCTCTGTACCTCTGAATACTGCCATATTAAAAAGGCTCATACACTGTCCAGGGCCTGGCTGTTCAGGAGGTATTTTTTTCTTTAATTAAAAAATTTTTTTCTAATGTTTTATTTATTTCTGAGAGAGAGAGAGAGACAGCATGAACAGGGGAGGGTCAGAGAGTGAGGGAGACACAGAATCCGAAGCAGGCTCCAGGCTCTGAGCTAGCTGTCAGCACAGAGCCTGACGCGGGGCTCGAACCCACAACTGTGAGATCGTGACCTGAGCCAAAGTCGGACGCTTAACCAACTGAGCCACTCAGGTGCCCCCAGGAGGTGTTTTTTGAAAGGTGTCACTTGGTCTCTCTTGTCACTTTGGTTATTTTATTTCTCTACTCGTAGTGGTGTTTTGGACTCTCCATCATGTGTGCTTTGGGTTTGTTCCTTGAAGTAGCCTGGGAAAGGAAAACAAACAGGAACGAGAACATGCAAACACACAAACAAATCAAACAAACAAGCAAACAGACCCAAAAAAAAAACAAAACCCCAAAACAAAGGACTGTCTAAAAACATGAAACCAGAAATCTCGCTACAAATAAAGAGCAGCGTGGAGGCAGTGCTGGTGGAAGAGCATAATACATATTACAAAGAGAAATGACAGGGGTGGGGAGAAAGAGAAAATGAACATTGACCAGGCAGAGAGACTAAAAGGCTTATTCCAGAGAGAGAAAAAGGAGAATACGGAAGGAGCTGAGGAGAAAGAAACGAAGACAGTGTTACCCAGAGAAACTATATGGCCTGATTATTCCAGAGAGAGAGAAAGGAAAGGAAAGAAGGAGGTATAGCACATGCATCAAGAGGATGGATTAAATATGTCTGTCTAAGCAAACCAATAACCAGCACAGCCAGCCTAGAGGAGGGAAGAGATAAGGAGAAAAGGAGGAATATATCTGAATAACAAGAATTGACCTAGAGTTAATCCAGGCAAGGCAGCAGTGCTGGTCCTGGGGGAGGGGCCATCTGTTTCCACAGCGTCTATCCAGCTCCCATATGTAAGTAGCTACCCAGCATGGATTTGGGGTAGGTGGGCCCTGCCTCTGCTGTGGGACCCATGGACCAATGCCTGAGGTGGTTGTGGGGAGAAAGATGGTGATCCCCCTTCCCCTGATCCCTTCTCCATGGACACGTGTCCCAAATCACTCCTTTGGCTCCGTTCTCAGGTGGGCCATCTCCTATGCCACATGCCCAGCCGGGGCTCTCACTCCGTGTGTGTTAATGATGCCGCCGGAAATGTAATACCACTAGCCACAGCACTTCAGGGCAAGTGACTGGTTCTTCCTGATGCCCAGTGTGCCCCTGGGGTACCACTGATCCCCTCGTCCCCAGGCAGGGGAACAGGGCAACCAGCCACAGTCCAAAGAAAGCCCTGCAATTAGAGATGGGATCTCTCTCTGAAAGCTCTGCAGTTAGAGATGGTATGATAGGATCCCTTTCTGTCGGGGTCTGAGGTTTTTCTCTTGTCCAGATACAGTTCTGTAGTTCCCCAGCCACTCTTTTTCTTTCTCTCTGCAGAAGGGGATTCCTTCCCTCCATGCCTCCATGTCCCAGCCCGTTTTTATCTCCCCCAGTTCGCAGTCACACACCTTTGAGGCTGACTTCGTAGTAGATACCCTGTCTTTTCCTCCCCAGACTCTCGGGGTTCAGAGTCCTTTGGCTTCAGCCCTTCTGTGTTTGAGAGATGTGGGTGGGAAGTACGGAGCCCCCTACTTCTCCGCCATGTTGAACCAGCTCTTGACCTCAGGGTTTTGAGTTCAAGCTCCATGTTGGTCATAGAGCTTACTTTAAAATTAAAGTTCACCGAAATTAACTTTTAAGAAACTTATTTAAATTTTTCAGTTTTTGCTAAAAAATACTTTTGGATAATTAAAAATTTGATTATTTGATTATATTGCTGTTATGTGTTTCTGTAAATTGCTAATTAATTGTATAATTTTATACATTATAATTTATATAAGAAATACATTTCATTACAGGGTTTGCTGCAAATATGGTTATTTATTTTTAAGTTTAAGTTTATTTATTCATCTGAGAGAGAGTAAGCACGTTCAAGCCGGGGAAGGGCAGAGAGAGAAAAGAGAGAATCCCAAGCAGGCTCTGTACTAGCAGATGTGGAACTTGAACCCATGAACCATGAGATCATGACCTGAGCCAAAGTCAGATGCTTAACCGACTGAGCCACCCAGGTGCCCCAGCAAATACAGTTTTAAAGTTGTTGAAAATTAATAGCTATAAGTTTTTAAATTTAACTTTTAATTTAAGAGAATTATTTAGTCTTTCTTAACCCTGTATTGAACAATAAGAGTAAACTTTATACTTATTCTTTTTATGTATAAAGCCCAGACATAAACTACATAAACCGATATATAGTATACCTGTGGCATGAAGATTTTATGGAGAAGGGGGAAATTTGGGGGAAAAAATGTCTAAACAAGCTCTTTAGAGATAGTAATAATAAACAAAAAGATTGAGAAACAGAAACATGAGTATAGGATGGTGATTAATCCAGAACTTAGGGTGGTAAAATCTAGATTGAATGGAAATGACCTTCCTGGTTGTTGGTGTATCAGCTTATACCTAGAGGATCCCATAGTATTTCCCTTCACCCTAATAAGAAATAGGATAGAATGTAGAACATAGAAAGGTAGGTCATATAATATGATATATAGGAGAAATAGTTCCTACTCTAACTACTCTGCTAACAGTTCTTAGAGTGTAGTTGGAGAGATAAAGTAGAAATAGGGAAAGTTTATTCATTTAGTAAGAATTAGATGTAAATTCAAGGTAAACATAATACATTATTTGACGTAATGCTAAAAATTCCAATGAACTTACAGTATCTTGTATGTATATTTTACAGTGTCCTTGTTAGCCCAATGTTTTAGTGTTCCATGGTACCTTAGGTACTTTAGAATGTACAGTAATTAATGATTGCTTAATAAACTCTGGGGCCAGGATATAAACGGAAATAATGGGGGTTTTGTTTTGGAAGACATTTGGCTTATGCCTCTCCAGGTATTGTGCTGAGGAACATCATTGTTAGGGTTGGGGGAACCAATCTTACCCTTGGGGTAAGGGTTTTAGAGTGTGTCTGAGGAAGACCTAGGATTGTAATTCTGAATCCTGAGTTTTTCAGTTTCTTTTGCCTTTCTGGAAATCTGGCAGCCACTTACAGAGATAATGGAATATACATTTTTTGGATCTTGTCCGTTGACTTTTATAAATCAAAAGAAGAGGGCCTCCATTTGTAGCAACATGGATGGAACTCGAGGTTGTTATGCTGAGCATAATAAGTCAGGCAGAGAAAGACAGATACCATATGTTTTCACTTATAAGTGGATCAGGAGAAACTTAACAGAGGACCACGAGGGAGAAGGGGGAAAAATAGTTGGGGAGCAGGAGGGAGGGAAACCATGAGAGACTCTTGAATACTGAGAATAAATTGAGGACTGATTGGGGTGGTAGAGAGGGGAAGGGGGGTGATGGGCATGGAGGAGGACACTTGCTGGGAGGAGCACTGGATGTTATATGAAAGAGAAAAAAAAAAGAAAGAAAGAAGAGGGCCTCAGCCTTGCAAATCACCAGTCCTCATCTTTCAGTTGCACTTATGTATCAACCAGGCTTTGTAACTGATCCCCAAGAGAGCTTTTAAGTACTTCAAGTGGTGTTTAGTCTTGTTTCTTCTGCCACTGTTCATCTTTATTTTTCTTTTATAGGTGTGTCTGCCAACAGACTCATGGGTGGTGCAATGCAGCTTACCTTCCGCAAGATGGCATTTGACTATTACCCCTTCCACTGGGCAGGTAGGACAATTCTGAATGGTAGCAGTCCTAGTGTGGCCCAGCCACACACATACTGAGGACAGATTCCTGGGTTCATCTCTGACTGCCCAGCAGGCGGGTGCCAGGAATTGCAGCTCGGAGAGGCGTTGGGAATGGCCCCTCTTCCAGAAGACATCTTCTGGAAACTTGCAGGGTCTACTATTGATTATTCTTTAATCAGTGATGGGAAGAAGTAAGAGAGGCAGTGCTTGAGATTTTGCTTTTGACTCTTTGCTCTTCCCCTACTTCCACTAGTTTTAGAGCCTCTCTAATATTTAATGGTCAAAGATGGTAACAGTCAGCAGCTGGCCTTTAGGGAACCTCAGGGAAAAATCACACATGAAATCCAGAAGAACTTGAGTTGTTCTCACTAGATAATTTTTACTTATCCCAGAGAAATCTGCATTGGGGTAAGGGATCAGATTCTGAACTATGACTATACCAATGGAAGGGAAAAGTTGGAATGTTGGATCATGATCTTGGACTAAAATCTTGCTTCTATGTTGCATAGGTGACAGCTGCAAACATTGGGTACGGCACTGTGAGGCCATGGAGACCCGAGGCCAGTGGGCCCAGAAGCTGGTGATGGAATTTCAGAGTAAAATGGAGAAGTGGCATGAAGAGACGGGTCTCAAACCACCCTGGAACCTGGGGGTGGACTCTCCCTTCCGGAAGAAAGCAGGTAGGTTACAAAGAGCTGGAGTACACCTATTGCTTAGCCTCTTGCTATTTACCTTTGAATATCCAGTGAAGATAAAGCACTGGACTAGGTAATTATCCCAACCTCATCCCATGGAGAGATATCAGTGAATGTTTTTCTTTACAGAGTCCTAGTTGTCTTCAGGAATAGCTGCGGTGTGGAAGAGAGGCTGTTACCTCCTTTATTCAGTAGGCTGTTGCCTTGCTTTTAAGGAGAGGACCATTTTTGAGTTCCTTCCAGGCACTAGACAGTGTTAAGCTCTCTTTTCTACATATAGCCTTAAAGATCTTAGGATTTTTACTTTCCTAATTCTATTAATAATGAGAGTTAAATGTACCCGATTATCATTCTTACCTTCTTGTTTTTACCTAGATTCTCTCTCTAGTCCTCGAAAGAACCCCCTTGAGAGAAGCCCCTCTCAGGGCCGACAGGTTGCTTTTCGGCCTCCAGCATGGAATCGCTTACGCTCTAGCTGCATGGTAATACGGGTGGATGACTTGGACATCCACCAGGTGAGAAGCCCAGGACACAGGGACACATGATTGGAAAGGGGTTGAGCCATTCATTTGGAGGGCGACAGGTGTGAACGAGATTGTGGAATTCAGAGATTGCTTCCCTCACTTCTGAGTGATTGATAAGTTGGTCTGTTTCTTTCTGAGCTTGGCTGCTGAGATCAGGACCTGGGATTCCCCCAGTTTCCTCTGAATACCCTACTTCAAACCTTCCTCTGAGAGAAATGAACTTGCAGATGGTTTTAGGCAGGTGTGAAAATGCCTACAACATGTGTAAAAAGCATTCTCCCTGTGACAGACTTCGGAAGGGTTGTGGTGGCTTTATACAACAGGAAATTGAGGAAATTCTATTCTGGATGCTGTACAGGTTCTAACAGCACCTTGTGTGTGATTGTGTAGGTTTCTACAGCTGGTCAGCCAAGTAAGAAGCCATCTACACTTCTTTCCTGCAGTCGGAAACTTCACAACCTACCCACTCAGGTCTCTGCCATTCATATTGAGTTCACAGAGTATTACTTCCCTGATAATCAGGAGCTTCCAGGTAAGCATCTCATCTGCTCACATCTTACTGTGTGCTCATGCTCTTCACATTGCCAGCCTTGGGGCCATGACTTATATTCTCATTTGATGTTAAGAATTATAGGTGTTTGAGTCAGTTGAGCACACCTTTGTTAAAAACTCTGCCTTGTACAAGTATGCATCTTTGCTTTCTTCATAGTAAAATGAATGTTAGCTGGTAAGTAAGGGTCAAGGTGCTACTTTGTACATGGCGATTCTTTTTTTCTCTGCTTTCCAGTTCCCTGTCCCAATCTCTACATTCAGTTAAATGGCCTGACATTTACTGTGGATACTGTCAGCTTGCTCTGGGGAAACCTCTTCTGCCTGGATTTATATCGCAGCTTGGAGCAGTTCAAAGCTATCTACAAGCTGGAAGATTCAAGCCAGAAAGATGAACACTTGGATATCCGACTGGATGCCTTCTGGTTGAAGGTAGGGCAGAGTGGGAGTTCTTTCCCTGTTGGCAGCCATCGCTGCATTTCTCCATGGCTATAATCCAGGGTTCTGCTCTGCCCCTTTGATAGAAGAAAAACAGTGTCATACCCCAAATAGTCTTTCATGTGTGTATCGATGGCAGGTTGCAGAGCTACTCAGATGTCCATTCTGAATCGGGTTTCGTTTTCTCTCTGAAGGTGAGCTTCCCGCTGGAGAAGAGAGAGCAGGCTGGGTTGCATCGTCCTCAGGCCCTTGTCTTTTCTGCATCAGGCATGACTGCCACCAATACGCGTCATGCCCCACATTGTAGTTGTCTAGACCTCCAGAGTCTCTTCCGAGGTTTTGCGGCTGCTGAGTTCTTTCATTCCAATTATGGTCACTTTCCCAAGGTTCCAGGTGGCTTTAGCCTTCTGCACATGCTTTTCTTACATCATGCTTTCCAGACGGATTCCCACCTTCCTCAGCCTAGTACCCTCCCTCCCCAGAGGCCTAAGGCTTCCCAGGATCTCTGGTCCATCCACTGCTCCCAGATCTCCTTGGACTTTGAGGGAACAGAGAACTTCAAAGGCCATACCTTGAATTTTGTGGCTCCCTTCCCCTTGTCCATTTGGGCCTGCCTACCCCTCCGCTGGCAGCAAGATCAGGCACGGAAGCTCCTTTTGGCCACAGAAGGGAGGCTGAAACCATCAGCTAGCTTTGGCAGTCCTGTCCAGTCTGAGGCCCTTGCCCCTGACACTGTGTCCCATCAGAGGTCAAAGACTGAGCATGATTTGAAAAGCCTGTCAGGCCTTAAGGAAGTCATGGATGTTTTGCGAGAAGGCAGCAGTAGTGTGGACAACAAAGGGCCTCTGACTGAGCTCGAGGACGCAGCAGATGTTCACATGCTTGTACACTCCCCTGCACATGTCCGTGTGAGGCTTGACCATTACCAATACCTGGCTCTGCTGCGCCTGAAGGAGGTGCTACAGGGTCTTCAAGAACAACTAACTAAGGATACAGAGGCCATGACTGGCTCTCCCCTGCAGAACCAGACAGCTTGCATTGGGGTCCTCTTCCCCAGTGCTGAGGTGGCTTTGCTCATGCCTCCTGCCCCTGGGACTGTCGAAGCTGACTCTGCAGGTTCAGATACCACCAGCCTCATAGATTCAGAGTTGTCTCCTTCAGAGGATAGGGAGCTGAAGTCTGATGCCTCTTCAGACCAGGGCCCAGCCAGCCCTGAGAAGGTTCTGGAGGATAGTGGCATTGAAAATCTGGATGCATCCCAGGATAGGCCATTGCCTCTCCATAGCAATGGGGATCTACAGGATTCAGATCCTCTTGCACAGCAGGAGGCAGGGAAGGGCCATGAGGCAGTCGATTCCTTACAGGCCAAGAGACTGAGCAGAGCTCAAGCATCTACCTCACCGGCTGTGTCGAAGCCCCCAGGTGGCAGGGATACCGCTGTGAATGGACAGGCTGAGCTCATCCCCTTGAAGAACATTGAGGGAGAATTGTCAAGTGCTATTCACATGACCAAGGATGCCACAAAAGAGGCTCTACATGCCACTATGGACCTCACCAAGGAAGCTGTGTCCCTGACTAAGGATGCCTTCAGTCTGGGCAGAGACCGAATGACCTCCACCATGCACAAGATGTTGTCCCTGCCCCCAGCCAAGTGAGTGGTTCTCTGCCTCCTTCATTCACCTTATTTCTTCCTCCTAGCTCTGGTCATTGGGCTAAGGCCTCCGGCTGTGTGTACTTTTAGATTGGGAAGCACCATCTAGTCCAGGACAACACATAGCATGGCCTCTTTCATGCGGCAAAGCCTTTAGTTTTCAGTGCTCCCTGCAGGGCAGTGGAGGAGTTTTCAGGCTCCTGAGAGGATACAGGTACACTAACTGGAGATACATACTTTCAGGACTACGTCTAATTCTGTGATAGAGGAAAAGCCAGAAATTGGATTTTCACATGCCTCCATGTATCTTAGCCTATTCTTGGGGAGTTTTCAACTCATCATTTATTACCTCGTAGGCTCTTCCCTCCTCTTTCACTGAGTCACTATTATTGATACAGATAGGCTCTCTGAGAATAATAATAATAATAATAATATCTGGCATCTGCATGATATTTTATTCTTTTTAGTGGCCTTTGATATAGTATTTTGTTTGATTTGATCCCCACAGCAGCCCCATGAGATAGCTACAGAAATTTGTATCCTCAGTTTATAGCTGAGGAAACTGAAGTTTCAGAAAGGATGAGCCTATGGATCCTGTATCTTGTAAATAGAAGAGCTGGGGCTTTGGATTTGCTTTCTGGTACACTTTATCAATGTCTGCCAGAGTTAGAGAAGGAAGAATTTCATCTATTTCATCTGCTCAACAAAATTTTTTTGAGCCCTGACTTTGTCCCCAGCTCTGTGTTAGGCACTGAAGATACAGTAAGGAATAAGCAGAAAAACACAGAAATGCCCACTCAGAAGAGTGGAAAGGTGTGGAGTTTTCCATGGGTGCTTTGTGGTTTTGGGAAAGATGATGAAAGCTATGGGAAATCTTTGTTGGGATGTTTTGTGGTTTGCGGATCATGGTTTGAAAATTAGTGGTTTTAGGGGCACCTGGGTGGCTTAGTCGGTTAAGCGTCCGACTTTCGCTTAGGTCATGATCTCGCGGTTCGTGGGTTCGAGCCCCGCGTCGGGCTCTGTGCTGACTGCCAGCTCAGAGCCTGGAGCCTGTTTCAGTCTGTGACTCCCTCTCTCTCTGAC